>NC_056516.1:1226114-1301376 GCF_014905685.2 Nematolebias whitei | reverse complement strand
TATATATATATATATATATAAAAAACATGTTAATGAACTTTAGTTCATCGTTAAATCTCTGATGAACCAGATTCTACAAAAACATCTACATTTTACATCTACAAACATTTTATACGTTTTCTTCATCATTTGATGTATTTGCATTCATTGTGTCTACTTTTATTGTTCAGTTTAGATGTGTGGTTTTGTTTCTTGTTTACAGATATTTGTATCATTATTTTTAGCTTTGCTTTAAAGTTTAATTCTTGTTTTGTGATTTAGACATCTGTGGGTTAGAATAAAGTTGAACTAAAGGCTTTATCTCTTCTTTAAACTTGTTCGAGGGAAATATTCCTGAGAGATCCAATAAGTTGTTTTTTTTTTAATGATTTTTATTTATTTTATAAATTTTTTTAATCTTCACTGATAAAAAAACAAACAAACATTACATTAAATGTTTTAAAAATCGTTTCCACCCTCCATGCGCCAGACCCGTCTGCCGGGATCGGGGTTCAGCATGAGCAGGCGAGACCGGGGTCCGGGCAGCGGCCTTCTACGAGTCAGCAGCTCGTATGATCCTCCACGGTGACCAGCAGAGCTCGGAGCCTGAGCCCCGAGTCGGCATTAGACCACGGTGTTGTCATTATTATTTTTAAAATATTTTATTTAGGTCCAGCCGCTGCTTCGAGTTTTGAGAATTTGCAAAGGGCAGATTAGTGTTTTGAAAAGTTTCTGAAAGATCCAGTGACTCCGCCCCGACCAATCAGTGACCGACAGTGTTCTGACATCACGTTTTGGTACCTGCTCGGCCCGGTTGGAACCACAGAGCCAAGGGTTCTGAAAAAAAGGGACAGGTTCTACGTACCTTTACTAATGGAAAAGGGGCAGAAAAACCCATTTCCTCCACACTCAGAAACACCGTGAACCTTCAGAAACATTACACATTTCCACAAGGTTATCCAGCATGCTTTGCAGCTCACACAGTCTCTCTGGGACTCTCTCACAGAGAGAACGTTGTGAGTTTGGGGGCAAATAAAACAAAGTTAAATGCTTTAATCTGGGGCCTAAAAGTATCTGTGATTTAGAGCTAATAATGTTTAATTCTAAGAATTAAATTAGCAAAAACACAACAGATAAACTGATCATATCAGTGAATGATCGCCCGTGATCCAGGTCAAACAACAGACATTACTGGGGGAATATTAATAAGGACGAACAGCAGCTTTGTGGTTAGTTTAAAACATGATCAACCACAAGAAGGATGGATTAAACGAGTTAATTCATTACAGCAAATGACAAGAAGGAGACGTTCAACACGCATTGCGCTCACTTTCAGCCCAGCTGAGTTCTGCTCCGCCTCTTTTTGTTCAAAGCTCACACCTGATCAGGACGTGGACACTTCATTCAACCTATATTTATACAGGTTAGTGTCACAGGTTAGTCATTTCACCTGTGATTTATGAACCGTTAGAGGAAGAACTGGGCTGTGCAGCCATTTCATTGTAAATTAGAACTGGTTCTTCATCGTCTGACCAGGAATAGAAACATGTCGGTCTTTAGAGATGGGATGGGAGACTGCAACGAAGCCAAGATTCAACTTGTCTGCTGGCCTCCTTAGATAGAGAACTTTACTAATTGGCTTTTATGTATGTGAATGTTTCTGTAAAGTGCCCTGAGACAACTTTGTTGTGATTTGGCGCTATATAAACTGAATTGAATTGAATTTAGAGAACATCAAAATCTGTCAACTGTTCTGTTTTATTTTGAAAAGTGTAACGATTTGACAAATCAGAGATGTCAGAATAATATTTGTTAAATAGTTTTAGTATTGTGTTAAATAGTTGTAATATTGTTTCACTGCAAGGAAATAAATGTTGAAATGTAATTTCTTTGAAATACACTTTTGGGTTCTGTTTATTGCATTTAAGATTCAATGCAGCAACATAAACAAATTGAAAATGTAACAGATCATTTTAATACTGTATTTGACGCCGTACACGTCGCATCAATCCAAATATGTCTAATAAAGTGTAAAAATCCATAAATATGTCACATCTATTACGCGTCACTGCTGACAACCTGGAAATGTGGGCCGGTGTTGTGCCAAAAATTGATTGGCTGCCAAATGGCGGCCACGGGAGCGCGCACAGGACGACTTTAACAAGATTAACACAAAAACAATTATTTGTTTGCTCGAAATTATAGCAAAGGTGTGGCTCAGTCTAACTTTTCTTAATAAATGCACTTTGACGGTCAAATCAGCTGCATTTCAAAAGTATTTGCTGCCTCGGTGCTCCGGGAGCACTCTGAGGGAGGAAATCAGGAAGGAGGAATGCTGTGCATTTCTTCGAAATGTAACAAGATAAGCACCTAAAAACAATTTTTTGTTTGCTCAACATTATAGCAAAGGTGTGTCTCAGTTGAACTTTTCCTTAACGAATGCACTTTAATGGTGAAATTAGCTGCATTTCACCAGGAGCTGGACAAAGGTGACAATTTATGGCAAGCCAATTGGGTCATTAATAGCTACTTTTACCTATTACATGACACAACGGCATGCCATACAACTCGCGTGCCATCTAGTAGCTGAAAATGGTAGTGTTCAATATTTTCAGTCAGAACGAATGAAAACGGTCATAACTCAGCCAGAAATTGGTTTATAAATATGGAAAAATCCATAAATATGCCACTTCGGTGTATACGTCGCAGGGCTGCAAATTATGCAAAAAAAGTGACTTATAGGGCGAAAATATGGTACTTTATTTGCAGATTTACTTTAGTAGCTGGATGTCTGGCCCCTGAGCTGCTGGCTTTCAGTACCTGTGCCCCCCTGAGCAGTTTAGTTGAATGGCCAGGCAGTAGAACCTCTCAGCGCCTGCTTGGATGTAATGGGTAATGCAATACAAACAATTTATTTAATTATAAAATCAGATAAAACATTATTTATTGTAGCAATAGTTTTTTCCAAACAACCCAGAACTCATCTAAAGTGAATGAGCTCTGGGCTGATGTGGTAACAATCAGCACAAATGGATTTATTTCACCACTTGTAGAAACCTGTGGGCATCAAGTGAAAATGGTTTCTTCAGATGTTTTGTTTGGTTTAATTTTAGACTTTACAAAATAAAAAAAGCTTGTTAACGATGCAGCTGCAGCGCCCTGAACGGGAGACGTGTGTTTGACCTTTCCCTGCTGAGATTTCATCCCATTATCACCTGCCCACAGTTACCATGTGAGCGGGTTTCACACCCCGGGCTGTCACAGCCAGCGTTTCAGTTGCCAGATCTCTTTCAGTCATGCACACACTGCTCAGGTCCACAGCTGTCCAGATGTTTGGGTGCAGATTTGGAAGAAAGCTGTTGTTTGGGCCTGAGCGGACCTGATGATGGACAGCTGCCTCCTGTATTTTCTAACGATGTGCAGTGGGTGGGGATGCACCGAGGCGTTACATGTGAGAGTGAGTTCTCACTTCTCGATGAGCTGCATCTTCAGCGTGTTACACTGTGAACATCCAACAGAGCAACCTTCACACTGCATTGTTGTTCTCATTTTCACAGCTTATTTGCTCGCGTGTCTCATGTCGCAGGCTCTGACATGGACAACACTGTCTAATATAAACCCAGAGCAACTCTTTCAGGTTCAGGGCGTAGCAGGAAAAATGTCTAACCGAACAGTTTCCATGCTCTGCTGCTGGGAAACAAGCCCCGTTCTTTGTTCGTGATTCCAACGTCCAGCAACGTGGCTGACGGGAGACAGACCGTCATTTGGAGAACCCACTGCTCTGTGGTTTAAATAAACCACCAAATACATGAACCCACAGACAGACAGTGACTCGCAGATTTACTTGCAGTTTACTCTCTTCTACATAGAAACACACTGATACATTTAACCTCCACAGTCAGGAAATCTTGGTTATTTGCAAAGGATGCTTTTTTGATGCATTCTGATTCTGAACAACCGCAAAAAAACAACTCCTGAATGTCTGACTAATGTCAGGAGTTCCTTCCCTAAAGTCTGAGTTTCTCTGAGAATGGATCTGTTTACAGTAAACGTGAACAGCCTGGGCTCCTCGGTGCCACTCCGCCTGCTGTGGCCTCGCAGAGACTGTCAGAAAATGGTCGGAGCTGCTGAGGCAGCCGCCGGCATGCTGAGTCCACAGACCTGCTGTGTCCTGGAGAAGTACATTAGCTCTACCTGCCTCCTACCTCCCTCCCTCCACATGACCCCCACAGCACTAAATGAAGCCTGGCTGCAGCCACTGCTGCTGGGAGACAGAGGTGTGTGTCAGGCTGCACACGTTCTGCTGGTCCTGCTGCCGACCCAGATGCTGATGTTCAGACAACTGCATTACTCATTCTGGACTCAAACTGGACTCATTCTGGAGTCATACTGGACTGAATCCAGGCTCATAATGGACTCATCTCTGCCTCCTAATATGCATTATTGATTAAATTCAGTTTAAATTTGCTAATGCATATATTTCAACATATCATTTACTTTAGTTTGCAGAAGCCTCACAGGAAAATGGTTTTTAGTCCAGTTTGTATTTGACCACAATGGTGGGAGCAAAATGCCAGCACAGATGATAGTTGTGACCATATGTAAGTCTAACGCTGTGGTTGGAAATAGTGTATCCACCTCATTGCCTCTTTCTTGCGGGGTCCCACAGGGTTCGATTCTTGGACCCCTTCTGTTCTCACTCTATTTGCTCCCACTGGGGTCCATCCTGAGGAAACATTTTCTTTCATTCCATTGTTATGCTGATGACTGTCAGATCTACCTGCCTGTGAAACCAGCAAGTGTTTGCTCCATTCACTCTCTGTTAAAATGTCTGGATGACATTAAGACCTAGATGGCTTCAAATTTCTTGAGTTTTAACGATGAGAAGACTGAAGTCATTGTCTTTAGCCCTAGCTCAACAGCCGCCACTGATTCTGTCAACCTGGACTCTCTTCAGCCATATCTTAAGCAGTCTGGTAAAAATCTCGGGATGGTTTTAGACTCTGACTTCAAGTTTGACAAACAAATCAACTCTGTTCTGCACAAAAGCTTCTTCCAACTAAGACAGGTAGCTAAACTCAAGCCAGTATTGTCCAGACCCAACCTTGAGAAATTTGTCCATGCCTTTGTCATGACCCAGTTGGACTATTGCAATGCACTGTATGCTGGGTTCAGCCAGGCCTCCATCTCACATCTTCAGCTCGTCCAGAATGCTGCTGCTCGGCTTTTAACCGGAACTCATAGGTCTGAACATATTACGCCTGTTTTGTTCTCCCTTCACTGGCTCCCTGTGCGTACTACAAAGTAGGATAGTCTTTAAAATTCTTCTGCTGACCTTCAAATGCCTAAATGGCCTCGCACCCCTTTACCTCTCTGAGCTACTGGAACTATATGTTCCCTCTCGGGCCCTGAGATCATCTGATCAACTGCTTTTGACTGTTCCAAAAACAAGACTGAAGCTCAGAGGAGATCGGGCATTTTCAGTCATGGGCCCCAAACTCTGGAACAACCTGCCCCCCAACATTAGGCAGACCACCTCCCTTCCTCACTTCAAATCTCTGCTAAAAACACATCTGTTCTCACAGGCATTTCACACAGTGTAAATTGATCTAGTGTTTTTATTCTCCTGTGATTCTATGTTTTAAATGTGTTTTATTAATTCTTCAGTATTATTATTAGTGTATGGTATTTTTTCATTAATTTTACTCCCACTGATGTTGTTGTTAAGCACTTTGATAACAGGTTCTGTTTTAAATGTGATAAAATGTAAAATATAAATGTTTTAAATGACTTGACTTGACTTGGTTGGTGTTATGTACAAAGTAGAAGACCGCGGAACTGAGCCACATTCTCCACGTTAGCTCTTTAACCTCTGAGTTTAGACAAACCTGCAGATCCAGTATCCAAGCAACGTCAGAACTGGAGCTGCTGCACAACACACACACAGAGCTACACACCTTAACAAACTTACCCCTTCTGCTGAAGAGAGTTTTAGTAAATGATGGAACTGCACCATTGGACAGAAGACACCCTGAGCCTATTCAGGTTAGATGTGCCTGCTCAAAATGATTCTTGTTTTCAATAATTTACTATAAAAATAAAGGAGGAGGGCATGTTTTTTAGGAGAATCTCTTTGTGACTGTAATGATGAATGAATAAATGCCTTTTATTGTCACTATACCAATGTACAATGTAAAAACTAAAGTCTGATGTTGGTAGATACTTATCAGTGTTTCTCCTTCCATTATACTTTGTACAAGGGGGGCACCCCGGTAATGACTGTGGCTATACAGATACCAAGACTCCAATAAGGTTTACAGTGTTTATTTACAAAAGTGACAATTATCATCAAATGTGCCAGGGAAGGAGCTGGAACCCTGAAGAGTAAGGAGAAGGGTTAATGATCTGTCAGCAGGGGTGATAATGTTTCTGCTGCTCTTTCTTACAGTAGGGATAGGAGTCAGCTGTGGGGAAAGGTGACCCAATGATTCCAGGGTGAAGAAGGTGAACGTCCGAACAGTGGTTCCAGGCAGGAAACAGGCAAGTGGTAGGAAGGTATGGAGGCAGCTGAGGAGGCACAGGACAGCTCGAGGTCCACAAAGGAGAATCCAGGGGCTAAGAGAACATTAGAGATATACTGAAAGCACAAATAAATATAAACAGTGCTTTATTTGAGCCAGATCCTGCTGGAACAAGATCCGGGAACTCTCTCATTTTGACCGAGTGTGTTCCGGCAACTATTTGCTCGGATCTGGCAACTCAAAGCTCCGCCCCTAAAAGTCCAAAGTCATCGCACATTTTTATTTTGATTATTTATTAAAAATACAATGAGAGGAGACGTTGCCCAATCTGTGGAGTGGATGTTACGACTGCAGAAGGCACACACGCTGCTGCCCAGCAGAGACGTGGACAGCATGTTTCGTGGGGATGAAGTGTCTTTCTTCATATGGCAAGCCAAGTGGCCCATTAATAGCATGTGGTAAAAGTGGCTATTAATTAGGGATAGGGCCGATCTGGTCCAGTATCAGTATCGGGCTCCGATACCAGCATAATTTAGGTATCGGATTTTCCGATCCAACCTGCCAATATTTCCGATCCATGATGCATGTTTGTGGTTGCGCTGCACATTGGCTTCAAACTATGGAATGGATTTCCTGAACCGAGGCGTGTCTCATGAACCTAGAGTAATAAGACCCGCCTCACATTCAGGAAATCCATTTCATAGTTTGCAGCCAGCTACAACGTAAGGACTGAGTTAGCAGCACTGTGGCTAATGGCTAACCAACTTTTCATCCAAACATGTCCGCTGTGTTTTACACTAGAAACGCCACAAAGCAAGACAGCAACGTGCAATGTCTGCAGAGCCATAGCACCACATTAAGTCGCGGTAAAGTTAGTTTTACAATGGACATTCAAGCTCCGGGGCTTCAGCGGTCTGTTATTTTCGTTCAGTCCGGAGAAGGCAGTCTGATTTCGGTCAGCCACGCTCAGTCTGTCCGTGTCAGAGGAGGGGCAGACTGAGTGCAGCTGACCAAGATCAGACTGCCTTCTCTGGACTGAACGAAAATAACAGACAACTGAAGCCCCGGAGCTCGAATGTTTACCATGAAGTTGCTAAACTTCATCGTAATTAATGACCAACCACTATCAGTTGTAGAAAACGAAGGATTTTGCAGCTTGATACTTGCAGCCAAGATATAGTTTACACTCTAGGAGATATTTATCAGTACAATTAGTAGACAATCATAAAAAAGCATATAAATTGAAAATTAAAATAAAATTATATATAAAAAAAGAAACAAAAACAGCTACATTATAAAGAGATTTAAAATACTAAAAACAGAAACATGTTTGTGTTGGTTTATGCCATGAACTTAGTACTTTGTAGATATTTAAAGCCATCTAATCACTTTAATATCCACTTTATAGCTAGGAATAAAAAAAACATGTTTTGTGTTAGCAGGATTTAATTCTAACTTTGAAACTTATCCACTATTAATAAAACTTTCCCCATGTTGCCTTTTTGGACATGCACGCATATATTTGCACAAATTGTACTTGCCTATGGAGAAGAGATTATTACAGCCTTATATAAAATCAATAATGATGATGATATCGGAACGGGATCGTATCGGCCAATATCCAGATTTAGGTATCAAGATCGGATTGGAAGTTACAAAATGTGGATTGGTGCATCCCTACTATTAATGGGCCACTTGACTTGCCATACCTTAAGCACAGCAGCATCTCCAGACAGCTCTGAGGGCGCACAACTGTTGATGTGAACTCATGCATACGTTACAGACATAATAAATGAAAAAGCTACAGTAAAAAAAAATACAAAGAGAGAAATGTTTGATGTGCATTATTCACATTAATCACGTATCAAAAATAACAGTGATCAAAATGTTAAAGACAGTTCAGTTTACTTTCATTAAATAAATAGATGGATGGATTGTCCTTAGATGGACAACAGAGAAGACAGCCGTAACTGAGATTGGAGCAGCAGAAGCAACAACGCAAGAATTAAATCAGCAGAGAAGTGTTCAGCTCAGAAACATGAAGTGTGTGTGTGTGTGTGTGTGTGTGAGAGAGGGGGGGGGGGGGGGGTTAGGACGCTTGACAGAATTGCTGCTCTATTCACACACAACTTGTTGTTACTCTCTATGTTTACACGGCGCATATTTTGAGTGCATCCGCAGCTCTCCGGAGGTTTCTGAACCCTCCTTCCAGAGTGGGGGTTATTCGCTGACCCCCCGCTGATAATGTTAACATCTCCCGCTGAGGTTTTGTGTTAAACCACATGCGCCCACACACGCGCTGACAGACGCTATATTTCTATCAACATGGCGGTGGACACACTGCTTTCAGAACCACGACTGATGGAATATATTTTTAATCTTGTAGTTAATCTACGTCAGATTCTAGGTGCTGTGACCGACATCTGTGTTGGGAGAGACACAATCTGATCCAGTTCTAATGTCGCTGTTTATAGAGCATGGCACGCGCACACGTCGCGCTGCACTAACATCTAAATGTGCTAAATAATAAGTTTAATAATAATAAACAGTATTTATGTTAGTGTGCGGAATATAATGAAGCTCTGAGCTAAATTAAGCTATCTGGACATTATGCAGTTCAAATTTAAGATGATGCTAAACATAGCGTGAACACTAAAGTTGAAAATGAAGAAGTCAGGTTTAATTTTTATTTATTTATTCAAAACCACAAACTGTATGTCACACAAACACTGATAATTAAACTGAACACACTATTAAAAACGTTAACTGTAAACTACATTAATTAACTGGACTCTCCTCTGTTTTCATCCTGGACTCTGGTCCCACGTTGTCCATCTGGCTCGTTCAGGCTGTCACTCCTTTGATTAATGCAGCTTAAAACATTGAATGGATTGAATAAAAGAACTGAGGGGAATTTTAAATAAATAGTTCATCCAACAGCTCTCTTCGACGTCCTCCTAGTTCATCTGGGCCGAGCCTCGTTCAGAACCGGTCCGCCTGGTGGAAGGACAGGACTATTGTAATTGCTCTGTTCAGGCCGGAGCTGGAATTTTTTCCGCCAAATGATTTGGCGTTTTGGGGGCCTTAACATATCCTAAAAGTCACCAAATTTGGTGGACGCATCAGGACTGGTGAAAAATTACGTATTTTAATGGCTTGGCAAAAATCACAACAGAAACGGCTCAAGAACGCCACCTAGAAATTTTCAAAACACCCTCCGCATTAACCTTAGTTTATCGTAGAAACATGAAATTTGGTACACTTGTCCAATTCCCCAAGATGCACAGAAAATCCTCTGGCACCAACATTGTACGATAAACAGGAAGGCGGCCATTTTGGAATGTCCCAATTTTCACACCTTTTTTGGCAGTTTACAGCCTACATATTTGAACAAACTCCTCCTAGGGATTTTGCTCAATCGGTTTCAAACTTGGCCATTTTGGTCAAAAGACATGGGGGACGAAAACTTTTCAAAATGGTGCAAACCGAAGCATGCTGAAGGGGCGGGGCCAGACCTCAAAATTTGACATCTCGCCATGAAAAACGAAATGCTAATAGTTCCTACAAGAAAAATATCTGAGACATCAAACCTTCAGTGATTGATCCACATCCGTTCCCCTAAAAGTCTGAATGGTCAAATCATGACATAATTTAAGCCACGCCCCCTGAGAACAGGAAGTATAAAGTTTTACCTTGAACAGTCCCTATCTGATCCCTGTCCCCTGCTCAGCATGATGTTGTGTCCAGTGACCAAAGACATGTTGGTGTAACTGGTTTGCCAACACTGACAGTTTGGGGTGGAGCATGTGGTCGTTGCGATGTCGACAGGCCCCCTCGCTGTCCATTTTTAAAACCCATCTAAAAACTCATCTCTATTCATTGGCCTTCAACCCAACTGAGTCTTGATTTTACTTTATTATATTAGTGTTGATTTTATCTGTTTAACTTGTTGTTTTATTGTGTTTTAAATTGAGTTGTGTGCTTGGGTTTGTAGCTCTGTTTTTATGCTGTCTTTTATCTTGTTTTTAACTGATGTTTCAGCACTTTGTTTCAGCTATGGCTGTGTTAAAGTGCTTTATAAATAAAGTTGATGATGATGATGATGATGATGTGGTGAAGTAAGACGTAACGCCATCTCCAAACATTTGGCTCTAAATTCCACAGATTTGAACCGAGGTGCACCAAAATCAGTACGATCGATCATTATCCACCCATTGAACAGGAATCCATGATAATTGGCCAATAGACTCCACAGCGCCCCTTAGAATATTTTAAAACCTCAGCCCCAAGTCATTTTTTGAACAATAATTCTGAAACTCGGTGAACATCTGTATCGTCTCAGGACCTATGAAAAAGTCTCTTGGAGCCCTGGTCCAAACTCAACAGGAAGTCGGCCATTTTGGGTCAAAGGGTTATTTTTGGGCGTTTCTAATGGCAAATTTTAACCAACTCCTCCTAGGGATTTTGAGTGATTGCCTTGAAACTTGGTTATTATGCCCATAACACATTGGAGAGTAAAAGTTATCAAAAGCTTTCGGTTTTGTTTAGGTTAAAGTGGCGTGGCCAGGCCTCAAAGTTGCGCTTCACGCCATAAATTTACAAACGCTATAACTGTCACATTGAAAGACCGAAATGCACCAAACTTAACTTGTCTCATCCCTGTTGGATAACCGAAGATCCACTGTCATCATATTTTGATGTTGTCAAAGTCCCGCCCCCTCAGAACAGGAAGTCTCTTTTTTCACTTGGAATGCTCCCTCTTTGACACCATTGATCTAATCAGGATGATCTTGTGCTAGAAGACAGATAAGATGGTCTGTCTTGATTTAAAGTGCAAACCGTTTTTGCTGGAGGATGTGGGCGTGGCCGTGTGGCGAATCAAGAAGTGACGCCGTTGCAATACGTTTGGCTCTAAAATACACAGATTTCACCTGAGGTGCACCAAAATCACTATGATCAATCATTATCCACCCCTTGAACAGGTATTCATGATAAGTGGCCAATAGCCTCCACAGCGCCACCTACATCATTCCTACAGTTATAGCTCAGTCATACAACATCCGATCTGCACCAGATTTGTTGTGCGTGATCAGTGAGCACTTCTAGACACATTGATATTGTGGTTTAACATATGACTCAAGTGCGCCCCCTAGATTATTTAATCAGTTATATCTTAGTGAAATATCATCCAATATGTACCAGATTTTTTGTGGATGATCAGTTAGCACTTCTAGACACAGTTGTATTGTTCTTAAACATTGGACTCCATTGCACCCCTTACATTATTCCAACAGTAATATCTCAGTTATATATCGTCCAATCTGTATCTGTATTTATTAAGTGTGATCAGTGAACCATTCTAAACACATTGGGATTGTTGTTTAACATTTGACCAAGTGCCCCCCTAGATTATTCTAAAAGTTATATCTTAAAGATATATCATCCGATCTGCACCAAATTTTGGGTGCGTCATTAGTGAGCTCTTCTAGACACAATGGTATTGCTGTTTAACATATGACTCAAGTGCGCCCCCTCTCATACTGATATGGGTGGAAGGCGATTACAAAATTTAGGCATATGCGCACCCTGGTAGACGCGTGCGAGAATTGCATGAGAGCGTTTGCGACGGCGACAAGGAGGTGTTGCTTGCGCTCCTGCGGTCGCAGGTATGTCGAAGGTTCAGCAAATGCGCAACCTGGTGAAAGAGCAGGGGACGGGCTCGAGAGCGTTTGCAATGACGACTGGGCGGAGTCACTGGAGCTCCCGCGGTCGCTGTAAGGCCGGAGTGGCGCTTTGCTGCAATGGCTTTCAATGCTGCTTGCAGCTTTAATTGGAATTGTGATGGTGTTGATGAGTTATTAGTAAGTTAAACTTGTTTTGTTGTCGAGTCTTGGACTTGACATGCTGTGCTAAGCGTGCCTGATCTGTACAGTCCATCACTTGCTGAAGTGTGGTCTGATCTAGACACGTTGTTAGTTTTTGTTTAATGTGCTCTTCTTTGGCCTTCAAGGCCTCAATAGTAAAATTGGTCTGTCTCACCCGTTCATTGAGCAGCTGGGTCTGTGCCTTCTGAAGGATCTTGGTTGCCTGGCGCCCGCTGACCAACAATTTTAGTTCCAGGCTCTTGGGAATGATGCCACTTTGTCGACATATGAGGTTGAATCGCAAGTGGTTCCAGTAGTCTGCCCTCTTCCTTGCTGTTTTCTCAAACTCTCTTACTAGTTTGAGGCAATCCTGGCCAAAGTGGTTCAAAATATCCTGATGCATGTTCAATAATCCAGGTAGAAAAATCCAAAAAAGTTCAATCTGGTCCTCTGGACATTCAAAAAAAAAAAAAAGCATAAAAATGTAGATACGTTTCGTCTTTCATCCGAAAGACTTCCTCAGTCTGAGGTGCTGTATTCAGCTCAGTCTCTTAAATAGCACCTTCTCAGAGTGGATCAACCAGTTTGCTGCTGACAACCAAATCCAGCTGCTCACATGGTCAAGAAGGACCATCAGCCTAACAATGGATCATTAGCACACTGATGGCTGTTTACTATTCACAGAGGGCTGAGTGATACTAGCAATCACAGCATTGTAAGAGGGGGACAGTTGTACCTGGAGGCCTCCACCCCTGTTTAATGATGGATGATTTCTTTTCACAAAGATGGCCTCCTTTACTCCTCTCTCAAACCATTGTTCCTCTCTGTCCCTGATGTGAACATCTTCATCCCTGAAAGAGTGACTGCTGGCCTGGAGATGAGAGTAGACCGCAGAATCCTGGCCTGATGATGTTGATCTTCTGTGCTGGGCCATCCTTTTGGCCAGTGGCTGTTTAGTTTACCCGATGTAAGACTGATCACAGCCCTCCTGACACTGAACAGCATACACAATATTACTCTGTTTGTGCCGGGGGACTGGATCTTTGGGATGAACCAGTCTTTGCCGTAATGTATTTTGGGGTTTAAAAGCCACTGGGACGTTATGTTTAGAAAATAAATGTCTCAGTTTCTTTGATACTCCCTCAACATACGGAATGACCACTGGTCTGTGTCTGGGTTCCTCCTTTTCACCTTATGGCTGACTGGAGTCCTGTTTGGGTTTCTTCTCTGCTTTCAGGAAGGCCCATTTAGGATATCCACATTGCTCTAGAGCCTGTCTTGTGTAGGGTTTCTCCTTTTGCCTGGCTCCTGAGTTAGTGGGGATGCTGCCTGCTCTGCGATACAGAGACCTGATGACTCCTAACTTGTGCTCCAAAGGGTGATGGGAGTCAAACTGCAAATACTGGTCTGTGTGGGTGGGTTTGCGGTACACCTCAGTTTGAAAATGTCCTCTATCGGAGACTGAGACCACACAGTCCAAGAAAGCCAACCTGCCATTTTTTACATCTTCTCGTGTGAACTTGATGTATTTATCCACAGAGTTGATGTGGTCAGTAAAATGTTGGACTTCCTGAGATTTAATTTTAACCCAGGTGTTGTCAACATACCTGAACCAATGACTTGGTGGTGTCCCTGAAAAGGAAGTCAAGGCTCTCTTTTCTACCTCCTCCATGTACAGGTTGGCAACAATAGGAAAAACTGGAGACCCCATAGCACCTTCTCAGAGTGGATCAACCAGTTTGCTGCTGACAACCAAAACCAGTTGCTCACATGGTCAAGAAGGACCATCAGCCTAACAATGGATCATTAGAACACTGATGGCTGTTTACTATTCACAGGGGATTGAGTGATACTAGCAATAACAGCATTGTAAGAGGGGAACAGTTGAAGGTAAATGTAGATATATAATAACCTGTTAAGTTAGGAATAGTCCATGCTCAATAATCCTGGTATACAATCCAACATTTTTCAGTCAAGTCATCTGGACAGTTTCTTTTTTTGCTGAAATGTTTCACCTTCCATCCAAAAGGCTTCATCAGTCAAGGAAACGCACAACACAAAACTGATTCTTCCCCCAAACAGCTTACTCCAAAGTGGAGTAACTGGTTTAACTGGTTTGTTCCACTTTGAAGTAAGCTGTTATGATGTCACGTTATGCTCCCAGAAGCAGCATTCAAAAACACAACAGTAGGTGGCAGTAGGTGGCAGTATTGGAACACGTTTTGAGTAAGAGCATCAATAACAATAAAGTTGAACAAATTTTCGTAATTTTACCACATTTAAACTGCTGTAAACCTGCTTTATCGTGTCAGATAATATTATGATTCAGCTTCGAATTGGTCATTTGCTGACACACCTACTGGATTGATTTGACAGGTTGCCTCGTGGATCCGACTTGCGGGAAAAAAAATTAATGACGGTTGTAAAAAAAAAAACCTCTCGTATGACTTTATTCTTGGAATATTACAACTTTATTCTCGCAATTTTATTGCTTTTAATTTTTTTTCCTTAGCATAGCAATGTAATTTTTTTTAATTATTTTTTAGCGTGGCCCTAAAGCTCCGTCATAAAAGAAGAGCTACAGCCTTTAGTTCCAACTTTATTCTAAACCACAGATGTATAAATCACAAAACAAGAATTACACTTTAAATCACAAAAATAAAATAATCTGTATACAAAAAACAAAACCATCAAAAACCATCCATCCATCCATTATCTTCCGCTTATTCTGAAGTCGGGTCGCGGGGGCAGCAGCTTTACCAGTGCAGCCCAGACATCCACAGCCACCTTTTAAAGCTCTTCTAGGAGGACCACAAGGCGTTCCAACTGACTAATTAAAAATTTTTTTTTTCATTTAGCCTTTATTTATCCAGGTAGTCTCATTGAGCCACGAGAACTCATTTTCAAGAGAGACCTGTTTATGGAGCAGCTGTTGGGGGTTAAGGGCCTTGCTCAGGGGCCTAGAGTGGGGCGAATGAGGGTGGAGGGAGGTGTGAGTGTTTCACCTTTTCCACCCACATTTTGATGTTGACGGTACCGGGAGGTGAACCTGCGACTTTCCGATCACAAGCCCATCTTCTAACCTCTGTGCCACCACTCCCCACAATAATAATAAGTAACACGTTGTTTTTAAATTTCATGCAACACAAACCTTTAAGATTTAAGGACAGATTTAAACCACATTTTCCATTTGCATTTGACCTTTAATGAATCCTAAGAAAAGATTGCCAAAATCTGCTCAACTGTTTTTACGTTATAAATTTTTGGTTCTAGGATGAAGTGAGACAAAAGGGCCACTACCGCCACCAGGTGGTAAGGCAATTTGGATTCTGGACCCTGCCTACATATCCGGTCCAGAAGTGTATTAATGGAAACATGACGACACACGAGCTGATCTGAGCGGACCCGAACTTACCTGATCCGTGGTGTCACAGAGGAAAATGTGCATTAGTTAATCTTACAAGAGAAAGGCCAGACCACAACAACATTGACAGATCATGCGCCAGTGCTGACTGGATGTCGGCTGGGGGCGCGTGCTTGGTTGTTGGCGGTGTGTGGGGGTGGTCGGTGGCGTGACCTCTTCGTGCCGGGGGTGTCCTGTCGGCTGGGCGTGGCCTGGGCCGGGTCTGGGATATTGGCTCCTCTCCGCTCGAGAATGAATGGGTCTACCTCCTGGGTTTGGGCATGGGCTGCCCCCTGTAGAGGGCGGGTACATGTCTTGGACCTGGGGGGTATAGAGTGCGTATCGGGAATAAGAATGAAATGTATCGTTATTGTATGTCTTTGAGTGAGTGAGTGTGAGAATGAGGCTGGGACTGTGTGATTGTGTCTGTGTATGAATGGGTATTTGTTTTGCCGAGACTCGGACTGCCCCCTCTTTGATACAACTGGGGGTGCTTGGCATCGCGCCCCTATCGCGCAGCCCCCTGGTGGGGTGTGCCCTTGCCTGCCGGCGCGCTTGGGGCCCTTGGTGTCGGGGGCTGGGCGCTTGGGCGTGTGTCGGCTCGGCCTGGTGTCTGCCTGGTGGGGCTCGGGTCCTCTGGCCCTGTCAGGCGTTGGCCTGGGTGATGTGCGTCCTCGGTGCCCGGGCCTCGGTGCCCGGGCCTCGTTGCCCGGGCCTGGAACTGCATCGGTGCGGCGGGTTCCGGCGGGGGCCTATGAGTTTGTCGTTGTTGGCCCCGGGGGTTCACTGCATGTGGTCGCTGGTGGGGATCTTCCGGTTCTCCCCTGTGGTCCGATCTGGGGGGTGGGTGAGTGGTTCGTCCTGTGTGGGTGGCCCTGGGGGCTCTGTGGTCAGGGTCCCTCGTGGGGTCTTGGGCTCTGGTCCCCCCCTTTTCGTCTGCCTCTGGTCTTGGGGGTCGGGTCTCTGCTACTTCACGGTTACTATTAAATGTTCTATTAGAGACGCCTTATACACTTATGCATGCTCACAACCACACACAAATAGATGCAGGGATGCTTATTTAGGCTTTATATGTAGAGGTATAGATATATAGATATGTATATGAATGTATATTCATGTGTATGTATGTATATAGGCGTAAGTATGGGTATATATATATTTATGGAAACTTACTGCAAAGCCATGAATATTTTAAGTTCTTTATACATATGTATTTTGTTGCTGTGTTTTGTCATGTTCTTTGCAGGTGAACAGACAGTGGCTGGGTGTTTTGCCGTGTGCTCTCTTTGTGTATATTTCTTATATTTTGGAGTCTTACTTTGTCTTTTCTTTCTTTCTATCCTATTAAAAAAAATAAATAAAAAAAAACTACACTAGATAATCACTAGAATAAATATTTCATAATAATGGTGTGGAGAGGATGGCTGTAAGGGGAGAAGGGAGGCCATCTATAAAAAAAATAAAAAATTTAATGAAACACAAACCTTTAAGATTTAAGGACAAATTTAAACCGCATTTTCTATTTGCATTTGACCTTTAATGAATCCTAAGAAAAGATTGCCAGAATCTGCTCAACTGTTTTTATGTTATAAATTTTTGGTTCTAGGATGAAGTGAGACAAAAGAGACACTAACGCCACCAGGTGGTAAGGCAATTTGGATTCTGGACCCCGCCTACATATCCGGTCCAGAAGTGTATTAATGGAAACGTGATGACACACGAGCTGATCTGAGTAGACCCGAACTTACCTGATCTGTGGTGTCACAGAGGAAAAGGTGCATTAGTTAATCTTACAAGAGAAAGGCCAGACCACAACAACATTGACAGATAATGCACCAGTGCTGACTGGATGTCCTCTGCAGCCTTTTCACAGAAGAGATGACTGCACTGCCAAGACAAGTAACCTGGGGGAAACACTGCTTATACCATCTTTGACCAATACTGATTTCTCTCAGAGAACTATATAAAACAGAATACATTTTTTTCTAACACCAGGTTAGATTAAAAAATAATCCACCAGGGCTGTTTCTTGTCTCTGATCCTGTTTGCGGTGTTCATGGACAGAATCTCAGGAAACAGCTTTGGAGAGGCGGGTGTCTGATTTGAGAACCTTGGGGTCTCCTCTCCATATACTTTATGCAAAAGGTCCACAACAAAATACAAGTCGGTACCTCACTTTTTTTTCCAAGTTATGCCCACAGCATGCATGGACAGATGAACGGATGGATGGTTATGCCAATTCTTCCTTTTCGTTTTGCGATGGGGAACAAAACATGCAGTACAGACAACACAATACACGAGCTGAGACTGCAAAGAAATACGACACAGACAGGCAGCTCTAATGAAATGGATAGGGAAGACATGCAACGCCAGTGTCTGCTGTTTACAAACCAAACAGTCATAAAGAGTGAATCTCTGCATGGGTCAGGTCAAACACTGATGTTAGTGGGACAACTGAGCACTGGTTCCTGTTCTGTTCAGCTCCAGTGCTTGACCTTCACTCAAAGCCTTCTTTCCCCTGGACTTCTCTGAAGGTATACTTCATAAAGATTCATCATTTCACTGGTTCTAATCTTCCAGCACCATTTCACTTGAGTGCACAGATAATTTCCAGTAATGTGCACATTCAGAGTTAGCTGCAGGTGAGAGGGTGGGGGCATTCTGCTGTGTGGAGAAGGTGGTGCAGCAGCTTCAGCTTAATTTTATGTACAGACTATTTACACATACTTATTATGTGTTACACCTACACATATACAACGCCGGTTTACAACAGATGTCGTCTCATGGTGTTGTTAAGATTCTTTAAAAAGGCTTTTTGTGTAATTAAATGGTGCATGGTATTATACAACCAAAACAACACAAAAACAACTCCATTAACCCCAACGGAAAAAAATATAATCTTCATTCATCTGTGCCAGGCCAGAACAGATCCAGCTTCAATTCCAATTGCAGTGAATACATTTCTATCATAATACAATTTGTGTGCAAACTGTCCAGAAAAAGTTGCCCAAGAAGACCATCAGACTGTAATAAACTGTCACTTTGTAGTTTCTGTGGGAAGGAAAATGAGGTGAGACAGATAATCCAAACACTGAGAGTAGAGGGACTAAAGACAGCAGCAGAGGGAGAAAAAGTGGTCAGCTTGTCTTTGTGCATTCTATGCTTATAGTAGAAGAACTGAATATATAGTTAGGGCTTCTATAGTTAGGCTTTAGTCAACCTACCTATAGTTTTTTTTTTTTCACAAAAGAAAGTCTTGAGCCTGGTCTTAAAAGTAGTTTGAGTATCAGCTTCACGGACATAAAATGGAAGTTGGAGCCTGATAACTGAAACCTCTTCCACCCATTCTGCTTTTGGAAACCATAGTAACCCCGAACAAACCTGCAATCTGAGAGTAAAGTTGGTTCTGCTGGAGGTTTCTTCCTTTTAAAAGGGAGTTTTTCTTTCCACTGTTGCCACTGTGCTTGCTCAGGATGGGAGACTGCAATGAAGCTAAGATTCAACTTGTCTGCTGGATTCCTTAGATAGAGAACTACTAATTGGCTTTTATGTGAATGTTTCTGTAAAGTGTCCTGAGACAATGTTGTTGTGATTTGGCGCTATATAAATAAACTGAATTGAATTGAATTGAATTGAATTAAAGTGCTGTGATTGGAAAGTCTGGAACAATAAGATCTTTAATTTAAAATGGAGCTATGTTTTTGGGAGTTTTCTTTGCTACAAGCAAGAATTTAGAAGACTTTATTCTACAGCTTTCACCATAAAAATAAAATTAAAACTCATCTATGACAGGTTTTGTTAGCAAAAGAGAAAGTGAAAAGATAAAAAATGTTTTCTGTCCAACTCTTTGACTCAGCATTTATGTAAATGACCTCAGCCCACAGCACTTTACAATTATTTGTACAGTGACACTTTTCACACAAGTGTCCTAGTGACAAAAACGTGTGTTAGACAAAAAAAAGCCAGCACGCTGGATCTGCACAGAGCATTTGAGCTTTCAGTCAGCTGAACTGAGCAGCTTGGATACACGTTTTCCCTCCCGCCTCCTTCAGTAACAGCTTTAATTTTCCTACCTCGCAGTGTTGTTTGGAGTCTTAAAATTGGTGCTGCTGTGAGGACGCAGGTGCTGAAGCTGGAGTGCCATCCCCTCTGGTGTGTGGTCGATAATGAGACTCGGAGAAAGGCATGAATAACTCGGTGAACCCTTTTTCATTTCCTTAATCTCTGCCCACAGGCCAGTCCAACAACACTGGCTCATTATTTTCCACCAGTTTGCTTGCTACTTGATCACACATATCGCGTCTGATGGGGTAGGATAAAAAAAGGGAAAATCCACTGCAGAAATGTAATTCAATATCTTTAATAAAGACGGTGAAGCGATCTCCTTGTTAAGCTCCATGTTAGATGATTAATTGCAGAATTCTTGCAGCTCTGAGCCTGCAGGCACTTCTGACCTCAGGCTAGTCGAGACCCTCAGGATTTAACACAAGCCTTACAAAAACACATATTATGTTGATGCTTTTTCTCCTTATTTCCCATTATTCTTGTCTCAACATTGACCCACTTTGTGGTTTTCCCTTCATACACTTTTTTTCATAAAACCTCAGGTTTTTGTTGTGTTTGCAGGCCAGGTAACTCACTGAACACAGAATCAACTGGCTAACACCATCAGTCGTGCAGGGTCCTGAAAAGAGGATGAACACTCAGGATATGAACAGATTACAAGGGGCTGCGTTTAGCAGTTTAATCATATACAGGAGCATAATCAGATATGGTGGAAAAGGTAGAAGCAAAGGGCACAGCAGACAGATCTCTATGAGTTTGTCCTTTTTTTAATGTAGGTACCTGAATAATGCCATCAGTCAACAAAGATATAAACTACTTGAATGGTCTATTACATATATTTTAAACTCATTTTAGTTTAAGGTTCTTCACCTTGGTTTTCAGATCACAGAGTCCATCCATCATCTTTACCAGCTTCTTACTTTTTGTGTCATGGGAGTCACTGGTGCCCATGTCCAGCCATCGTTGTGCGAGGGGTGGGGGACACCTGGACAGGTTTCCAGTCCTTCACAGGGACACATAGAGACAAACTATTTATGCTCTCACTCACACCTAGGGACCATTTAGAGTTACCAATCAGCTTAATGCCCCTTTTCCACTGTTACGGTGCAGATCAGGTCAGCTCGGGACAGTTCAGATCGGCTCTTGTCTCGTTGTGTTTCCATTTACACTTCTGGACCGGCTCTGTAGGCGGGGACTAGAATCCAACTCATCTTACCACCTGGTGGCGGTAGTGCTCCCTTAAGCTACTTACTAGCCACCACTAAACGTATTAGAAGAAGAACACCCTGAAGACTTTGTCAGATGTTGTGGAAGAGATGTCATGCTCTAATGGAGTGCCTCATGAGCTGTAACTTTTAAACATGATTCATAATCCTACCTTACTGCCTTCCCTGCTTTAAACCCATGTGTTTTCCATTTTAGTATAGATTTTTACAATAAAGATGTAATAAAAACATCTTCACTTTTATTATTTACAGATGTGCCTAAGGTTCATGTTAAAATTATAAAACATCACACTGTGCTGTAATCTTTGAAACTGCTTTTACAATAAGCTACAGACTTGAAAACAGTTAGATTAAATTTTGTCCTTAAATTTTAAAGGTTTATCTTTCATTAAATTAAAAAAAAACATGAATGTATTACTTATTAATCTAAAAAAGTTAAGTCTGGTCCTCTGGACATTCAAAAAACAAAGCAAACAAAAAAATGTTTATTGTTTATTTATTATTAAATTTATTGTTAGTTTTGTTTTGTGAATGTTCAGAGGACCAGACTTAACTTTTTTAGATTTTTCTACCTGAATTATTGAGCAGCATCAGGATATTACTTATGAAATAGTCAGTTGGTCTGTGAACACCATGGGGTCCTAGAAGAGTTGAAGAGGTGGCTGTTGATGTCTGTGCCTCCCTGGTGAAGATGCTGCCCCCATGACTCGGAAGCAGAATATGATGGATGGATGGATGGATGATGGATGATGGATGGATGGTGAAGAAGGAGAGCATCAAACAGCAGGAGTGATCAGTTCAGGTGAACTCCTGCCTGTTTGCTTCAGATCAGCTGTTCAAATCTCTGCAGGTTCAAATAAAAGGTGCACCAGGACTTTCAGCTGAATCTCTCGGGCCACAGTTGTACGGCCGATTGATAACTGATAAATGATAACTGTCCTTTCTGAAGTTTTGACTGTTTTTGTCTCACTTCATCCTAGAACCAAAAAATGTATAACATAATTACAGTTTAGCAGATTCTGCTAATCTTTTCTTAGGATCCATTAAAGATCAAATGCAATTGGAAAATTTTCTCAACTTCCAGTATGAATTTAAACAAACACTATCTGAACTTAACATTGTAAAATTTGTTTAGGAAATTTAATGTTCAAGGACACCACTTAAGAAAAAAAAAGTTTAATAGGAAAAGTAAGAAGTGAAAAATGTAGAAAAATAAAAACTACTGCGTCCAACTAATGATTGTGTATCTGTGTGTCCCTTGTCTCACGGGCTTCATCCAGAAGAAGACACAAGTGTTGTTCCTGCTGTGTCCGCTTCAGTTCTTCATGTTCATTCAGTGATGAAATAAGACTTTTCTTTACTGGACTCTTTTCTCTTTCTCTTCACTAGAAAGAAGAAACAGGTGGTTAATTCAAGCTACATACTGTTTTTGAATAAATGCATCAAACAAAGAAAGGTGCAGCTAACAGCTATAATAAGATATATTAATAATAATAAACTGATCAAATAAGAAAATGAAAAATAAATTGATTTAAAAATAATGAAAATAATATAATAATAACAATGGATATAAGAATCAGAAAGTATTATACAGATACAGATATTCTTTATTGTCATTCGCACCACATGTGGTACATGTGGTGGATCAAAATTATGTACACAGTGTCCCAGTTACATCAACAATAAAATGTAAAAGAAAAACAGTAATAACATCTAAGATATGAAGTAAGAAAAACATCAAGTAAAAATATGCTAAGCACTAATAGCATAAAAACAATAAACACAATACGCCGAACAGCAGCACGGACATGAGTCTGTGTGAACAGATGAGCACGAATGAACACAGCAACATGAAACAGATCAGCAGCAACATGAAACAGATCAGCAGCAGCATGAAACAGATCAACAGCAACATGAAACAGATCAGCAGCAACATGAAACAGATCAGTAGCAACATGAAACCGATCAGCAGCAGCATGAAACTGATCAGCATCAGCATGAAACAGATCAGCAGCAGCATGAAACAGATCAGCAACAACATGAAACAGATCAGCAGCAACATGAAACAGATCAGCAGCAGCATGAAACAGATCAGCAGCAACATGAAACAGATCAGCAGCAACATGAAACAGATTAGCAGCAGCATGAAACAGATCAGCAGCAACATGATTATCCTGGTTAGATATTCATAAGGCTGCACAAACTCAAGTTCATGTTGCTTTTTGACGTATTGTTTTGATTGTTTACTGCTATTAGTGCTTAGTGTATTATTAGTAGATGTTTTTAGTTGATTTTTTCTTAATTCATATCTTAAATCTTATTACTGTTTTTCTTTTACATTTTATTGTCTGTAACTGGGACCGTGTGTACATAATTTCAACCCAATTCAGTATTTATTCAACATTTATTTTTTTACTTTAAAAATAAAATAAAAACAAGTCCTTATCGGCACAAATAAAGTGATGTGGAACATGTTGCATCTGCTCTTACCAAGCACAGGCTGCAGCGTTGTGCTGCTCTGTGAGGTGCAGCTGGGCTGTGATGGAGCTCTGTCAGGTGCAGACTCCACTGATGGAGCAGGAGCAGAAGCCGGGAGGCTTGGAGGGTTTAATGTGGAGTTTAGAGACAAACCGTCACGTGCTGAAATACGTTCTGGATAAAATACAGTGAGAAACGGGACCGGAGGACAGTTAGAGTTTATGCAAATTAGCTTAGCATCGTAGCACCGATGTTGTCCTATTATGGCGTCAGCCTCTTTTGTTAGTTAAAAATATGTTCAGAACCGATGGGATGAGTAACTTAAAATATGTTTAAAGTTAGAAAACACTCACCCATCCATTATCTTTACCCGCTTATTCCATTTTTGGGTCACGGGGGTCGCCGGTGCCCATGTCCAGTAATCACTGTGCGAAGGGCGGGGTACACCCTGGACGGGTCGCAAGTCCATCACAGGGCCACATAGAGACAAACGAAACAAACAACCATTCACGCTCTCACTCACACCTAGGGACAATTTAGAGTTACCAATCAGACTAACATGCATGTTTTTGGTCTGTGGGAGGAAACCGGAGCACCCAGAGAAAACCCACGCATGCACAGAGAGAACATGCAAACTCCACCCAGAAAGGCCCCTGGACCGGGGTTTGAACCAATGACCTGCTCACTGAGAGGCAGCAGATCTACCAGTTGCACCACCGTGCTGCCCGAAAACACTCACCATCTTCTATAAACGATTCAAGTAGAGCAGTGGCTGTGTCCAAACCACCCTCCAATTGCTCCTTCTAGCTCACTTTGACTTTTTTCGTCAGCCACTAAGCACAGCAACGCCTGCACTTCTGTATTTGACCACAGCTTTGATATTATTGTTTTTGTATAGCTACAAAATACTAAAAGATATGCTCCTCGAGTTATCGCTAGTGGCAGGCGGTAGAGAAAAATGGCGGATTGGGTTGTTTGGAAAGACTCCACAGACTCCTCCCCCCGACCAATCAGTGACCGACAGTGTTTCTGATATCACGGCTTGGCTCACTTGGACCCCTTGAAAAGCAGGGCCAGAATTCAGGGAGGTGAGCCGGTCCCAAGAACCATGGAAAAGACCTCAAACACACATCAAGCCAGAAATATCCGACCCGCGCTGTGACAGTTTAAAAGGGTCATTACATGCATATTTATGATCCGTGGGAGGAAATCGGAGTACCTGGAGAAAACCACACATGCACGGAGAGAACATGAAAACTCCACCCAGAAGGCCCCGGACCGGGGTTTGAACCGGGGACCTGCTCGCTGAGAGGCAATAGCTCTACCAGTTGCACCACTGTACTGCCCGATAAGAATAATCACTGTGAAAAATTATATTGTGTTGCTGCTGATCTGTTTCATGTTGCTGCTAATCTGTTTCAATGTCGCTGCTGATCTGTTTCATGTTGCTGCTGATCTGTTTCATGTTGCTGTGTTCATTTGTGCTCATCTGCTCACACAGGCTCATGTTTGTGCTGCTGTTCAGCGTATTGCTTTTATTGTTCTATTTCGTATAGGCTTCACCCTTTAAGGCTATCGCTAGTGGGTTTATCCCTTCGCGCACAGCGCAGCACTGAAAACTTTAGTCCACGCCCACCTGCTATGTGGGCCTCACCCCCGGTCCATATAAATTATGGTGAGACCGGGTAATTGGCTCCCATTTTTTCTTCAGCAAGCAACCAGCACTGCTTTTACAAGAACATGATGTCCAGCACCATCCGCCTGTGCCCGTCCTGCAAGACCGGCTACATTTTGAGTTTGACCGGCACTACATCTGTGAAGGATGCCTGGGTCCCCACCCCGCCGACCTCGCCTCCTCCTGTCGTCCCTGTGACTTCCTCCCTCCTGAGGAGAAGCAGAGACTAGCAGCCTTGTTCAACGCTAACATCGAAGAGTGCCCCTCAGTGACGGGGGACTGTTCGCTGGACGACGCCATCGCCTTTTTTCCGCATCGGCAACCACCGCTCCCAGCCATCGGTGCCCTCTTCTCGGAGCTGCCCGGCATAATCCAGGAGGCGGCTGACAGAAAGGGACTTTCCGTCCCTCTCCTCCCCCTGCCCAGATCGGATGATCTAGCGGGAAGGTTGGCTCCACCCCAGCTAGCCGCCCTGACCCCATCTGGCCTCGTTTCCCAGCAGTGACGTCCTACTGGAACGAGGCTGCAGCCGGACCTGGTAAGCTGAGGGAGCCCGTCTCCACCTTTGCCCCCATCACCAGAGTGGAAGGGTTTACTGAGTGGAATTTTCCCTCGGTACCCCCCTGGAGTCAAGCCTGGTGGAAGCACTTGGAACAAAAGTGTCCAGGTTGGACCAACGCCCTGTCCCTCCAGGGAGACACGACCAGACGGTGACGTCGCTCTCCAATTGAGCCCACCAGTGTGCTTTCCAGGCGGCCGCAGCAAATAACAATGTCGCTCTGCAGGCCTACAGCATTTTCAAAAGGCTGGAGGACACAGACCTGCCTGAGGAGATGAGGAGCTCGCTCTGCAAAGCGTCTAACGTCATCCTGAATCTGTGTGCCTCCTTTGTGGTCTGCCTGTCTTTCATCGCCGCCTGGATGACGATGATCAAGAGGGCCACCTGGCTCCGACTCTCTCCATCCATGCCGGAGAAGCTGCAGAAGGACCTGCTAGAGGGCCCCATCACGACGGATACGCTGTTCGGGGCCAATTTCAAGGCCATGCTTGAAAAGTCGAAGAAGTTGGAAGAGGTGTCGGAAACTGTGCGCCACCTGATGAAGCCGCAGCCCTCCTCCCGCCCCCCTGCCCACTGGAGGGATCGCCATGGCTAGAGGCAGCAGCAGAGACGTTCCACAGCTGCAGCAGCGACCTCCCTCCCCGCTCTGCCACCGGCCCCTCCTGCCAGAGAACAGCCTTTCTCATCGCGTCAACCAGCGACTCAGCACTTCCCCAGAGACTGCCAACAGGCGCCGCCCTGCAACAACCAGCCACAGGGCCCACGGGGGAGGCAACACAAGTAATGACGCTTTGTGGAGGATGTGTGTGTGCATAATGATGACATGAGTTTTAAAATAAAACGAAAACATCATTCAGAGAGTATATTGTCTTCTGATTCCAGCCTGTCTGTCTGATCGAATGATCTCACAGCGGCCTCTCTTCACACATCCTCCACACAAAACGAGCTGGTAACCTCAAAACAGGTATTTAAAAGTCACCGCAGCTCGATAAATCACATAAAATTCTCTCTTGACACAGCAGCTAAAAATGATCCTTTTCAGCAGACCGAGCCCAGAAAAGACCCCCGCTTTCAGCCCAGGTTGTTTTTTGACATTTCTGACCGCAGTGGGAGGAAACGTGTTTCCCCACGGCAACTGCAGTCTCCACCCAAATGGAGTCGCATTTCTAAAAGCGCTCACGCGTCTTCTCAGTGCGCGTCAGCTCACATCAACTCTAATGTGAGCCCGCAGCCTGAGCGCAGCACAGAGGCGTTTCTAGGGCCCTTTCTGCAAGGCCCCCCCTTGGGTCACTCGAGGAGAATCTCCGGAGCGGGTGACAGCTGTGGGGACTTTAACTTGGCTAACGTTCGTAAAACACATGACACAACACAAAAACGCATGCTCGCTCCCCGAGCTTTAACGCAGAATTCCACAATTCCACATGTTGACAACCAAACAGCTGTTGGACAACATTCACCAGAACGATTGGTTTACCTCCATAAATCTAAAAGACGCTTATTTTCACATACCAATCATTCCAAAGCACAAAAAGTTCCTGCGCTTTTCCTTCCAAGGGACCCAGTACCAGTACAACAGGTTCTCGTTCGGCTATTCCCTCGCCCCACGCACATTTTCGAAATGTGTGGAGATGGCTCTGCAGCTGTTACACAGAGCAGGAATGAGAATTATTTTCTACCTGGACGATCTGCTGCTGTTAACTCGATCCAGGCAGGAAGCAGCTGCACAAACCAAAGCGCTTACGTCACACCTACTAAACCTGGGTTTCGCCATAAACTGGGAGAAGAGTTCAGTTCTCCCGGCCAAGATGATCATTTATCTGGGAGTGGAGCTAAACTCAGTCACTATGAGAGCCCGCTTATCACAGCCGAGAGCCGAAGCTCTGAAAGCTCAGCTCCGCCGCGTAAAACCCAGCAGCGTAGTAACGGCTGTCTCGATCATGAAACTTTTGGGTACGATGTCCTCGGCTCATGCTGTGGTTCCGCTGGGCTTATGCCACATGAGACGCCTTCAGAGATGGTTTGCCCGCCTGCGCATAGATCCGGTGCGTCAGAAGAGGCAGATGATCTCTGTGCCCCCCTCCGTGGGAACCGACCTGAATCACTATGGAAACCCCCTTACTCTGTCAGAGGAAGTTCCTATCAGCAGGCTTACGTCACACATCTCGGTTTTCACAGACGCGTCCCTGTCAGGCTGGGGAGGAACGTGCCTGTCTCACGCAGTGGGGGCGCTGTGGCCAGCTCACACATCAGCTCATATAAACGTTAATGTGATTCAGCATTTTGCTCCCTGTTGCGGAATCAACATGTTCTGATCCACATAGAAAACAAAGTGACTACAGCTTACATAAACCAGCAGGGAGGCGTGCGCTCAGCCCAACTGTTACGCATTGCGAGACAGCTGCTGTGTTGGGCACACAAAAACCTGCTCTCCATCAGAGCAGTGTACATCCCCAGCATCCTGAACAGAGGAGCGGACATAATATCCAAGGGCGGTCCTCGCCACAGAGACTGGAGCCTCCATCCCGAGCTGATTTCTCGGATTTGGAGCAGGTGCGGCCAAGCAGCAGTGGATCTGTTCGCTACACGGGAGAATGCCCAGTGTCAATTATGTTTCTCACTGAGCCTATGGGACGACCCACCGTTACGAGTGGACGCTTTTGCTGACAGCCCGTGGCCAAAAATGCTCCTTTACGCGTTTCCTCCAGTCCCTCTAATATCACGGATTTTGAACTGGGTCCGGGAGGAAGAACTGTCAGCCATTCTGGTAGCCCCCGAACGCGTGAGCGCCCCGTGGTTCCCGAACCTGCAACGTGTGTTATCGGGCTGGCCATGGAAACTGCAGTGGAGAAACCATGCTCTTCTCCAGGTGGGAGGAGCGATCAGAAGTCACCCAGAAATAGGCCAGCACCTTTGGGTCTGGCCGCTGAGCGGATCCGCTTAGAGAAAATGGGTCTCTCTCAGGAAGTGGTGCGCACAATCCAAGACCCATGAGCTGCTTCCACCACAGCGCTGTACACATCAAAGTGGACAGCTTTTCAGCGCTGGTGCACGGAGAAAGGTGTAGAGGCCATCTCATGTCCACTAGGTGGCATGCTGTCCTTTCTGTAGCAGCTGATGGACAGGAATTTAGCTTTCAACACAATTAAAACTTATGCTGCAAGTATTTCTTCCTGTCACAAGGGCTTTGGTGACAGAACAGTTTTTAATCATCCGCTGATGAAGCGTTTCCTAAAAGGTGTACGGAGACACAGACCGGTGTCACGCCCACTAGCTCTACAGTGAGACCTAACAATGGTCCTGCACGCTCTGATCAAAGCTCCTTTCGAGCCTTTAGATCAGGTGTCACTTAAATTCCTGTCACTTAAAACAGCCCTGCTGTTGGCTTTGACATCAGCAAAGAGAGTGAACGATTTATCTGCTCTCTCTGCTGCCCCGTCATGCCTCCGGATTCAAGCTCAGCTGAGCTGAGACTGTTGGATTTCATTTGCATTGAAATGGTTGCATTTCAAATATAATCTCACTTTAGCTAAGGATAATTTTACAAGTTCACATTTGATATATTACAAGCAATCAAAACAAGCCAGGGAGCAGGTAAGATATTGACTACTCAGGAGAGAAGAGTCTTCCTTCTGTTAACTGAACAAACATTTGTATGATAGATTTACAGGTAGACTAACTAAAACCCTCAGGTCCTTCCGTTAATAAGAATTAACGTTTAGTCGTTTTAATCACTGTTTGACACAGGTTTTAATCTTCACTCTTCAAGGAAAACACTTCATGTGGGTTGACTATAGAAGGCCACAGCTGCAGGAGGGGCAGGGTGGCTTCAACTGAACTGAAACACAATTATAATATGATTTATCAATTAAGAACACAAACATGAGGTAGGTAATAATTAATAGTTATTAATTATTCCTATAAACAAGTTTGACACGAATCATTTTGTATCCCTAAGGTATAATAGCAAGTTAACTTTAAACAAAGAACCAATTTCAATGAGTCATAAAAACTTCTTATCTGGAAGTAGACATTAACGTCCTTGATGGGGCGGGCTAGACCCGTAACCATAGCAACCCCAGAACCAATCAGAAAGCTAGCCTTCTCAAACTTTGATAAAAGCCAGAAATAACACACGCCCAGCGAGCATTTCCGGGAGAGCACAGACCGAGAGGGTTCGTTCTTTTAATGCTCCAATATATGCATATATTTTACAAATGTTCATGTTTGTCTCTGACTGTCTGTAACTCCTGTTTGTCAAATACATATTTTATACCGAGGTCTCAGCTGTCTTGAACACGACGGGACTACCACAACAAGACCTAACCCAACTTTCATACCAAAAAACATCACAAGTTCATTTAAATCGAGAATGATTTTATGGTTTTATCCCCCCCCCCCCCCCCCAAACCGGTACAGGAAGTATCATTTCATCTCCTCTGTCCTGTGTGCACACTGGCATGTTACATAGCACGCACGGCTTCTCTGCGGCAGACTCAGCGTTTGTTTGTGCATTACAGTGACACCTTTGCAGGTCGCCCGTTATCCACTCAGCGCCTTTCACACTGGCTGTGTGAGGCTATTTCTGAAGCTTACAGGTGTAGTGGACTAGGCCTCCGACAAAACCTGCCTCTGAAGACCTTCATGGGACAGGAACTGTTATTTCATTGATTTGAATCCAGAGGTACAAATTAGCTAATCCAAAGACTGTCTAATTGTATCCTGAAGTAATCAATTGAAAGAACACTCTTCTTTTATATTATATCACCATTTTACAATATCTTGATAAATCAAAAGTGTTTAGTTCATACGATTTTTAAATGTTGAAGTGAACCACTCATTTTAAATCAACTGTGAAACAGTATTAATGATTTTTAATCCTCATTTAAATTAGAAACCATAAATGTCTATTTTCAAAGTAATTATGTATTTTGATCTTCTGTCTGAAATGAGAAGTAGTGATGTCGGTCAAAAGTTGGAGACAGTCAAAAACAAGTTGTTAGAACGGGCTGTCGTGCTTTTAAAACTCTCAGACAGTAAATAAGAAAACTGGCACCTGCAGTGTTTCTCACTTTGCCAAAACATTTCTCTGTCTGTTCCTAAAACATTCTTGCTGTTTTCTTGACTTGTAATGACCCTCTGACATCACTAGAACCACTCCCTGTTGGTTGCTTCAACCAATCAGGAAGTACTAAAAGTGACCGAAAGCAGAACTCTTTAAAAGTCAACACTTCCTGGAACTATAGTAGTTCTGGAGTGAAGTTCTGTTCTTCAGTTCTAGCTGTTCTGGAGTTCTGGAGTTTTTCCACTGCTGAGTGGAACTTCGGACTCAGTTTTCCAGTCTGATGGAGCCATCCATCTCTGCTGTAGTCACGGCGCCTCGCTGTGACTCCACCAGGCGAATGCCCAACAACTTCTGAGGAAGTTTGTTCTGTTGAACGGAGTATCTCACGACTTCTGCCGAGTCGCAGCTGCCCTGAGGAGATGCTGAAAGGTAGTGTGCCAGGGACCTCTTGACCGTAGCGGACCCATCCTCTGCCAAGGTAAAGAGTCGTCACGAGCTTCACGCGAAGTGTACCGCAGGTGAGCTGCGTTTGAAAGGAGCGTGTTGTTCTGGTCCACAGACATACATCTTCCTCCATTTCTCCCTTTAAACTCCTCCATTTTTCCCATCTTTAAACTTCTATCTTGCCAGTAATTAATCTAGATATCTTCAGAAATGTCTGTTGTTTTTATTAAGTAAAACGTGCCAAGTTTTATTAATCAGAACCAGATCAGTCTAATCAAGTGTACAATGTTTTGATGTTAAATTTTGATTCTGTTCAATAAATGGCCACATTTATTATGATGGGTCAAAGAAAATTAAGGTCTCATGTCACTGATTAAACCATCTACGCACAGTTACTTCTGTCACATGGCTGTAATTAGCTCGAAAAAGAGAGAACTCCTTATTTAAATATAATTGTAGTGAAGCTACAAAGCTAACCTAGCCCTTAGAACACTACACAGGGCATCAGGATTGGAGCCTCCAGAGAATCTCAGAGCTCATTCCACCAGAGGAATTGCATATTCTACAGCTTTGCATGGAGGAATGACAGTGGAGGACATTTGTACGGTGGCTGCTTGGACATCACCTTGTTCATTTATTCGCTTCTATCTGCGTGATGTTTCTGTTTTCTCCATGACCCATTCTGTTCTTAGTGTTCTAACAGAATGAATCTTACTTGTACGGGCCACCAGTTGTAGATGAACATATGCATCAGATATATTCATAAATTAAACGGATTCTTTCATTTTTCTGGACTGTATATAATGTGCATTGAATTTAGAAATGTAACGTGAGACGTTAATTATCTTTGACCCATCAAAATGAATGCGGTCATTTATTAACAGAATCAAAGTTTAACACATCACACATTTACATTAATTGGCAAAATATGGAAAATAACAACATGGCTAGTTTTAGCAAACTGTACAATTTTGATTATCCACACGGCGGTGGATGAGAACTTTACACAGACATTTCTAAAATATCTGGAATGATTTCTACTTGATAGAAGAATTTTAAAGATGGAAAGATGAAGTTTAAAGGGAGAAAAAGATGGGTGAGGGGGTTTGTTTGTGTCAGCATTCAGAACGGCACTTTCCGGGTTTTTCTCAGCTTCTTCCCCAGTACACTTAGGTGATAGAATCAACTCTTTTACCTGGAGATGTCTCCACCGGTACGAAAGTCCATTCAACGCACCCTTTCAGCGTCTCCGTAGGAACAGCTGTGAATCGTCCGAAGTAGTGACGGTATTCCGTCCGACACAAATTCACCTCACGAGTGGACTTCACATGAGTGGAGTCCGTCAGTGTTCCCCCCAGAGGTGGAAGATGTTATAATCCCATAAGACTCGGAAGAGCTCTGTGGTCATGTCAGGATCTTCCTGTTTCCCAGCACGGGAGCTGCAACGACTCCAAACTCAACTGCAAACTCGACTGGAAACTCCACACGACTCTCGACACTCTCCGCCACTCTCCAGACACACAGACATTTTAAAGAGCTCTATTTCCGGTTCATTTGGGAGTTTCTGATTGGTCAATATCGACCAGACAGAGGTGTGTTTTGTGACGTAAGAGGTCACTAGGAGTCAGGAAAAACAGCAAGAATGTTATGGAACAGATTGAAAATGTTTTTCAGACAGACGAGAGGGATATTTAGACGAGTTGGCGGAAAACAGGTGCCAGCTTCTCTATTTACGTCTGAGAGGATGTAAAAACAAGACAGTTCGTTCCAACACTTGTCTGCGTTTGAGTCCAACCTTGGACCAACACTGCTCATTCAAAGACAGAAAATCAGAAAATGCATAATTACTCTGTAACAGACCTTAACATGAATTCTAACTTTGCATGAGGATTAAAAATCGTTATTACTGTTTCACAGTTAATAAAAATTGATTAGTTCACTACAACATCTAAAATGGTGTGGACTAAAACACTTTGATTATCAACATTTGTAAAATAGTAATGATAATAACAAAGAGAGTGTTCTTTCACTTGAATTTTCAAGAAATAAAGTCTCAGGATGGGTCAACCTGTATTTCTGGATTCAAATCAATGAAATGACAGTTTCTGTCCCATATAGTTCTTAAGGTCAAATCCTGACCTTAGGCTTAGTTCACTACACATGGAATTTTGATTTAAACTCACATCTGCCTGCATTCAACTACAGTGTGAGATATTTATTATCAGTCACAAGTTCATGACTATTGCTTTTATTGTTACTAATCAGTTCATGACTACTGTTATCAATCAGTCCATTTGTTATTAATTAGTTCATATTGAAGAGCTGTTGACCTGCTTTGTTCATCGTTACACAGTTACAATCGTAACCTCTGTTCTTTTCCATTCTGCTTTCAGCCTTCCCTTTTATTTTTCCCGTCGGAAATCTTTTCTCTCCTGGGCGCTCCTGTGCATGGAACGCGTAATTATGCAGCGCGCTCCTGTGCACAGAAGGCTGAGTGATGAAATGTTTTTTGGTATAAGCGGGTGCTTTATATTGTCTGAATGGACCCAGTGAGGCATAGACTACATCTTGCTTAGCCTTTAACCCACTAGCGATAGTCCTAAAGGGCAAAGCCTATACGAAATAGAACGTTGGTTACGTACTGTAACCCCAGATTCTATGAGTGTAGGCACAATTCTTTACGCTCTGGGCCTCACTGGTTCCTAAATGGCTGAAGAAAAAAGCTATTTGGGAGCCGATTACCCGGTCTCACCGTAATTTATACGGACTGGGGGTGAGACCCACACAGCAGGTGGGCGTGGACTAAAGTTTTCAGTGTTGCGCTGCGCGAAAGGATAAACCCACTAGCGATAGCCTTAAAGGGCTGCGCCTATACTCATAGAATCTGGGGTTACAGTACGTAACCAACGTTTTTATGCTATTAGTGCATAGTGTATTTTTAGTTAATGTTTTTCTTAGGTCATACCTTTGATCTTATTACTGTTTTTCTTTTACATTTTATTGTTGGATGTAACTGGGACCCTGTTTACACAATTTTGTTCCACCACATATACCACATGTGGTGCATATGACAAATAAAGAAACTCTGACTCTGAATCTGATTTAGTTATCTTCGTCCATTCAGATATCTGTCTTTTTATTTTACATTATTTCATTTTTTGCTGTGTCCTTTGCTTGTTTGTTCTGCTGTACAGCACTTTGGTTGGACTTGTTGCTGGTTTAAGTGCGCTATAAATAAAGTGGTATGGTATAATGGATTATGCAGTCTGTGATTGCACATTTCTAATACTGAAAATTAGTTTTACGAACAACTAGTAAGAATTTCAAACTCTTACAAGTGTGCTTCATTCTAAATGCAGTTTGTTGTCTGATTTATAACACTTAGTTGGAATATATGTGTTAATGAAATGCAGCACATATTCAACATTTCGTTTATCAAAAGCCAAAAACAATTAATTTTTAATCCTAACCAAGCATATTAATTTCTAAATCGAACCAAGTATTTTGGCTTCCTAATCCTAACTAAACTGAACTGATTTAGTTTCCCTAACCTAAGTGAAGGATTTTGATTTCCTAAACAAAATCAATTGCTTTAAATTCCTAAAGCTAATCAAATAATTTGGTGTCGCCAAAGAGAGACTGAAAGGTTAGTTATTATTGTACCTTCATGAACGGTGGGTGATCATGTAATTATATATTTCTGTGCAAGAAATGGTCTTTCTCTCTTAGAAACCTTCTCTGAAGCCAATGAATAAACTACAGTTTAACTTTCAGGACATAATCACTGGATGTATCATGTGCCTAGAACAGATGAACATTTTGGGTTCAAACTGATTCAAGATGGCCGCCACTGCTAATTAACTTTAGTAAATCTTAAAATGTCTATAACTCTGTCATTTTTACAGATATTGAGTTAAAATTTGGTGTGGTAGTAGCTGAAAGTCATCCTCAACACAGATGGTTTTCAGTTGAATTCTGTTGAAAACATATGAGGCAGTGTAGGGATGTTTAATTTACAATGTTCCCTGAACAAATCTGGTCGAAACAGTAGAAACTTTCAGTTTTACACAAATGGGTTTTTCCCATTTTGTAATTAATTCCTCGGTAAATTGACACATTTCTGTGGCAGCATCTTAACATATTGTTGAACATGTTAGGAGAACGTTGAGGGCTTTTCTAAGAACTCTTCTCTGTCTCTAATCATGAGGACTCTTCCAAACACACACAAACACACACACTCGTAAGGTGCATGTGTGTACTTAAGGGAGTGGGGTTTGCTCTTGAACGTTCCCAGCACTCATTTTTTATTTAGAGAGAGTACACTCTTCAGCAGTGTGACCTTTTAAACACACTCTTCATTGAAGCAACTTGTGTAGCTCTAAGAAGTCCCAGAATGCATCAGTGGTACAATCCCTAATGTTCTAACCTGTAAAACTACCGACCGGGCCACCGAAAGAGTCAGACGCACAGCAAATGACAACTCTGAGATGCATATGAAAACAATATGGGCTTTTTTCCCGGCAATTAGTCTTGACTGAATCGATGAATGCGTGGATTGTCTTGTTTTTCATCCAGGCTTAAAGATGATAGTGGGATTTGTAGACAAGTCATTTCAAATGAAAATGATATCAGACTCGTTGGCGGAGAACCTTGTGCAGGGGTCTTTCAGATCCGCTGCTTGTGGGAGAAACGCAGCCTGGCAGATTAAGTGGCTCAGCTGCATGTTCACCTCCATCTTTGGAGACATTTCAATGACGATACAGGCTGAGACATTGTTCAAAGGGGAGGGGTGGTGGTGTCCGTTTACCCAGGAGAGAGCCACTGTAATCCATCAGCGGTGCTGCTGCCCGTTCAGCACAGTCGGACTCGGCTGCACACTGCTAACCACTTTCTCCAGCTGTCGTTCGTCGTCTGCAGACTCACCGTCTGTCTCTGTCGAACACTAAAAGCTTCCCCAGATTTTATCCCTTATCAGACCTGCTCATCAGCCCATGACCTCACCACCAACAAAACGTTTAACATTCAACGGGACGCATCAGAAACTGTCTGGGTTTCAGTCGGCATCCAGAGAACAGAATGAAGATGCAGGTCCTGTTCAAACAGATAAGCAGCTTCCAGCATTAACAAGTGCTGCGCTGTTGTCCCTCGTCTCTGAGGGATTTGAATAGTGAATGTTTGTAGTTTTGGAGGTGAGTGTTTTTCTGGTCTGGACTGGGACAGAAAATGCATGTAAACCTAAATGTTTTTGGTGCAAGTTCAAGTGGTTAGGAGTTACACTGGAGAAGAACAGAGGTAAAATTTTTTAGGCTTGTCCGAGCCAGTTCAGAGTGACAGATCCTGGAGAGAGGAGGGAGACGTGTTATCCACCACCAGAAACAATGGAGGAGCCAAGGAGTGGCCAATGATGGCCTTGGCCCCCATATAATAACTTTCAGCCACCTCAATCTTTTGAGGAAAACTATACTTTTAAGTAATATTAAAAATAGAAAGCATAGTTTCTTCCCAGCACATATTCTGAATGCTACTGTAGCAATATGAAGGATGTGAGATGGAGGAAGAAGGGTTGACATTTTCTCCACTCCCCTCCACTACATTTATTTTATTTATTTAGCTCTCGTTAAAGTGGAGCACCAGCTGGTCAATTTACTGACCAACAACAACTTAATTAATACATTCACCCTTTAATGATCAGAATCAGTCACTGAAGTAGAATCTGTTCATTACAGGGAGTTTTATACCAGAACAAATGAATATTCATCTGAATAAAGAGACCATAGTTGTCTGAAGTTTTATTACAAAAATAATGGTAAATAGACTGTACTTATATAGCACCTTTCTATCTGATCTGTCGTAGTTTGCGGTTAGGAGCGAACCCAGAGTGCAGAACAGGGACTCAACTCGGCAGATATACAAAAATATGTTTTAATGGTAAATAAAAGTACAAAATAAACAAGCTGACGGGGCAGCAAAACTTACATGAATAAGGCACGGGGAACTCAGGCGACAAGAGAGACACGGGGAACTCGAGGGACCAGGAAGACTCTGGGAAAGACTCAGGACAAGACTCAGGAGACCCAAAGGAGAGTACCAACGAAGACGACCCGACAAAGGACAAGACAGAATAGGACTGCTTAAATACTGGGAGAAGACGAGACATGATGACAAACAGCTGGGACGAGACACAGGTGGCAACAATGGAAACTAACGAGGAAGCACGAGGGAAACAGACACAAACCGGGCCACAGAAAAGTACCATCCTTACATGATCAAGATACTCAAAGCACTTTACACTACAATCTGCGTCCTCATTTACCCATTCATACAGCCATAGGCGTCGCAACCATTATAAGTGAAGGGGACAAGTCCCCCCCACATTAAAAAAAACATTAATTTGGACCCCCCCCCCACTTTTACTATAAAACAGTAGTTCAGGCGGCGCAGTTTCTCTTTCTTCATGAACAAATCCATTCCACTTGATTAATAGAAGAATATTCAAGCCACTTAAACTCCACTCCAGGTTTTCCTGGTTACCTCCAACCCTCCACCGTCCCTCGGCAGAAAACGCGCACAGGTGAAGGAGGAGTAGGTACCTGTGTTCCTCACTCACCAGTTTAGCAGCTTAGTGTGGGCAGTTGTTGACTGGGGGATTGATCATAAACATGTATTCATGTTAGGAGGATGCTTGAGGGGGCGCTATGTCTGTAGCATCTTAGCTTAGCAGTAACTGTGATGCTGTACGACGCTGCAGGTGTAAGAGACGCTGTGTGTTCAGGTGCATTAAAGTTGAAATGTCTTTAAAACCCCACACCTTATTGTCCTCAAGCTTCATGAGAAACATCATTTAGATGAGAAGTGTTGAACACAAGTAAAAAAAAACAGTCCAGTGGTGATGATTTTTATTTCTCTATAAACACAAATAGTGCCGACCTGTCGCTGTGTATTAAAGTTAAAATGTCTTTAAAACCCACAGATGAATTTACACAAACTTGGTGAGAAACATGTTTTAAATGTGTGGAACTAAAGGAAATCTAGGTGAAATGCTGCTTTTTTGTTCACTAGTGAACACCTTTTTTTACGTGCGCAGACATGCGCGCGTGCGCGCACCTACACACATCATTGTGTCCCCCCCCACATTACGGATGCTTCTGATGCCCTTGCATACAGCACTCTACTAGATCTCTACAAAGCTAATTGAACAAATCATTCTAAAGAGACTAATCAGAGCTTTAGATCACATTCACACACCGATGGGACACATCAGAGGCAATGAGGGGTTCATTGTCTTGCCCAGGGACACTTCAGCATGTGACTGCTGGTGGATTCGAACCCCCAACTTTTGCATTGGAGAACTACTGCTCTAACTACTCAGCCACAGCAGCTAAAACAAAAAAATCAACAACAACAATAAACAAACAATAATAATGAATCAATCAAGGCATAATTATCTTATCTAAGACTAAATTGACTCTTTGAGCAGGAATTATTACAGTTTTATACACGCATGAATTTAGACAAAGTTTGACTATTTTAATAAATAGTTTACTCTGGATTTTGGTTGAAAGAATTTATTTAATCTGATCAGATAAAGTCATTTATCGTCACTGCAAGCCAGGAAATTATTTACCAAGTTGCATCAGCTTCAAATAGCATAACCAGACCAAGAGTTGCATCATGTCACCAGGTTCTGCTCCTTACCGGGTCAGTGTTGATGGTACCACTCGTCTTTCTGGGGTTCTCTGGTGGATCAGACCAGAGACACCATGAGGAGGACTCGCCTGGAACTGCCCAAGGTAGCTGATCATCACTGTGACAGCTTCAGGGCTCTGTGAGGGCAACAGCTTATGAGAAGTCCATCGCAACCTTCAGCCGAGAACGTGAGCCTTGCAGTGACAAAAGGCTTCATCTTCTGCAGTTATTTCAACTTCTAACAATTGTAATTTGAGCGACATGTTTATCTGCTCAGGAGTTGAACGAGTGGACCTAAGCACAACCTCGAGGATCGGGTCCATGTCTTCCAGTTCGGGGCCAGAGACGAACTGCTCAGTTCGGGGGTCCAAGGCGAACTGCATTTCACATAAAGAGACTTTGTGCAAAACATCAGCTCTGAGAAGATTGTTTCAACTGACTAGGGAACATTGTGGCTCCCCTCTGAAGAAAACAGCTTCCAGCTCAAAGAACTTTTTCACAGGTGTCTCTGAAGGAATAATCACTTTCTGAAAAACAGAACAGAGAAATATGTTATTCACATTGTAATATTTCACATGATTTCATTATAATGATTGAAAACAACAGTCAAAATTATTCATGTTCACACTTGTTAGTCAAATAAAACAAACTTAATTAATATTTGTTTTTCTTTCTTAGAAACAGGAAGAAATAAGATAAACATTAATCCGACTGTAGCTGACTCTGTGTCCAAGGACAGGAAATGTGTAGAAAAACATCAGGCATTATTGAAGTCAGATGTAACATTACAGAACACAATTCATGGTGAGTCTGAAAGATGAATAAGGGTCAGGGGTCCAAATTAGAGCAGTGCAGCTTCATGCTACATACACATCCTGCAAATCTTTACTCAAAGTTTGATATTAACTATTGGCATCCAGTAGCAGAGTAAGCGATGAACCATTGGATGGACTTGTGTAAAATTTTCATTATCATTGGAATAGCATCTATAACTCCCAATCCAAGATGTCCACCACAGCTAATTGATTTTTGCCAATCCTACATTGGCCATACTCGAAGCAGAACAGATTAATGTGAGAGCTCCCGATAGATTTGATCTTTTGTAATTGAGACTGCCTACTTCAACGAGATTACCTATTTAAATGAAAGTAAATAAATAAAATGCTATAACTTGGACTCCTCATCATTAGATGACCTAAGTGTCTCATTTTGGCATGAAAGGCAGCAGGTGATATGCATTCCTTCTGCGAATACTATGTCTATTTTTTGTCTTGTTTTTGTTGGTCAGGGAATCTTACTTTTTATATTTGGGTGCCAAGTGGCTCCAGGTTGCTGTAAGTCGGTTGTTTTTATTTCAATTCTAACACCCCCCCCCCCCCCCCCCCCCACTGAGTCTATTCTTAATGAGCAGCAGCAATTTTAAAGTGTTCCTGACTCAACATCAGGATTAGAGCTGTCATTTCTAACACGAGCCCCATGGGGCAGGCCGGGCCATGATAATGTGCTGGATAGGCGGGCCGAGTTGGTGTTGGGCTTTTAATTGGGTCAGGATCAGCCGTGATTCAATTATATGATAGCATGGCCTGCCATACTTTCACCAGCCACACACGGCCATTTCACCGCAAGCTGACCGGCCTTGAAAGAGGTAAAAAATTCAGTTAAGCTTCAGATGGGACTGTACTGCCAGGCAGTGATCATCACCATAATGGACGTTCATTCTGCCGCTGCACTCAGTGGACGCGCGCGGCCGATGACCCAAACAGGTGAGATCACAAAGCAGACATCTCAGTTCAGGGTCCGTGAATAAATCAGAATGCAGGCAGAAACAGGGTTTAAATGTTCTTTTATGGCCATGAAAGGACAAACTCCCCATCAGCTCTGAATCTTATGCACCTTTTAACGCGTGTGTCAGAGCTGTCCACGTGTCGCAGTGCAGAAACACGGTTTAAATGCTCTTACAAACTCCCCATCAGCTCTGAATCTTATGCACCTTTTAACTTTTAACGTGTGTGTCAGAGCTGTCTGCGTGTCGCAGTGCAGAAACACGGTTTAAATGCTCTTACAAACACCCCATCAGCTCCGAATCTTCTGCTGCTTTTATTCTGCCGCGCGTCCCCGACCGTTAATAACTAATTAAAAATGTCTGGGCTTTCTCCGGATTCGAATCTATAATTACTGTTAATTTGTCGGGTTGGGTGGGGTTCAGAAATTATGACTGCGGGCTGGGGCCAGGTCAGATCAGAGTTTTTGGGCCTGAATGCAACTCTAATCAGGATGGTAAAAACTAGAGCCCGACCGATATATTGGTAGGGTTGATATTTTAAGCCGATATAGATGTTTGGGACCTATCGATATCTGCGATAATTGTCTCATTATGCGCTGACATGAACGCTTCTACGTTTCACCCCTAAAATGCTGGAACCAGCTGTAGTTGTACAATGCATCCAGCAGAGGGCACATGAAGACTACTTTCAATTCATGGCCTTTAGTTTCACTTTCACATTCAGCACAGACAAAGACATGCTTCTCAAGTTAGCAAGCTAACGTTTAGATAATCTAGCATAGGCTATTGCCTTGTAAAACATTATCCAGAACCATAAATCTAATGTGGCAGTAAGTATATATCAGTGTTAGTAACTTTTTCTTTGTTGTCCTCAATGAAATGCATTGTTTGTCTGAAATCTTTACTTCTCTGCAAATAAAAAATAAAAATGTTGCTACAGTCAGAACTATTTAGTCCTTCACCATACATGACTGACTGTTTAAACAATGAACAGGGAAGGGCGTTTCTTTATTTATATTTATGTAACACACTTGGTAACTTTATGGTGACTAGTGGAGGATACATGTTAAGGAGGACTGAGGACAAAACGTCTCAGAAAAAAAAAAAGAAACCATCCAGATGACCTGACTTGAACATTGATTTTATACCTGGATTATTGGTGTTTTGAACCACTTTGGCATGGCTGCCTCAGAGGAGCTGATTGGGGAGAGGGTGGGTCCCGGAAGCCATCTTATCACCAACAAACTGTTTTTATTCCACTATGGGAGTGTGCTGCTGTGGGACTCAGTTTGTTGGCGGCTCCTCAGATTGAAGAAGTCCTTTGGATGAAGGATGAAACATCTCACAAAAAAAAAAAGAAACCGTCCAGATGACCTGACTAAACTTTGTTGGATTTTTACCTGGATTATTGAGCATGAACTTTGGTGTTTAAGGAGGACTGTTTTTTTGGCCAGTGCACCACTTGTAAACCTAGTGTGGGACTAATTAAAGTTTGGATCTGATTAACTTAGCGTCATGTTTGCTAACAGCTGCTCTAAATAAACATGCCCCGCTCCACTCAATGTTTACTTTGGTTATTGGGGGTGAACAAAGCAAAAAAAAAAAAAAAGTGCAGCAATTATATTGGTATAGGCAATAGCCAAAATTTCCATATCGGTCAGACTCTTGTAAAAAAAGACATATTGGCACATTTAATCACAAATGTTCATGAAATATAAGTAATTAGCAAATTTTACAATTTAAAATAAAAAAACCTGTTGTATTGTGTGGACTGAATACATGTGTGTGAATGAGAAGGAGGCCGGTGGAACAGTGAGGCTACAAGGAGCAGAGGTCACAAAGGTGCAGGACTTCAAGGACTTAGGGTTCACTGTCCAGGAAAAACAAACTACACTTGTCAGTTTGTGGTCTGTTTATTCCATACACTGCACAGTGGAGCAAAAGAACAGACAAAGCTGAGCATGAGCAAATGGAGATGATATGCACGAGTGCCCAGGTGCACATCAGTCACTTGAGCATATGTGAGATGAGTGCACATAGTATTCATTTCAACACTTGCTCTCAACGAGATTGGATGCTTCTCCCCTCCTTCTCTGCTTTGCTTTGCTGCTCTGTCTGTCTGTGAAATTGCTGTGAGACTCTCTTGCATTTCTTCCGAACAATAATTATGGACTGTTTTGACCAGTCAGTCCCTCAACTCAATTTACAACATTTCTTCAAAGAGAAGACAGGCTTTAGGCGAGCCGATTTGCCCTGTTGGCACACACACAGCTGGATATCTCATCGACTTGGAAGACTTGATGATGTGTCTATCTCTGCTGCCATCTGTGGATTTTAAGGACGCATATTTAATTGGATTTTCAATAACTGGTTCCTGCTATTTTGGATTCGGCTGGCTGGTTTATCTACAATCAAGGACGTCATCGGCAGGAAATTTGGACCCGATCACGCTGCTTGCCTTTTTGATGGCTTGGTTCGTGTCTCGTGTACCCGGACTCAAATGCTTTGGGCTGAATGGATTAGATCTTGGGGATTTTACTCAGTCACGTTCCATCGGTGTGGCCATGTTATTTTGGACATTTCGGAACCGAGTTGACCAACACAGACTAAAGGTAGATGTCATTAAGTCCTGCCTGTCCCCAAAACAACCGTGTGTTTATCTAAATTTTGGTTCCCTTGGCTGGTCTTGAAGGCCATCTTATCTGAATTCGCCTGGAGAAAATGTGATCTGATGCTCACCACCCCCTCTCCGAGGAATTTCCAACTGATAACCAGATGAACCAGCTGAATAAACTTTGTGTCATCATTTCAGGACTCTTGGATTCTCATAGATGTTATCCTTGGCAATTCCTCGACATGCCTCGAGAATGTTTATGGATCTCACCGGAGGACATTGACTGATTACAGTGACCTCGAGAGCATCTATAAGCGCTATTGACCACTCTTCGATTGCAGAATGTCTACGTAAATATGTGCTTGTTTGTGCGAGGTGTTTTTTTTATTAGAGGGTTTTTTTCTCAGGCAAGAAAAAAAAGTCTGATAGGAATTTTTTTCGCCTCCAACTCCTACATGTGTCCAGTTAACCACTGTTTTTGTCTGTCCAAACAGGTCTCACTTGTCAATGAGTCTTCGAGGCTCAATGTGATTTATCTGTTTAAATAAAGGTTGAATGAATGAAAAAAGTATTGTCTGCTCAGATTATTATTTTGTGTTTACGGTTTGTGAGAGTCGCACTGTGCACAAATGTCAGTGTCAACGTGCGCTCAACTATGAGGCACAAACAGAGCTCCGTTCATTGGCTCGGTTATTCTGGTTTTTAAGGCACAAAGTGATGTCACGCTGTTACATGAAGATTTCTGAAATGCTTTTACATTTTAGGTCTACCAAAAACATATGAAAGTAGTTTTTTAATCTCAGTTTTTCCTCACAATAAAAAAACTTGATTGAAGTGGATAAGAGTTGCAGCAGCACAAAATCTCTAGTTTGAGAAGTCTTCATGCTCTAAAATGTTTATTAAATCTCTATAAAGATGTGGTCCTTTGCAGTGTGTGTGTGTGTGTGTTAAACTATGAATCGGCATGCTAATGAGAAAATGTTCTTCCTGTTTTACTCTGCAGTGTTATTAAAGCCAACCGTCTGCACAGGATCGCAGCAGAAGTACAGATGTTAGTAGAAGTTACATCAGAAATACACAAACTAAAACTATGGTTCCATAACAGCAAACTATCATTAAATTTAAGTCAAAGAAACTTAGTTTTTTGGGGTTTGGTTGTAAGAAATTATAAAATAACATTCATATAGATGGAATTTTTTGGGGGAGTGGTGGTGAAGAGGTTAGAGAAGGTGAGCCTGTGATCGCAAGATCACTGGTTCAACTCCCTGGACCGACAACATCAAAACTTAGGTGGAAAAGGTGAAACACCCACACCTGCCTCCACCCTCATTTGCCCCACTCTGAGCCCTTGAGCAAGGCCCTTAACCCTACCATGTTCTCCCCCGGGCACCCTAGATAGCAGCTCTCTGCTCCACACAGAGGGCTGTGGTAGCTCGGTGGTCTGAGGTTGCGTCAGGAAGGGCATCCGGTGTAAAAATAATTGCCAAGTTTTCGTGCGAGTTACAGTAGTTCGCTGTGGTGGCAGGCAAGGTGGGGGCTACCTGTTGGAGCTGGGCAGGATGACATCACTGTCACTGAGTGAAGCGCAGCTGTAGCGCAGAGCTGTGACAGACGTGATAGAGGGGTGATCCAAAGGCAAAGTCCAAGCATAAAGGTGGGGGTCATACACAGTAGGTCAGAGATCCAAACATAAATCCTTAGATTGATCCATGAGTTCTAGTCGCAACGCCAGGAGAAGTCGGTAACGAGGTCAGAATGGCAATGCAAGAGCAAGCAAGGAGCGGGCAGGTCCGGGTTTCCAGAACATAGGCGAGAGATCAAGACGTGAATATCAGATAGAGTTGTGACATGAAGGATGGACATCTACTTCCAAATAGGGTTTGCTAATCTGGCAGGTTGGCCAGGTAAGAGAAGTCCTTAAATAAGGGCCAAAACAGGTGCAGAGAATCAGGCTGATGAGCTAAAGTGCAGAGTGGGCATGGCCAGTTGTGGAGAAAGTACTCAAACACTGTATTTAAGGAAAAGTACAAATAAACAGACACAAATGTACTCTAGTAAAAGTAGAAGTACCACATTAACATATTTACTTAAGTAAAAGTAAATAAGTACTTGCTTTTAAAAATACTTAAAGTATTAAAAGTAAAAATACTGTACTTGCTGAATGTATTACCGAAAGCAGGAGTGCCCACACTATTTTAGCATGCGAGCTACTTTTAAAATGACCAAGTCCAAGTGATCTGCCTACTATAAAATTACAAAACATATACTTATTTATAAACATATTAAATATACTTTGTATGTTTTATGTTCTTGTTTTTAGTATTTTACCATGTTTTTATATGGCACCTTGATTTATTCTTTTATAACTTTTTTTAAAATTGCATTTTACTGTAGTTTATTGTTGTCTGTACTTTATATGTTGTCTGTCTAAAACAGGTCTTTCTTGTAAATGAGTCCTTGTGGCTCAGTGAGACTAACATGTATAAATAAAGGTTGACTGAATGAATAAGTCCCAGCTCGCTGTGGACTCAACATAAATGACAAACCGTTGGTTGCGTACTGTAACCCCAGATTCTATAAGTATAGGCGCAGCCCTTTAAGGCTATTGCTAGTGGGTTTATCCCTTTGCGTGCAGAGCAGCACTGAAAGCTTTAGTCCGCGCCCACCGGCTGTGTGGGCCCCAACCCCGGTCCGTATAAATTACGGTGAGACCGGGCAATCGGCTCCCAAATAGCTTTTTTTCTTCAGCCATTTAGGAACTAGTGAGGGCCAGAACTTAAAGGGCTGCGCCTATACTCATAGAATCTGGGATTACAGTATGTAACCAACGTTCTATTTCGTATAGGCTTCGTCCTTTAAGGCTATTGCTAATGGGTTAAAGGCGAAGCAGGATGTAGTCTATGCTTCACTGGATCCATTCAAACACAAACAATGAAGCACCTGCTTGTACAAAAAACATTTCATCACTCAGCCTTCCTTCGCTCCAAGCACAGGAGCGTCCCTGAGAAAAGAATCTCTGATGGGGAAAAGAAGGCTGAAAAAGCAGACCTGCTTCTGTGAATAGGAACAACAGAGGTTACAAATTGTAACAGTGTAACAATGAGCAGAGCAGGCCAACAGCTCTTCGTGATAAACTGATTAATAACAATAAAAACAGCAGTCGTGAACGTGCGACTGATAATAAATGTCTCACACTGCGGCTGCATGCAGGCAGGTATGAGCTTAAAATGAAGCTTCATGAAACAAATAAAAATCATTCTGTCAGAACCCTGAAAACAGAATGAGTCATGGAAAAGGTAGAAACATCACGTAGGTAAAAATGAATAAATGAACACGGCGATGACCAAGCAGTTGCCGTACAAATATCCTCCACTGTCATCCCTCCATGCTAAGCCGTGGAGGATGAAAACTCTCTGGTGGAATGTGCTCTGAGATTCTCCGGAGTGTCCAAACCTGATAATCTGTAAGCTTCAAAAATAGCCTCACACAGCCAGTGAGAGGCGCTGAGTGGATAAAGGGCATCCTGTAGAGCTGTCCCTGTAATGCACAAACAGACGCTGAGAGCAACGCAGTGTGGCCGTGCGTGTTACGGAGCACAAAAGTGCGCGCACGGGGCAGAGAAGGTGAGATGTTGCTTCCTCCTCCGAATTATGAGGAGGGTAAAACCCATCCAAGGTTATCACTCTTGATTTCAATGAGCTTGTGATGCTTTTAGGGATGAAACCTGCGTTAGGGTGCAGTACGGCTGAGCTGCCGTCAGCTTGAATTCTGAGACATGAGGGAGCAACAGAGAGAGCAGATAAATCACTCACTATCTTTGCTGACGTCAGAGCTAAAAGCAGGTTGTTTTAAATGACTGAAATTTAAGTGTAACCTGATCTAAAGGCTCAAAAGGAGCTTTGATCAGAGCGTGCAGGACCATCGTTAGATCCCACTGTGGAGCTAGCGAACATGACACAGGTCTGTGTCTCTATACACATTTCAGAAAACGCTTCATCAGCGGGTGGTTAAAAACTGTTCTGTCACCGAAGCCCTCGTGACAAGAAGAAATAGCTGTAGCATGTTTTAATTGTGCTGAATGCTAAATTTCTGTCCATGAGTTGCTGTAGAAATGACAGCACGCCACCTAGTGGACATGAGATGGCCTCTACACCTTTCTCTGTGCACTAGCACTGCAAAGCTGCCCACTTTGATGTGTACAGCACTGTGGTGGAAGCGGCTCGTGCGCCTTGGATCGTGCGCACGACATCCTGTGGGAGGTCCATCTTTTCTAAGCGAATCCGTTCAGCAGCCAGACCCAGAGGTGCTGGCCTATTTTCGGGTAACTCCTGATCGCTTCTCCCGCCTGGAAGAGAGCGTCCTCCCTCCACGGCAGTTTCCACGGCCGACCTGATATCCAACGTTGCAAATTCGGGAAACACAGGGTGCTTATGCGCTCGGGAGCTATGAGGATGACTGACAGTTTTTCCTCCCGGACCCGGTTCAGAATCCGTGATATTAGAGGGACTGGAGGAACGCGTAAAGGAGCATTTTTGGCCACGGATTGTGAGCGAAGGCGTCCACTCCTAACTGTGGGTCGTCCCGTGTGCTCAGTGAAAACTATAAATGACACTTGGCGTTCTCCCGTGTGGTGAACAGATCCACTGCTACCCGGCCGAACCTGCTCCAAATCAGAGAGATCAGCTCAGGATAGAGGCTCCAGTCCCCGTGGCGGAGACTGCCCCTCGACATGATGTCCGCTCCCCTGTTCAGGACGCCGGGAATGTACACTGCTCTTATGGAGAGCAGGTTTTTGTGTGCCCAACACAGCAGCTGTCTCGTTATGTATAACAGTTGGGCTGAGCGCACGCTTTCCTGCCGGTTTATGTACGCTACCATCACTTTGTTGTCTGTGTGAATCAGAACATGCTGATTACGCAGCAGGAGAACAAAATGCTGAATCACATTCCAAACCGTGAGACATTCTAGCACATTTATGTGAAGCGATATGTGGTCTGGCTTCTGTGCTCCCACTGCTTGGGATAGACACGTCCCTCCCCAGCCTGACAGGGACGGGTCTGTTAAAACTGAGACGTGTGACGTAGGCCTGCTGATAGGCACTCCCTCTGACAGAATGAGGGGCTTCCCCCAGTGATTCAGATCGGTTCTCATGGAGGGGGGCACATAGATCATCTTCCTCTTCTGACGCACTGGATCTATGCGCAGACGGGCGAACCAAGGGGGACCCAAGGGGGGCTCCAACAGAAAGGGCTGCATAAGCACCTCTGTGCTGAGCCCAAGCTGCAGTCTCACGTTAGAGCTGTTGTGAGCCGACACACACTGAGAGGAAGCGTGAGCACTTTTTTTGAATGAGACGCCATTTGGGTGGAGGCTGCAGCTGTCGTGGAGAAACACGTTTACTCCCGCGGCGGTCAGAAACATCAGAAAATGAAACGGGCTCTGGCTGAGAGTGAGAGATTTTACCGGACTCGGTCTGCTGAAAAACATCATTTTTAGCTGACGTGGCAGATAAGTGTTTTGTGCGATTTATTGAGCTGCGGTGCCTTTTAAAACGCTGTTTAGAGGTTACCGGCTCGTTCTGTCTGGGGAATGTGTGAAGAGAGGCAGCTGTGAGATCATTCGATTTGACAGTCAGGCTAGAATCAGACAGAACTTTACTCTCCGAATGATGTTTTTGTTTTATTGTAAAACTTAAATCATCATTAGAAACACAGACATTTCCCCCAAGGAGTCGTTTCTTGTGCTGCCTCCTCCGTGGACCCTGTAGCTGATTGGTCCAGGGCGGAGCTTGCTGACGGCCTCTGGGGAAACGCTGGGTCGCTGATTGGCGCGCCGGGAAGGGCTGTTTGCTGCTGCAGCTGTGGAGCGCCTCTGTTGCTGTTGCTGGTCCAGCAGCCGGAGGGATGAGAGGAGGGCTGAGATTTTACCAAATGACGTATCATCTTTGACACCTCCTTGGACATCTGGGACTTCTCCAGCATGGCCTTGAAGTTGGCCCTGAACAGTGCATCTGGAATGATGGGGCCCTCCAGCAGGTTTCTCTACAGCCTCTCCGGCATGGATGGAGAGAGGCAGAGCCAGGTGGACCTCTGGATCATGGTCATCCAGGCGGCGATGCGAGACAGGCAGACCGCAGAGGTGGTGCACATGTTTAAAATGACATCAGCAACCTTACAAAGAGAGCTCTTTGTCTCCTCCAGCAGGTCTGTGTCCTCCAGTCTCTTTGAGATGCTGTAGGCCAGCAGGGCGACATTGTTGTTTGCCGCGGCTGCCTGGAATGAGCACTGGTGAGCTCAATTGGAGAGTTTAGTCCCCGTCTGGTCATGTTTCCCTGGAGGGGCAGGTCGTTGGTCCATCCTGGAAGCTTTTGCCCAAGCGCCTCCACCAGGCTTGGCTCCAGGGGGGAAACCGAGGGAAAGCTCCGCTCAGTAAAGCCCTTCACTCTGGTGATGGAAGCGAAGGTGGAGACGGGCGCCTTCAGCTTGCCGGGCCCGGCTGTAGCCTCGTTCCAGTAGGATGTCACTGCTGGAAAACGAGGCCAGATGGGGTCAAGGCGGCGAGCCATTGTGGAGCCAAACCTTCCCGCCAGATCATCTGATCGGGGCGGGGGGGAGGAGAGGGACGGAAAGTCCCTATGTGTCAGGTGCCTCCTGGATTATGCCGGGCAGCTCCGAGGGCACGACGACTGGGAGCTGTGCGTTCGCCGATGCGGGAAGACCCAGGGGAAATAAGCAACCACTCGGCCCCCCCTCTTCCGACACTACGCTCTCCAGGAGGGAGGGAGCAGTGGGGCTGCTGCTAGCATCGCCTTTTTTGGAGGAATCATTTGATTCGCTGCGTCACTCTGCATCAAAAAAGGCAATGGCGTCGTCCAGCGAGTAGTTCCCTGCCACGGAAAAACACTCCTCAGTGTTAGCCTTGAACAAAGTTGCTCATCTCTGCTTCTCCTCGGGAGGGAGGAGGTCACAGGGACGGCAGGAGGAGGCGAGGTCGGCGTGGCAGGGACCCAGTCATCCTTCGCAGATGTTGTGACGGTTAAAACTAATGATGTAGCCAGTCTGGCAGGACGGGCACAGGCGGATGGTGTTTGTGCTTGACATCTTCTTCTTCTTGTTATGCAGTGCTGGTTGGCTGAAGAAAAATTGGAGCAGATTGCCCAGTCTGACCGTAATTTATACAGACCGGGGGTGGGGTCCACACAGCCGGTGGATGCGGACTAAAGTTTTCAGTGCTGCGCGCGAAGGGATAAACCCACTAGTGATAGCCTTAAAGGGCGAAGCCTATACGAAATAGAACCCAAATGTTTGTTTAAAAAAAAAGTGACAATTTATTTTTACTGTCCACGTACAAAATAATAAACAAAACCCAGCAATGTCTTCTGTTTTTCACACAAAGGAACAGAAAACAACAAGAATAACTTCATGTTTGAAAAATAACCTGAGAACTTGAGAACAAAAGTGAAAATTCAGCCCTGACAGCAGCTGCTTTTAACTGTAACTGTATTTCTTGATACTGGAGCTCTTTGATGAAGATAATATTTCTGGCTTGTTTTTATCGTCTTTGAACAATGAGTCAGCTGCTTCAACCAATAACATCTCTCCATCTTGAAAAGACTTCTTGTGCTTAACAATTATTAAAGTGACTCACCCGGAATGATGCTTCGCTGCTGATCAGCTGTAAGAAAAATGATCGCAGTCTGGATAACTGGAATTTAGTTCCTTCATCGTTTTCTTTCTCAGGTCACTTTTCAGAAGGAAGTCAGTGACGTAGTATTTATGATAGTCCAAATATGCTGCTCCGGTGAAACGTACTTCAAATATGACATTGTGGGGGGGAAAAAAAAAGAAGTCCTCCCCCATTCCGTATGGAAATGGTAGATTTTTTTTTTTACTTGGTCCAGCTCCCCAACTCATTTTATACATTTTCTTGAGTTTAGATATAAACAGGAGGCTATTACGAGTCAACTCGTTTGTTTTTAACGCGGTTGAATGCGCATGCGTGGTGACCTATGTGTCAGAAAAGGTCTGTCTCAGATTGGATAACCTGTGTGTCAATCAAGTGGCAATTTGCTTAATGAAAATGGATTGATCAGCTGACATCTATTTAGATTTTCTTTTTTAAAGTAAATTTTAAAAAAGGTCTAACATCTATTTTGCCCTGCCATCTTCTGATTCGCGATCTACCGGTAGATTGCGATCACGGTATTGGGCACCCCTGACCTAATGCAATGGTCTACAATATCATTTAGTGTGCTTACCGTATGTATCTGTAATATATTAATACTGGTAAGCCATTTTAATGAACAAAGCTGCAGATAATGCATTTTTTTATTGTGTTTACTCTGTGACACACTTGGGCTTGTGATTCTGTGCGTCAGAATTTCAGGGATGACATGCAGAGTTAAATATCATTAAGCAAAATAAGAAAGAGGAATGATTATATCCTGATACATGCTCAATAATCCAGGTAGAAAAATCCAAAAAAGTTCAATCTGGTCCTCTGGACATGATCACAGCCACAGAATCATCCGTCCGCAACAACAAAATGAAAGAGGGTGAAGCAGAACAGCTCAGAATCAAAGTTTCATCCTGCCTCAGCAATGCCAAACCACCACCTTCCAACATCAGTTGAGAGGAGAGGGATGCACTCACCACTCTTAGCAAGGACAAAAACATCATCATTCTCCCAGCAGACAAAGGAAGGTGCACAGTGATTTTGAACCAGAAAGACTATCATGATAAAGTTATGACACTCCTTAGTGACGTAACTACTTATGAACCGAAAAGAGATCCAGGAAGTGGTTACAAGAAGAAGTTAATAGATTGCCTGAAAAATTTGGAGCAGGACAAGGCTATTGACCGTATTCTGTACCACAGGGGAGGCCACACCTAGTCTGTATGGTTTACCTAAAATCCACAAACAAGGTGTACCTTTAAGACCTATTGTTAGCATGATTAACTCCGTCACTTACCATATTTCCTAATATCTGGCGTCTGTACTCATCCCTTTAGTTGGCAGCTCAGAACACCACATACAGAACACCATGGACTTTGTGGATAAGGTGAGGGATGTCATCATGGAGACTGATGAAACAATGGTCTCTTTTGATGTCACATCACTCTTTACATGCATTCCTGTTGTTGATGCAGTAGATGTGGTCAGTTTAAGATTAAAATCAGACACCACTCTGAGCAGCAGGACCACGCTTTCCACAGAAAAACTGTCAACTCTTGAAACTGTGCCTGCAGTCAACCTACTTCACATATGGGGAGCAATATTATAGGCAGAAACATGGGTGTGCTATGGGGTCTCCAGTTTCTCCTATTGTTGCCAACCTGTACATGGAGGAGGTAGAAAAAAGAGCCTTGATGTCCTTTTCAGGGACACCACCAAGTCATTGGTTCAGGTATGTTGGCGACACCTGGGTTAAAATTAAATCTCAGGAAGTCCAACATTTTACTGACCACATCAACTCTGTGGATAAATACATCAAGTTCACATGAGAAGATGTAAAAAATGACAAGTTGGCTTTCTTGGACTGTGAGGTCTCAGTCTCTGATAGAGGACATTTGCAAACCGAGGTGTACCGCAAACCCACCCACACAGACCAGTATTTGCAGTTTGACTCTCATCACCCTTTGGAGCACAAGTTAGGAGTCATCAGGACTCTGTATCACAGAGCAAACAGAGTCCCCACTAACTCAGGAGCCAGGCAGAAGGAGAAATCTTACACAAGACAGGCTCTAGAGCAATGTGGATATCCTAACTGGGCCTTCCTGAAAGCAGAGAAGAAACCCAAACAGGACTCCAGTCAGCCATCAGGTGAAAAGGAGCAACCCAGACCCAGACCAGTGGTCATTCCGTATGTTGAGGGAGTATCAGAGAAACTGAGACGTTTATTTTCTAAACATAACGTCCCAGTGGCTTTTAAAGCCCAAAATACATTACGGCAAAGACTGGTTCATCCCAAAGATCCAGTCCCCCGGCACAAACAGAGTAATATTGTGTATGCTGTTCAGTGTCAGGAGGGTGATCAGTCTTACATCAGGGAAACTAAACAGCCACTGGCCAAAAGGATGGCCCAGCACAGAAGATCAACATCATCAGGCCAGGACTCTGCGGTCTACACTCATCTCCAGGTCAGCGGCCACTCTTTCAGGGATGAAAATGTTCACATCCTGGACAGAGAGGAACGATGGTTTGAGAGAGGAGTAAAGGAGGCTATCTTTGTGACAAGAAATCGTCCATCATTAAACAGGGGTGGAGGCCTTCGTGTTCAACTGTCCCCCTCTTACAATGCTGTGATTGCTAATATCATTTAACCCTCTGTGAATAGTAAACAGCCATCAGTGTGCTAATGATCCATTGTTAGGCTGATGGTCCTTTTTGACCATGTGAGCAGCTGGTTTTGGTTGTCAGCAGCAAACTGGTTGATCCACTCTGAGAAGGTGCTATTTAAGAGACTGAGCTGAATACAGCACCTCAGACTGAGGAAGTCTCTCGGATGAGAGACAAAACGTTTCTATATATTTTTTGCTTTTTTTTTTTTTTTTTTTTTTTTTTTTTATGTCCAGGGGACCAGATTTAATTTTTTTGGAGGAATGATTATACCTTTGAAAGTTTTTATTTAACACAAAGCAAAACCAATGTGTCGTTTTAACTGCAGTAAACACATTTAAGTAAAAGTTGTCTTCCTGAAAAAAGGAGCATTAGACCTAACAAAGGAACAGACACTGATCATTTCAACTCCATAATCAACTAGTTAAATACTGTCTATTCAACCTTCCATCCATCCATTATCTTTACCTGCTTATTCCATTTTGGGTCACGGGGGTCGTTGGTGCCCATGTCCAGCAATCACTGTGCAAGGGGCGGGGTACACCCTGGACGGGTCGCAAGTCCATCACATGGCCACATAGAGACAAACGAGACAAACAACCATTCACACTCTCACTCACACCTAGGGACAATTTAGAGTTACCAATCAGCCTAACATGCATGTTTTTGGTCTGTGTTAGGAAACCGGAGCACACGGAGAAAACCCACGCATGCACGGAAATAACATGCAAACTCCACCCAGAAAGGCCCCTGGACCGGGGTTTGAACCAAGGACCTGCTCGCTGAGAGGCAGCAGCTCTACCAGTTGCGCCACCGTGCTGCCCCTATTCAACCTTATTCAACCTTATAATGGGTCAATAGTGAACAATATTTTAACTTCCTGACACCATTTTCAAAACTTGGACCCGACTGTCGAGCCATTTGGAGACACCTCTTGTCTCCTAACATCATGAACTGACACATTTTAATATTGCAGCAAGAATTTCTTGTTCAAGGTAAGAAGAAGTTGGTTTTCAAAGTTTTTTGAGTCCAGTCTGGATCTTTTGGGAGATAAAATCTGTCCTGCTGTACTGAATCATCTTTCAATAATCTTTCAATAAGGCTAAAGGTGGTGCGTATCTTGTGGTTGACTCTCCACGGTGGAATCAAGTTTGGGTGTGTTAGCAGTGCTGCGGTTGCACCAGCTCAATGACGTATCTAGTAGAATATACGTCAGTGGTCCAACTCTTCTTGAAGGCGGGTCTAACGTTACCTGCCCACTTTACAGTGATTCAGTGGAGCAACTCCCCTCTCACCATTGGTTACTTTCAAACTAACGAGCAAATCAAAACAACACAACGTGAATGTAACTTGTAACACAACACATTATAGAACTGCAGTGTAGTGGAAAGTACAGATACTTAATATAAAATGTAGTGGAGTAAAAGTCTAAAGTACCCACATTTAACTCTACTTAAGTAAAGTACAGATACATAAAAATGTACTTAAGTAAAGTACAGACACATAAAAATGTACTTAAGTACAGTAACAAAGTACTTGTACTTAGTTACATCCCACCACTGAGTGTTGCAAAGTGACAGAGGCAGAAAACATGACAAGGCTGTTATTTTTTTATGCTATATTTGTCTAAAATTCATTTAATTGCAGCTGTATAAGAGTATAATAATATGAGTATGCTAACATGAAGTAATTTAAAATTGTTCCACTTTTTTGATAAAACACTTTCTGAAAGTTAATTCTTCATATTTGCAATTAAAAAAAAGGTTAAGGTGAACAACAAATGACGCTCTTAACTTCTGCAGAGCCTCATTAACGTGACTATAATTTTACTCTTGAATTAATGATTCATGGCCTAATGTTTAGCGTTTTAATTTGCTGCTGCAGTCATTCTGCATCCCTCCATCTCTTTGGTTTTCCAACACAATAATAGCTCGACACCTGGGCTCTTCTTGCTAAAATTAGCACCTGAGCCGTGTTAATGTCAAACCTCTGCGCAGGAAAGTGAACGTGAACGGAACTCATTATGTGCATGTCTAGAAAGACGAGATCTGCGCAGCTCAGGTTCTGTTTCACTCAACTATATCACTGACTGTAACTCTATAAGTCGTCATGGGACACTGAGGAGGACTTTCCACTGTGCTCCAAAGTGGGATTGGGAACAGAGGTTTGAATACTTCAGGAGGCATCTTAACACGTCCTAACAACTGATTCTAAACTCCACATAAATTCTTCTAAATATAAAATATCTCAGGCAAGTCCACCTATTATTAGAAAGTATTACAGCCACAGTTGCTGCATTAATATTTGATAATCCTGAACTATTTTAATCTCCCTTTGTAATTAAACTTTTGACAGACACATAATGAAGGTTGAGCCAAAGAAATGTGGAAAATGAATATCAGAAAACTCTTTAATTAGTTCTCAAACTCATTAGGGAGTTTTGCATACATATATGTAATCATTTAGGAGAAAATGACCCACTGGGACCTACAAAACTTTCCAATGTTTCAAACATAAACGGTCAAACTTCAGTAGAAAGACAAGTGCTGACTGCCCACATCAGTTAAAAAAGAGAAATGGGTCTGATGCTAACTGCTTTAATGTTTCCTTTTAATTAAAAAAAATATTATTTTTTTAAATCATGGCTTTAGGTCCATTCTTATCTTGGTATTTATTTATTTACTACACGCCCGTTAAAAGGCGAACGTGTTATTGTAAAGTCTACATCTATATACGGTCTCTTGTCCCACCCATAACTTCTGATCCGCTCATGATTATTAAATTAAACTTTGCACACATATGCATCATCACTATATAGAGTGTAGGATAAAGTTTTAATCACCCCAAACCTATGGTCAAGGTCACACATCACGGTCAGAATTTTAAAAAAGGTCTTGGCTTGTCTGGACTATAACTTCTAATCTGCTCAAAATAATTTATATCAGTATATTAAATCAACCTAAATAAAATCAATATTTATATATTTATAATATCATGATTATACAAAGTTCAGAATAAAGTGATGGAGAAACAAAAGATGAAGAAGGAGAAACTGAATATGTTTTCTCTCACATGACTTAAATGGTCTGTGCAGCAGAAGCTCTTTAAAGGATCTATGAAGTTGGTCTTTGCTCCTCGGAGTCCACAGAGACTCATTAGATCCTCCTTTATCAGTGAAAGGCCACAAGAAACCCCTCACTGCATCTGGCAATGCTTTATAATGTCCATCCTGGGTCACTGCTGTGTTCACAACCAAAACAGAGATGGGTATTTGAAGCAAAAATACTCCTCAACTATATATGGAATCCAACATTTTTCAGTCAGGTCATCTGGACAGATGACCTGACTGAAAAATGTTGGATTGTATACCTGGATTACTGAGCATGGACTTTATATATGGAATTATACTCTTTAATATTTGCTAAACCAGTCACTAGGGAGCACAAGCCAGTGTAGCTCCTGTTCTGGTCCCAAACCCAGGTAAATGGTGAGGGTTGTGTCAGGAAAGGCATCCAATGTAAACCCCTTTTGCCAAAACTATAATGCGAGTTCATCAAAGAGAAACCATACTGGATTAGTCGAGGCCCGGGTTAACATCGATCTCTACCAGTGCTGTTGACAAACAGGGTGCCGGTGGAAATTGTGCTACTTAAAATTGTGCTAGTTGAAGCCCATGAGGAGGGAAATGTGTCAGGAAACAGAGGGAGAAGATGAAAGTCAAGAATGTAAGACTGAGGGTTGCAACTCTAAATGTGGGGACAGTGACAGGCAAAGGTAGAGAGCTGGATGACATGATGCAGAGAAGAAAGATAGATGTTTTGTGTCCAAGAGACCAAGTGGAAGGGCAGCAAGGCTCGCAGCATTGGAGCAGGGTTCAAACTGTTTTACCATGGTGTGGCTAGAAAGAGAAATGGAGTAGGGGTGGTCCTGAAGGAGAAGTTGGCAAAGAATGTAGTAAAGGTGAAGAGAGTGTCAGATAGGGTGATGTGCCTGAATGTAGAAGTAGAAGGTCTAATGCTAATTGTCAGTGGTTATGCTCCATAGGTTGGATGTGATGAGGAGGAGAATGTTACATTTAGGAAAGATCTGGATGAAGTGATAGAGAGTATTCCCAGGGAGGAGAGAGTGGTGATCGGAGCAGACCTGAATTAACATGTTGGTGAAGGAAACAGAGGGGATAAGGAAGTGATCGTAGGTCTGGTGTCAAGGAAAGAAACCAGGAAGGACAGATGGTGGTGGATTTTGCCAAGAGAATGGAAAAGGCTGTAGTCAACACTTATTTCCAAAAGAGGGAGGAGCATAGAGTGACCTATAAGAGTGGAGGAAGGAGTACGCAGGTCAACTACATTCTGTGTAGAAGAGGAAACCTGGGGGAGATTGGAGACTGTAAGGTTATGGCAGGGAAGAGTGTGGCAGACAGCATCGGATGGTTGTGTGTAGAATGACTGTTGTTGTGAAGAAGAGAAGAGTAAAATCAGAGAAGAAGACATCTCTTCCTACATGTCATTGTGTAAGTGCAACTACAGTGTGCACTCTCAGGACATTATAACATGCAGTGTTCCCTCAGTGCGGACTGAACTAGGCAAAAGGGTCTTCTCCTTCTCCGCTCCTGTTTCCTGGAATATCTTGCAAAAAGATCTGAAGCTCTCAACCTTGACCTCTCTAAGTGGCTTCAAACATCAGCTAAGTTCATGGGAAAAACCAATGCAGACGTTCTTGTTTTTAGTTTTCTACACCACCCTACAACATAGCTGTTTTTTGTTACTTTTACTTTTAAATACCATTTTATTTTCACTTGTTAAAAAAAAATCTCAATTTGTGCACATCCTTTTTGATTGTCTCTTGTTGCCTTTGTTGTCTACTGTTGTCATCACTCTTGGTTAAAATCAGGTCTCTCTTGTAAATGAGTCCCTGATGCTCAATGGGATTAACCTGTATAAATAAAGTTTGAATAAAAAAAAAGACCAAATGGTGGAAGCTGAAGAAGGAAGAATGTTGTGAGAAATTCAGAGAGGAGCTGTTAAAGGCTCTGGGTGGTGAGAAAGAGCTTCCAAATGATTGGACTACTACAGCAACAGTAATTAGAGAGACAGGTAGGAAGGTACATGGTGTGTCATATGGACAGAGAATGGATGGTAAAACCTGGTGGTGGAATAGTGAAGTGCAGGACGCTGTTCAAAGAAAGAGGTTAGCCCAAAAGAAATATGACAGTGAGAGGACTGAAGAGAGGAGACAAGAAATTAAGGAGATGGGACGTAGAGCAAAGAGGGAGGTAGCTAAGGCAAAGCAGAGGGCGTATGATGAGTTGTATGGGAAGGCTGGGCACTAAAGGGGGAGAAGGTCTTGTACAGATTGGCAAGACAGAGGGATCGGGCTAGAAAGGATGTGCAGCTGGTTAGGCTTGTTAAAGATAGGAATGGTAATGTTCTAACAAGTGAGAAGAGTGGGATGGGAAATTGGTAGGAGTACTTTGAGGAGCTAATGAATGAAGAAAATAAAAGCGAAAGGAGAGTCAAGGTCATAGAAAGTGTGGACCAGGAAGTGGGAAAAATTAGTGAAGGTGAAATCTGGAAAACTGAAAAGAATGAAGAAGGGGAAGGCAGTAAGACCTGCTGACACGCCAGTGGAGGTTTGGAATAGAGTTGCATTCGGGCCCAAAAAATCTGATCCGACCCAGCCCCAGCCTGCAGTCATAATTTCCAAACCCCACCCGACCCAACGAATTAACAGTAATTACAGGTCCGAACCCAGAAAAAAGAACAGACAAAGTTATTAATGGTTGGGGACGCGCAGCTAAATAAATGCGGCAGAAGATTTGGAACTGGGAGGTGTTTGTCCTTTCACGGCCACAAAAAAAACATTTAAACCCCGTTTCTGACTGCGTTCTTCTGAATTACTGAGACACACAGACAGCTCCTGTGACACACGCATCTGCTTTGAGAGACACCCGTCATCGGGGACACGTAGCTGAATAAACGCGGCAGAAGATTTGGAGCTGATGGTGTTTGTCCTTTCATGGCCATAAAAAAGCATTTAAACCCCGTTTCTGACTGTATTCTTATGCATTACTGAGACACGCGGACAGCTCTGACACACACGTCTAAATTGGGATCTCACCTGTTTGGGTCATCAGCCACGCGCATCCACTGAGTGCAGCGGCAGAATGAACGTCCATTTGGGCGATGGATTGCTGCCTGGCAGTACAGTCCCATCTGAAGCTTAACTGAACTTTTTACCTCTTTCAAGGCCAGTCAGCTCGCGGTGAAATGGCCTCGTTTGGCTAGTGAAAGTATGGCACGCCATGTTATCATATGATTGGATCGCGGCTGATCCTGACCTAATTAGAAGCCTGAGACTGGCCCACCCATTAATCACATTATAAATGCCCGGCCCTAAGATTCCGGGTCGGTCTGGGCCAGGTTTCGGGTTCAGGTTAGAAATGACAGCTCTAGTTTGGAAATATCTTGGAGAGATGGCAGTGAGGTTTTTGACTCAAATATTCAATGTCATATTTGAGGGTGAGAAAATGCCTGAGGAAGGGAAAAGTGTGCTGTGCCCATTTTTACAAACAAGGGTGACATAAAGAGTTGTATCAGCTACAGGGGAATTAAATTAATGAGTCACACAATGAAGATCTTGGAGAGAGTTGTGGAAGCAAGACTTAGACGAGAGGTGACTGTTTGTGAGCAGCAGTATGGTTTCATGCCAAGAAAGAGCACCACAGACACCATCTTTGCTTTGAGGATGCTGATGGAGAAGTACAGAGAGGGTCAGAAAGAACTTCATTGTGACTTTGTGAATCTAGAAAAAGCATTGTAAACAAATAGTTTAGTAATTGGGTAATCTATAGATTATTCTGATGATTAATTGGGTAATTGAAAACAAAATTAGTCAGCATATTGAGCATGCATCAGGATAAAATTAGTCAGGTTCTGCAGTAACTACTGTACTCATTTTATGAGTGATATAAATACATGAAAAACATTAAATAAACAACCCATTTTAATTCCTCTTTAAAATATTGTATTGCTTAAGTTGAATTATTTTTAAACATCACATTAAAAAAAATCGCCCCTCCCTGGGCTGCCACCTTACCATGGTGGAGTGGTTTGAGTGTCCCAATGATCCTAGGAGCTATGCTGTCAGGGGCTTTATGCCCCTAGTAGGGTCACCCATGGCAGACAGGTCCTAGGTGAGGGACCAGACAAAGTGCAGCCCAAAGACCCCGATGATGACACAAATAAATGGACCTAGTGTTCCCTTGCCCGGACGTGGGTCACCGGTGCCCCACTCTGGAGCCAGGCCTGGAGGTGGGGCACGCGGGCGAGCGCCTGGTGGCCGGGCTTTTACCCATGGAGCTCGGCCAGGCACAGCCCGAAGAGGAGACGTGGGTCCCCCTTCCCATGGGCTCACCACCTGTGGGAGGGGCCAAAGGGGTCGGGTGCAATGTGGGATGGGTGGTGGCCGAGGGCGGGGACCCTGGCGGTCTGATCCTCGGCTACAGAAGCTGGCTATTGGGATGTGGAATGTCACCTCACTGGTGGGGAAGGAGCCTGAGCTGGTGTGTGAGGCTGAGAGGTTCCGGCTAGAAATAGTCGGACTCACCTCTACGCATGGCTCGGGCTCTGGAACCAGTTTCCTTGAGAGGGGCTGGACACTCTTCCACTCTGGAGTTGCCCCTGGTGAGAGGCGCCGAGCAGGCGTGGGCGTACTTATTTCCCCCCAACTTGGTGCCTGTGTATTGGGGTTCACCCCAGTGAATGAGAGGGTGGCCGCCCTCCGCCTACGTGTGGGGGGACGGGTTCTGACTGTCGTTTGTGCTTATGCACCAAACGGCAGTTCAGATTATCCACCCTTTCTGGAGTCCTTGGAGGGGGTACTGGAAAGTGCATCTTCTGGGGACTCCCTTGTTCTGCTGGGGGACTTCAATGCTCATGTGGGCAATGACAGTGAGACCTGGAGGGGTGTGGTTGGGAGGAACGGCCCCCCTGATCTGAACCAGAGTGGTGTTCTGTTGTTGGACTTCTGTGCTCATCTTGGATTGTCAATAACAAACACCTTGTTCAAGCATAAGGGTGTCCATATGTGCTCTTGGCACCAGGACACCCTAGGCTGCAGTTCGATGATCAACTTTGTCATCGTCTCATCTGAACTGCGGCCACATGTCTTGGACACTCGTGTGAAGAGAGGGGCGGAGCTGTCAACTGATCACTACCTGGTGGTGAGTTGGCTCCGATGGTGGGGGAGGATGCCGGTCAGACCTGGCAGACCCAAACGTATTGTGAGGGTTTGCTGGGAACGTCTGGCAGTCTCCTGTGAGACGGAGTTTCAACTCCCACCTCCGGGAGAACTTTGAACATGTTCCAAGGGAGGTGGGGGACATTGAGTCTGAGTGGACCATGTTTCATGCCTCTATTGTCGAGGCGGCTTACCAGAGCTGCGGCCGCAAGGTTGTCGTGCCTGTCGCAGCGGCAACCCTTGAACCCAATGGTGGACACCGTCGGTGAGGGATTCTGTCAGGCTGAAGAAGGAGTCCTATCGGGCCTTTTTGGCCTGTGGGACCCCGGAAGCAGCTGATGGGTACCGGCAGTCCAAGCGACATGCGGCTCGGGTGGTTGCTGAGGCAAAAACTCGGGCATGGGAGGAGTTCGGAGAGGCCATGGAGAACGACTTCCGCACGGCTTCAAGACGATTCTGGTCCACCATCCGGCGTCTCAGGGGGGGAAAGCGGCACGCCACTAACACTGTTTATAGTGGGAGTGGTGTGCTGCTGACCTCAACACGGGATGTTGTGGGTCGGTGGGCGGAATACTTTGAAGACCTCCTCAATCCCACCGGCACGTCTTCCACTGAGGAAGCGGAGCCTGGGGACTCTGGGTCAGGCCCTCCAATCTCTGGTGCTGAGGTCACCGAGGTGGTTAAAAAGCTCCTCAGTGTCAGGGCCCCAGGGGTGGATGAGATTCGCCCAGAGTTCCTTAAGGCTCTGGATGTTGTAGGGTTGTGTTGGCTTACGCGACTCTGCAATATTGCGTGGACATCGGGGGAAATTCCCCTGGAATGGCAGACCGGGGTGGTGGTCCCCCTATTCAAAAAGGGGGACCGTAGAGTGTGTTCCAACTACAGGGGAATCACGCTCTTAAGCCTCCCTGGTAAGGTCTATTCGGGGGTTCTGGAGAGGAGGGTCCATCGGATAGTCGAACCTCGGATTCAGGAGGAGCAGTGCGGTTTTCGTCCTGGCCGTGGAACACTGGACCAGCTCTACACTCTCAGCAGGGTCCTGGAGGGTGCGTGGGAGTTTGCCCAACCAGTCTACATGTGCTTTGTGGACTTGGAGAAGGCGTTCGACCGCGTCCCTCGGGGGGCCCTGTGGGGGGCCCTGTGGGGGGCCCTGTGGGGGGTACTCTGGGAGTATGGGGTACCGGGCCCTTTGATACGGGCTGTTAGGTCCCTGTATGACCGGTGTCAGAGCCTGGTCCGCATCGCCGGCAGTAAGTCGGGCTTGTTCCCGGTGAGAGTTGGACTCCGCCAAGGTTGCCCTTGTCACCGATTCTGTTCATAACTTTTATGGACAGAATTTCTAGGTGCAGCCAAGGTGTTGAGGGGATCCGTTTTGGTGGCCTTAGGATTGCGTCTCTGCTTTTTGCAGATGATGTGGTCTTATTGGCTTCATCAGATCGTGATCTACAGCTTTCTCGGATACAAGCGGCCGAAATGAGTTTTCTCCGCAGGGTGTCTGGGCTCTCCCTTAGAGACAGGGTGAGAAGCTCGATCATCCGGGAGGGACTCAGAGTAGAGCCGCTGCTTCTCCACGTCGAGAGGAGCCAGTTGAGGTGGCTTGGGCATCTGTTTAGGATGCCTTCTGGACGCCTCCCTGGTGAGGTGTTCCGGACACGTCCCACCGGAAGGAGGCCCAGAGGAAGACCCAGGACACGCTGGAGGGACTATGTTTCTTGGCTGGCCTGGGAACGCCTCGGGATTCCCCCGGAAGAGCTGGCCCAAGAGGCTGGGGAGAGGGAAGTCTGGGCCTCCCTACTTAGGCTGCTACCCCCGTGACCCGACCCTGGATAAGCGGAAGAAAATGGATGGATGGATGGACATAAAAATCTAAATGCTGTAAAATAATTTTTATGGATTGGAAAACTGAATGGAATTTACAAAGTACGATCTGGAAGGAAGGACATCATTTGGATTGAAGGTGGCGATGATCTTCTGGATCCTTCATCTTCCACCACGGACAGCGGCTGCATGTCTGTGATGATCATATTTAAAATGCTGTTTGTGAACTCAGCTGCTGCACAAACAACATCCTGGAGCTCTTTGTACCAAGCTGTCCAACGTATGACTCTAATATTCACTGAAAAGAAGAAGAATAAAATAATTATTTGTTTGTTCTTTGTTATTCCTTAATAAATTTTCAAGTGTACTTCACTGGATATTATAAAAGTATGTAATATTGTTAAGTAATCTACACTTTCTGATGACCTGCTGCAGTCAAAGTAACATTAGTGTCAGTTGTATTTGATTTATGCATTTTATGCAGACAGGGAGACACGTCTGGTTCTACCGGAGGACAGAGAAGGTGGTAAAGAGGTGAAAAAGAGAGTCCAGGCAGGATAGAGTGAATGGAAATAAGTTTCATGAGTGATTTGTAACAAAAGGGTGTCAGCAAAGGTCAAAGGAAAAGTTTATAAGACAGTGATGAGACTAGCTATATTGTATGGTCTGGAGACAGAGACATGGACAAAAAGACAGGAGAAAGAACTGGATGTGGTGGAAATGAAGATGTTGAGGTTCTCCTTAGGAGTGACAAGGCTGGATAAGATTAGGAATTATATCATCACAGGTTGAACAAATGGGAGATAAAGTTAGAGAGGTCAGACTGAGATGGTTTGGACATGTCCAGAGGAGGGACAGTGGGTATATTGGTAGAAGGATGTTAGGAATGCAGCTGCCAGGAAAAAGACAAAGAGGAGATATCTGGATGCAGTTAGAGAGGACATGGAGGTAGTTGGAGTGAGGACAGAGTAGGGCTGGACGATATGGCCAAAACTTTTATCACAATATATTTCTTAATTTTGGTCGATAACAATATAATTCGATATTGATATAAACAATATGAAAGCCTCAGAAAAACTACAAACTACAGGTCCTTCTCAAAAAATTGGCATATTGTGATAAGGTCATTATTTTCCATAATGTAATGATAAAAATGAAACTTTCATATATTTCAGATTCATTGCACACCAACTGAAATATTTCAGGTCTTTAATTGTTTTAATACTGATGATTATGGCATACAGCTCATGAAAACCCAAAATGCCTGTCCCAAAAAATTAGCATATTTCATCCCACCAATGAAAGACAAGTGTTTTTAATACAAGAAACGCCAACCTTCAAATAATCATGTTCAGTTATGCACTCAATACTTGGTCGGGAATCCTTTTGCATGAATGACTGCTTCAATGCGGCGTGGCATGGAGGCAATCAGCCTGTGGCACTGCTGAGGTGTTATGGAGGCCCAGGATACTTCGATAGCGGCCTTAAGCTCATCCAGAGTGTTGGGTCTTGCGTCTTTCTCTTCACAATATCCCACAGGTTCTCTATGGGGTTCAGGTCAGGAGAGTTGGCAGGCCAATTGAGCACAGTAATACCATGGTCAGTAAACCATTTACCAGTGGTTTTGGCACTGTGAGCAGGTGCCAGGCTGTGCTGAAAAATGAAATCTTCATCTCCATAAAGCTTTTCAGCAGATGGAAGCATGAAGTGCTCCAAAATCTCCTGATAGCTAGCTGCATTGACCCTGCCCTTGATAAAACACAGTGGACCAACACCAGCAGCTGACATGGCACCCCAGACCATCACTGACTGTGGGTGCTTCACACTGTACTTCTGGCATTTGGCATTTCCTTCTCCCCAGTCTTCCTCCAGACTCTGGCACCTTGATTTCCAAATGACATGCAAAATTTGCTTTCATCCGAAAAAAGTACTTTGGACCACTGAGCAACAGTCCAGTGCTGCTTCTCTGTAGCCCAGGTCAGGCGCTTCTGCCGCTGTTTCTGGTTCAAAAGTGGCTTGACCTGGGGAATGCGGCACCTGTAGCCCATTTCCAGCACACGCCTGTGCACGGTGGCTCTGGATGTTTCTACTTCAGACTCAGTCCACTGCTTCCGCAGGTCCCCCAAGGTCTGGAATCGGCCCTTCTCCACAATCCTCCTCAGGGTCCGGTCACCTCTTCTCGTTGTGCAGCGTTTTCTGCCACACTTTCCCTTCCCACAGACTTCCCACTGAGGTGCCTTGATACAGCACTCTGGGAACAGCCTATTAGTTCAGCAATTTCTTTCTGTGTCTTACCCTCTTGCTTGAGGGTGTCAATGATGGCCTTCTGGACAGCAGTCAGGTCGGCAGTCTTACGCATGATTGCGGTTTTGAGTAATGAACAAGGCTGGGAGTTTTTAAAAGCCTCAGGAATCTTTTGCAGGTGTTTAGAGTTACGTCGTTGATTCAGATGGTTAGGTTAATAGCTTGTTTAGAGAACCTTTTCATGATATGCTAATTTTTTGGGACAGGCATTTTGGGTTTTCATGAGCTGTATGCCATAATCATCAGTATTAAAACAATTAAAGACCTGAAATATTTCAGTTGGTGTGCAATGAATCTGAAATATATGAAAGTTTCATTTTTATCATTACATTATGGAAAATAATGACCTTATCACAATATGCTAATTTTTTGAGAAGGACCTGTATACAAATAAATTAATGTTCACCTTTTATTTGTATTTAGCCTTCAAAAAAATTGAAATCACTGTCAAATAAACATAAAATTCTCAACTTTGTCAATATCAATAGTTTTAACTTTAAACAACAACTTCAAAATTGACAGCATTGTCATTCGTAGTTAATGAAATAAAATTTTTGGGTGTCGTTATCGATGAGAAGCTGACATGGAAATCTCATGTAAAATACTTAAGAATAAAAATAACAATCAGTTGCATTACTGTATAAAGTAAAAGAGTTTTTGAATGACAAAGCTTTGTATATATTGTATTATGTAATAATTGTTCCATATTTAATCTATTGTAATGAAGTTTGGAGGAAAACAAGTAAAACTATTATAAATTCTATTTTTATTTTTACAAGAAAGAGCTATAAGAGTTATTAGTAGTATGAAGTGCTATGGTCACTCAACAAATATATTATTTCATCAATTGAAATTATTAAAATGTTATGATGTGGTTGAATATAGTATTTTACAAGTCATGTATAAAGCTCATAAAAATATTACCCCAAATATTCAATTCAAATTTGTAAAAAAAGAAAAAAAAAGGAGAGTCAATGTAACTTAAAGGAATGGAAATGTTTGTAAAACCTCCATTTAGAACTAGTGTGAAGGAGCTGTGTTGTAATTCAGGGAACAGGATTATGGAATTGCCTTGATATCACCATAAACATTTCTAAAACAATTTATATGTTTAAAAAGTTGATAGTTAAAGTTGTTGGGAAGGTATAGTGCCATGTGAAGGATACCTGAAGTTTTTTTTTGTTTTCAGTTTGGAGATTGTTCAAGTCAAGGTTGTTGTTTGTTTGTAGTTATTAAATTAGGGGCAGATACGATTTTTTTTCTTCTTTCTTCAACCTTTTCATTCAATGTTTTTTTTTCTTTCTGATGAATTTGTTTTATTTTAAATGAATGAATAGATGATTAAAAACAAAACATGCAGCGTTGGGGGTGTTTCAGGGACACAATGGCTCAAACTTTTATTGTGCTTCATCTTGTGACTCATCATCTTCTGTCAAGTGGAACAAGTTAATGTTCCAACCGCTAGTTAGAACGACTCCGTCACATTTTGCAGCAACTGACTGAAACCTGCAGTTTATTGGATCTTAGAAAGCCAAACCACTTCCAAACCAGCAAATTAGTCTTTCCTCTCTTATCAGTGATGTCATCTGCTTCTCTTTGCTTGTGAAAGCTGTTCAGTCACATTCTGACGGTCATGGAACTCATTTTGAAGAGAAAACTTACTGCGCGTTGGAGATTAGCCTAGCTTAGTCTGCTACCACTAACGCCTTCTGGACTTGAGCTCTGCGTAACATTATGTCACCACGCACTTACGTTTTTTTGTCGCACCTTTTTCTGTCCGGGTTGAAACTGAAGTGGCCACTTCAACCTGAACAGAAAACGCTGTAATCCTATCAAAATATCGAAAATGTGCTTAAAACTCATATCATTGTTATTGAATAAAAGTTTATCTTGAGATATATCGATATCGAATTATTGTCCAGCTCTAGGACAGAGAATGCAGAGGACAGAGTGAGATGGAGGAAGATGACTCGTTGTGGAGACCCCTGAAGAGGGAAAAGACGACAAAAGAAGAAGAAACTGCTGCCGCATGCTTTGTGCTGTTGCAACCAATCATGAATCAAAATGTTCTGTTTTATTTGGAGTAAACTGTTGTGACTTTTAGTATATGCACTGGTGGGCACAGTTCCGCTAACAGCTAACAGCAGAACTAAATTTTTGTTCATTGGATTAGCATTGTGAGCAGCACGGTGGCCCAGTTGGTAGAGCTGCCGACTCTCAGTGAGAAGGTCACCGGATTGAATCCCAGATGGGGGGCCATTCTGGATGGAGTTTGCCTGTTCTCTCCGTGCATTCATGGGTTTTCTCTGGGTACTACAGTTTCCTCCCACAGACCAAAAACATGCATGTTAGACTGATTGGTAACTCTAAATTGTCTCTAGGTGTGTGTGTGTGAGAGAGAGAGAGACTGGTTGTTTTTCTCTATGCGTCCCTGTGATGGACTGCTGTCCAGGGTGTCCCCCGCCTCCCGCACAGTGATGGCTGGATATGGACACCAGTGACTCCCGCGACCCAAAAAGAAAGAAGCGGGTAAAGATGATGGCTGGATGGTTGGATGGAAGGATTAGCAATTTTGTTAACTTTGGAAACCGGTATCAGAATTACCTACAACTAAATTAGGTTTTGCCAACTTTAAGTACACTAACAAAATTCACAAGCCACAGTTTTTTATCCTTTTTGCCTTTTAGCTAGTTTTACCAATTCAATATTTTAGCTGTTTTAATATTACCTTTAGCGTTCTGCTACTGTTTTGAATTTTTTACTTTTAGCTACCATCCAGCTATTTGTCATTTTAGATGTACTTTTGCTAATTTAATCTTTTAGCTATGGCCATGATAATGTTAGCTTTAGTAACTGTGTTGCTATTTAGCTTTTAGCCACTGTTTTGCTAGGGTTATCTTTTGTTTATAGTTGCTTTCTCTTAACTTGTTACATTTAGCATTAATCCACAGTTTTGATTATTTTAGCTTTTAGCTATAATTTTCCTAAATTTGAGCATTCAGCTACTGTTAAACTACATTTAGCTTTTATTTTCTAATTTGGTCATTTTAGCTTGTTGCTACAGTTTTGTTACTTTTATCTTTAAGCTACAATTTATTTGATTTTAGCTTCTGTTTTGCTTGTTAAAATAGGGACGAGGCCGATCCGATCCAGTATCTGTATCGGCCTCCGATACCAGCATAATTTACGTATCGGATTTTTCCGATCCACCTGCCGATATTTCCGATCCATGATGCTTGTTGGCTTCAAACTATGGAATGGATTTCCTGAACGGCGGCGTGTCTCATGAACCCAGAGTAATAAGACTCGGCTCACATTCAGGAAATCTATTTCATAGTTTGCAGCCAGCTACAACGTGAGGACTGAGTTAGCAGCACTGTGGCTAACAGCTAACCAACTTTTCATCTAAACATGTCCACTGTGTTTTACACTAGAAACGCCACAAAGCAAGACAGCAACGTGCAATGTCTGCAGAGCCATAGCGCCACATTAAACCACGGTAAATTTAGTTTTACGTTGGACTTTCGAGCTTTGTGGCTTCAGCTGCTCTTTGCTCAAGCGGAAAGAGGCGACTCGACCCCAGCCAGCCGCGTCCAATCTGCCCCGCTCAGTCTGCTCGTCTCCAAGGAGGGACAGACTGCCCCAAATCAGGCTGCTTGCTTCGGATTGAACAAGAAGAAGACATCGCTGAAACCATGGAGCTCAAATGTTTACAGAGAAGTTGCTAAACTTCATCATGATTCATGACCAAACACTATCAGTTGTAGAAAACAAAGGATTTCACAGCTTGATACTTGCAGTCAAGATATAGTTTACCCTCCAGGAGATATTTATCAGTACAACAGTAAACAATCATAAAAAACATATGATTTGAAAATTATGTTAAAAACAAAAACAGCTACATTATAAAGTGATGTAAAATACTAACAACAGGAACATGTCTGTTGGTTTATGCCATGAACTTAGCAGATGCTTGAAGCCATTTAACATTTTATTTAATTTAATTCATTCATTTAAAAGAAATAAAATAAAAAAATAAAAAATCATGAAAAGAAAACATTGAATGAGAAGAGTGCAGAAAGAAGAAAAAATTCTTATATCTGTCCCTTATTTAAAAAAAATATAAAATAACTTTAAACAATCACTTAAATTAATCACTTTAATATCCACTTTAAAACTAGGAATAATAAAACATGTTTTGTGTTAGCAGAATTTAATTCTAACTTTAAAACTTATCAAACTTTAATAAAACTTACCTCAAGTTGCCTTTTTGGACATGCATGCATATATTTGTAAAAATTGTACTTGAGAGGAGATTATTACAGCCTCATATTAAATCAATAGGTATGTTTACATGGACATAAGTAACCGGATCAAATGGCCGGTCGGAATAAAAGTGTGTCATGTAAACACTCTGTTCGGGTTATTTTTTGTGTATTCGGTGCGATCCGATAAAGTTTGTGATCAGAACGAAATGGGTGGTTTACGCCGATCCGTAACCCGATCGGTGCGCATGTAAACACTTGATCTGTTTGTTTTTATCTGATGGTGAAAAACTGACCTGACTGCGCATGTACGACTTTGCCATTTCCGCCTGGCTAACGCTAATAATATTAGCATGTCAGGGAAGTAAAACTGGTCGGTGAGCGACACAACATTTCTACTAGAAACTTTGAAAGAGCTCAAAATGATGTGTATCACCTGTAGCTCAGTCAGGGAGTGCAGCAACATCTCCACCATCATTAAAACCTGTCCAGGGTCCATTTTGGGTGCTCAGGTTTGTTTACGTTCACCCCGGAAGTAGAACTTCTTCTTCGGTGTTTTTTTTAAGGAGAGTTTACCACTCTGCGCATGTCAGTACTGCTGTTCAGAACAAAGCCCGCTGCATGTAAACGCTCGTCATGAACAGATTGTGCCCATGTAAACAATACATTTGAATTATTCAAACAGAACACATTTCAGTCCGGTCAAAGAATTCTGCGCATGTAAACATAGCTAAAGATGATCATGATATCGGAACTGGATCGGTATCGGCCGATATTCAGACTTAGGTATCGGGATCGGTGCATCCCTAGTTTAAACTTTAACAAATCAATCAACATTTTATTTGTCAACAAGTTTCAGCAAAGTCCTTAAACACTCAGCATGTTTGGATGAAATCTTGTTCTTTAGTTTCTTTTTTCTTCTACCAGGAAGAGCAAGTTCTCTGCTAACAGACTCCATGAGAAAGCAGTAATACACCAAGATGTTTCCTGTTATGTGCTTTAATACAGGGGTTCCCAAACTTTTCCATGCCATGACCCCTCAAACAGCATTAGCTTCTGGCCGGACCACCCCTCGCCCCCCGCAAACCCACAAACATTGCTACAAAATATGTAAAGAAACATCAACTTTTAGAATATTTAAACTTTTATTCTCTATATTCTATTAATTATTACAGCTGCTGAGCATTAAAATGTTATTAACTATTGTATTTTCTGGTGTATAAGTCACAGTTTTTTTGCATAATTTACATGCCTTGTGACTTATAGGCCAAAGCGACATATTTATAGATTTTTTTTCTCATATTTATAAACCATTTTTTGGCAGAGACATGACCATTTCCATTCATTCTGACTGAAAAAAAATATTGAGCAGTACCACTTTCAGCCACTTGATGGCAGCAGAGTAGTAATAGCTATTTGGCATGATGTTGTATCTAATAGGTAAATGTGGCTATAAGAAAATTTCAAAAAAGGTCAAGACAAAAACAACTGGACTTTATTTATTATACTTTATTTTATATCTTATTGTTGTTTTTTCTTGAACTTTTTTGAATTTACCATGTCCTGGATGACTGAGAATCTTCATCAGCTTCTAATGACTCAATCGGCCTGCTTAGTCAGTCTCCCCACCTTCATTCTGCTCATTGCTTGGAATCGTCAAAACAGCTGTACTGCCCCGGTGAAATTCAGCTAATTTGACCATTAAAGTGCATTTATTAAGCAAATTTAAGACTGAGACACATCTTTGCTTTAATTTAGAGCAAAAAAAAAAAAAATTTTTTAGATGCTTTTCTTGTTAATTTTAGGAGAAACGAGCCACATTCCTCCTTCCCTTTCTCTTCCTCTGCGCGTTCACGGAGCACCTCAGCAGCGAAACTATTTTTGAAATACAGCTGATTTGACCATTAAAGCGCATTTATTAAGCAAATGTTGCACTGAGACACAGCTTTGCTATAATTTCAAGCAAACAAATAATTGTTTAGGTGTTTATCTTGTTAATTTTTGTATAGTGACTCGTAGCGTGCACGTGCTTACTTCCGCGTATCGGGTTTTGAAATACAGCTGATTTGACCATCAAAGTGCATTTATTAAGTAAGCATTAGACTGAGACACACATTTAATATAATTTCGAGCAAACAAATAATTGTTTTTAAGTGTTAATCTTGTTAAATTATTGTTAAAGTCCTCCCGTGCATACTCCCGCGGCCGCCATTTGGCAGCCAATAAATTTTTGGCACAACACCGGCCCACATTTCCGGGTTGTCAGCGGTGATGCATAACAAACGCAACGCGTCAGCAGTGACGCATAATAGATGCGACGTATACGGCGAAGCAACATATTTATGGATTTTCCCATTTTATTAGACACATATGGACTGATGCGACTTATATGGCGGTGTGACTTGTCAACTTTTCAACAAACTGTTGACTAGAAGAACAAAACAAAATAAATCTAACTCTTTCAAGCGTGTTTATCTGGAAATGACATATACAGATTGTTTTAGTGGGAGGAATGGGCTTGGTGGCTTGTCAAACCTGGGCTTAATGTCTGTCAGTGCCATATGCATGTCATTGTCCACATGTACACATGCTCTATGTTTTGTTTTGAGTATCTTTAAAGCCACAAGTTCTTTGTTTTATTGCAGTAGTTTTCACCGCAGCAGGGCTGCTGGTCAGTTCCTTCGCTCTTCTCAGAAACTTCATTTCGTCCTTGCTATGCTAGCTTGAAGAGTAAAGCAGCTTGATACATTTGACTGGCAGCCAATCAGAAAGATGAGCCTGGTGAAAAATATTTCATTATATTATTATAAAATTTAACAAAGTCCATGCTCAATAATCCAGGTATACAATCCAACATTTTTCAGTCAGGTCATCTGGACAGTTTCTTTTTTTGTGCTGAAGCATTACGCCTTCGATCCAGAAGGCTTCATCAGTCAAGGAAACACACAACAAAACTGATTCTTCCCCCAACAGCTTACTCCAATGTGGAACAAACCAGTTCTGCTTGTGATAAGATGGCCTCTTTGGTACGCCCCTCCTCCATTGCTGGCCCTCTTCCTTGTTGACAGTCTTGTCAAACTGTTTGTTCCACTTTGGAGTAAACTGTTGGGGAAGTGGTAATTTGGCTATGGATGAAGGACAAAACGTCTCAACAAACAAAGAAACCGTCCTGATGACCTGACTGAACTTGGTTGGATAAAATGCTGTTCACTACATTCTGTTCACGGCTGTCCAAATTCCCCTAACAGAGGAATATTTGCTGATGTACCGGAGAAATCAAGGAGAGTTTGATCAGCAGGAGTCAATAGTGTAGTTCAGAAACATTCCAGTTCATAAATGGCCTGATATCACAGGAAACATGAAATATTGATGCAGTGTCCGTGCTTACAGGCACCAGTTGGGTTTTCTTTCCAAACTGCTCAGTTTTACTTTTAAACTTCAGTATTTGAGTGGGCGGTGTGCTTCGAGTGTCCAACACGTTTTGCTTGGCTGTGGGGGTGGGGGTCATGACTCCACAATCCAGAATACGTTTATGATCCACATTATAAAAGTTTTAATGTAAACTATGATGATTTGTAACTGCGCTTAACGCACAACTTTAGTTGTGTGTTACTGAAGTGTTGCTTGATCCAAACTTTAAAAAGCAAAAGTATTTTAACTCTCTAAAGGTTCTTTAAATTGATTTATGACTGATTTATTAGTCATATAAATTAGTAAGATAATAAACATATATATAGATAGTAAACAGTCTGTTGCTGCTTATTGTTCTAGTTCTGACTGTTATTGCATTTATTAAGATTTTTATTATTGTTTGTATAGTTTATTGTAAAGAGTGCTGTTTATTGAAAATATCATCCAAATGGGTCGCTTTTATTTATTTTTATACAAACGTATAGCTTACGTGACATATTTTCAAAATAAACATTTTGTAAGTTTTGATTTTTGCCTTTTTGTACCAAAAATTAACCAAACTGAGCTTCTCTGAAACTGAACTGAACCGAAATGTGATTTTAGCGTACCATTACACCCCTAATATATTACAGATCTTATTGTTCCATATTCTCCTAACAGAGCACTTCGCTCTCAGACTGCAGGTTTACTTGTGGTTCCTATAGTTTCCACAAGCAGAATGGGAGAAAAATCTTTCAGTTATCCGGGTCCTCTCTTGTGGAACCAACTTCCATTTTCTGTCCGTGAGGCTGACACATTGTCCAGTTTTAAGACTGGGATTAAAACTTTCCTTTTTGCTAAATCCTATAGTTAGGGTTGGCGTGTTATGCCTTAGGCTAGTGGAGGGCAAAATGATCTAATTTCCTTAAATGATTTGTTAAAATTGAATAGTTTTTATTTGATACTATTTCCATCTTAACATTCACTCAGTTTAAACTCTATTGGGGCGGCTGTGGCTGAGTGGTTAGAGCAGTCGTCCTCCAATGCGAGAGTTGGAGGTTCGAATCCACCAGCAGTCACATGCTGAAGTGTCCCTGGGCAAGACACTGAACCCCTCATACCTTCTGATGTGTGTCCCATTGGTGTCTGAATGTGATCTAAAGCTCTGATTAGTCTCTTTAGAATGGTTTGTTCAATTAGCTTTGTAGGAATCTAGTAGAGTGCTGTATGAATGGGTAAATGAGGACACAGATTGTTGTAAAGAGCTGTGAGTATCTTGAAATAAGATAGAAAGGCGCTATATAAGTACAGTCCATTTACCATTTATTGCCAGCTGCTTAAACGACATTAAGCACTGGCTGTCTCAGAATTTTCTCCACCTAAATAACGATAAAACTGAATGGATTTTATTTGGTGCTTCCAGTAATTCATGCAACATCTCTCCCAGTCTAGGTTTTCCGCTCCCCCGCGCCAACCAGGTGGTAAAAAATCTAGGAGTGGAGCTTGAGTGTAACTTAAAGTTAGATAAACAGATCAGTTCTGTTGTGAAA
>NC_056516.1:1213968-1226014 GCF_014905685.2 Nematolebias whitei | reverse complement strand
TTGAGTGTAACTTAAAGTTAGATAAACAGATCAGTTCTGTTGTGAAAACCAGCTTCTTTCAGCTCCGTCTGCTTTCTAAAGTAAAGTCACTCCTTAGCCGTAGTGATCTGGAGAAGGCCATCCATGCCTTTGTGAGCTCTAGGCTTGATTACTGTAACACCTTATATGTCGGTATAAATCAATCTTCTATCTCCCGTTTACAGCTTGTACAAAACTCTGCTGCTCGCTTGTTGACTAACACATGTAAATATGAACACATCACTCCCGTCCTTTCTTCTTTGCACTGGTTCCCGGTTCAGTTTAGGATACAGTTCAAGCTGCTACTGTTTGTTTTTAAAGCTTTGAATGGCCTTGCATCGCCATATATTTCAGAACTTTTGAAAGTCCACCAGCCCAGCAGAGCTTTACGGTCTGCTGGTCAAAATCTGCTGGTGGTGCCTTGCTCAAGGTGCAAACAATGGGGGGACAAGTCCTTTTCTGTTACAGGCCCAACAGCCTGGAATACTCTTCCCCATGAGCTGCGTGCTATTTCTGATCTGGTTCTGTTCAGAGCCAAACTGAAAACATACTTATTTAAAAGGGCTTTTAATGTTTAACTATTAGTAGTTTAGTATTTAGTATTACTCATGAATGAATTTTTATCTTGTTTTATCTTGTAAAGCACCTTGGTCAGTGCAAGGAGTTGTTGGAAGGTGCTATAGAAATAAAGTTTATTATTATTATTATGTAATTCTTGACCTGCCATTGTGTATCTGTTCCTACCAAACCCATGGCCAATGGTCGCTTGTCCTGAGCCTGGTTCTGCTAAAGTTTTCTTCCTCATAAGGGAGTTTTTCCTTTCCACTATCGCCTTCATTCTTGCTCAAGATGAGAGTTCTATGATGGAGTTAAACTCAAAGCATTCTGCTCCTCAGATAAATAATGTTAAATTATTATTTTATATATGAATCTAAAAAAGTTAAATCTGGTCCTCTGGACATTCAAAAAAACAAAACAAAGCAAACCAACAAAAAAAACGTAGAAACGTTTCATCTCTCATCCGAAAGACTTCCTCAGTCTGAGGTGCTGTATTCAGCTCAGTCTCTTAAATAGCACCTTCTCAGAGTGGATCAACCAGTTTGCTGCTGACAACCAAAACCAGCTGATCACATGCTCAAGAAGGACCATCAGCCTAACAATGGATCATTAGCACACTGATGGCTGTTTACTATTCACAGAGGGCTGAGTGAAACTAGCAATCACAGCATTGTAAGAGGGGGACAGTTGAACCCGGAGGCCTCCACCCCTGTTTAATGATGGACAGTTTCTTTTCACAAAGATAGCCTCCTTTACTCCTCTCTCAAACCATCGTTCCTCTCTATCCAGGATGTGCACATCTTCATCCCTGAAAGAGTGACCGCTGGCCTGGAGATGAGTGTAGACCGCAGAGTCCTGGCCTGATGATGTTGATCTTCTGTGCTGGGCCATCCTTTTGGCCAGTGGCTGTTTTGCCAAAAACAGGTTGATCCACTCTGAGAAGGTGCTATTTAAGACACTGAGCTGAATACAGCACCTCAGACTGAGGAAGTCTTTCGGATGAGAGACGAAACGTTTCTACATTTTTTTGTTGTTTTGCTTTGTTTTGTTTTTTTGAATGTCCAGAGGACCAGATGTGGATCTACTGTTTTGTATCACGTTTGTATATGAACACAGCAAGTTTGTTCTGGATCTTTACATCTCAACTAAAACATACTTGTCATGTGAGATGAGAGGCTTGACAGAAACCTGCAGCCACAAAGAGGCATCTTTAACAGTGTCCATCAGATGTGAAAGCTGAACTCAACCATTTGTCTAATATAAAAATAAAAATTGAATGGACAGAGGTTAAAAGAAAATACAATAAAAAAAAGAATGCATAATCATATGTATTATATTCAAAAATTAGGCATCCAAAGCGCACTCCACACCCTTGGATGAATGAGATCACTCGCGCAGCCAAACGTCAATGCAGGAAAGCCGAACGTAAATGGAAGAAGGACAAACTTCACGTTTCTTTTATCATGCTAAAATCATGTTACAAAGAGTTCCAGGCCACTGTTAAATCAGAAAAAATCAAATATTTCTCCCAAATCATCACCTCAAACAGTCACAATCCCTGTGTTCTTTTCAACACCATTAACTCCATTTTAACTGTGCCTCAGCCTGCCAACATGGAGGTCTCTGCAGTTATGTGAGACGACTTTGCCAGTTTCTTTGTTAAAAAGGTTGAGTCGATCAGGTCACTGATTCCTCACACCACAGCTGGCCCCTTTGTCTTTGTCCCCTCCACATCAGTCTTTAACCAGTTTGAACCCATTTCCCTCTCATTTCTAAATGACGTCATTGGTCATGTGAAACCCTCAGGTTCCCCTGCTGACCCCATCCCTGCATCGTTTTTTAAACAAGTCCTACCCTCCATTGGACCCTCTGTTCTTGACATTATAAAGAGCAGTATGGCTACAGGTGTGGTTCCTGACACTTTTAAACATGCAGTGGTAACTCCTTTAATAAAAAAAACCAGACTTGACCCTTCAACCTGCTCAAACTTCAGACCCATCTCCAAACTTCCCTTTCTTTCTAATATACTAGAGAAAATAGTTTTCACTCAATTAAACGAGTTCTTGAGTGGAAATTATATTCTTGAGATCTTTCAGTCTGGCTTTAAGAAACTACACAGCACCGAAACAGCTCTCTATCTACTTCAGTGCCTCTTTCCTGCGGGGTCCCGCAAGGCTCCATTCTTGGACCCCTTCTGTTTTCTTTGTATCTCCTCCCCTTAGGGTCTATCCTGAGGAAACATGGTCTTTCCTTTCATTGTTATGCTGATGACTCTCAGAATTATCTGCCATTAACACCTAACAGTTCTTCTTCCATTCGCCCTTTGTTAAAATATCTTGTTGACATCAAGACTTGGATGGCTGCTAACTTTTTGAGTTTTAATGATCAGAAGACTGAAGTCATTGTGTTTAACCCTAGTTCTGCCATTGTCACTGATCCTGCAAACCTGGACTCCCTTCAGCCATATCTAAAACAGTCTGTTACCAATCTTGGGGTAGTTTTAGACTCATACTTTAGGTTTAATAAGCGGTGTTGAGGAAAATTAACACAACAACTCAGACTTTTCAGCCTATTCACCTGTTCCTCTCATTGGTTCAGAGATATATGGAGAATAGACACAATAATCAGTCAGAGAGATTCAAGTTAAAAAGTATTACCAACATTTATTAAAGCTTTCAGCTGAACGAAGACGCTCTTACCCCAAACCAACAGAGACACAGCAAAAACACAAGACACGTCTGACTGGAGCTTTAGCATCTCCTAAATTTAAACACAAAAGCTTCACCCAGAGACGTGTCACACATTCTTACAGTTCTTTGTCTAAACTAGTTCAAACTGATGTCTTCATTTCCTGGAAGTCCTTTTATGGGGTTGTTTTATTATTTTCTTCTGCCGTTCCAGTTTACTTGGTGATCTTGTCATCAGGTGGGACACACACACCAGCAGCTCCCTGTTAGTTCATGTCCCATAGACAAAAAACTTAAATACATTCTCTGACTTAGTTCACTCTGTACTTGTTGATACCAAAAGGCAAGCGGATCCAAAAGCCAAGCAGATACAGATAAAGGACAAGATACATTTGTGATATATCGAGCAATACGGCACAGCAGATAAGAGCGTCTTTACATTTTCCCCCTTTTGGTCTCTGAAAGAGACCATTATTCCTAACTATCCATCCCTGAATAGGTGTAGCTCTGCATGTCCTGGAAAAACCCCTGAGGCAGCTGTTCATTTTAAGGAGGAAAGCAGGACATCACCTCATGCCTCTGTGGTGGTAATTTCTGACCCAGACCCCATCTGTACAGGAAGAGAAACTTTCCCTCATCTTTCTTGGTAAACACACAATGCAGCATTTTAGCAAAACAGGCAACTTTAAAGCTGGCGAGAGCAGTCAGCCTCTTCCAGTAGCTGTGCGATGGCCACTAAGGATAGTTCCATGGCTCGTCCCTGGCTGTACATTTGGTAAGCAGGAGGGCGCTCACTGCCACCTTTCTCGATTGTAGAGGTGATGAATCTGACCGCCAGTGAATGACAGCAGGGCACACAGCAACAGCCACAGACCACCATGATCCCTAAAAATGTAGCCACAGATACTAACAGAGAGATTACTAATGTTTTCCATTTACCAAACATGTTTGAAAACCATTCTTCTAAGGGGTTCTCAACGCCTGAGTGTTCGTGCATGGTCTTACTCAGTCTTCTCAGTCCCTCCAGTGCTCTGGTCATCGATGCGTCCGGGGAAGTGTTGTTGGGGATGAAAGTAGAACATTTTTCTCCGGTCATAGCACAGGCTCCCCCCTTTTCAGCTAATACCATGTCCAGTGCCATGTGGTTTTATATGGTCATCAGAGAGGTAGGTCCTATCATACCCTCTCCCGCTGGCCTTGTGTTCTCCACACACTATGACACTGCATAGGCCTAACTGGAAGGTGGTTGCCTAGCCCAAGGTGTAATTCAGCTCGATGCCCCCATAGTTGGATATGCAAAAATCTGCACATACTACTGGAAGAAGTAAGATCAGGACCAGAACACTGCAGGGATTCCCCTTTTTTTTTATCAACTTGAGTACGGAGATTTCTGTTTTCTGTTTGGGCTGCCAGTTTGAACTGTACCTGTTGGCCTTGAAAAGTTATTTAAATAAATTTATGTTAATATAAAAAGGTCACTTACCAATTATATGCCTGATGTGATTTTTTCTTCCGCCTTTGGTTTTATAAGTCTGCGTACATTTCCTGTCATTAAGTGACCTTATACTAGATGGCTGATAAAGTTATCAGTTTTCAATCTTATACATCTGTAAAGTAACCCATATAAGTTATACATTAACAAACACACACTATCATTCATACAGCAGACACTCACTCACACGCCAACATCATTCATGCAACAAATATGCATGGCATTTATTCAATTCAATTCAGTTTATTTATATAGCGCCAAATCACAACAAAGTTGTCTCAGGGCACTTTACAGAAACATTCACATACCTAAAAGCCAATTAGTAAAGTTCCCTATCTAAGGAGGCCAGCAGACAAGTTGAATCTTATGATGTTATGTTTCCCTATACCTTCCTAACTAAAGTTCTTGTTTGTCCCTCAACTTATAAAAACACATTTCCATCACTGCCTATTCTAAAAAGCTATCAATCCCTGTCTTTAACCATAACAGCTCCATATAGTCATCTGCAAGTATTCTTTTTCTAGATTCTTTCTAGGAATCATCCAAATATAGGTGTTTATTTTAAGGATTCTGCCGTATCAGAAGCACAGCCTCGAGTATTAGAGAGAAAAAAAAAAGTTGCTCGGGGATGTATTGCTTACCAGTCTGTTTTCAACTACAGACCTAAGGAGGCTATAATAAACAGAAACCTGAGGTCATCAACTTCTTTCGAGGAATTTAGCAAAAAACGCCCCACAGGCACCCAAAAACCCAGTAGAGTTTTCTTCGACCTGTCACATGACCACACCTCTTGACCTTTCCAGACGTCCAAGCTTTAATGTGTTTCTAGTAAACAGCGATGGGCAATTACACCCGGAACATCTTTCGGACTGAGCACGCTTCTTGTAAAGATTTTAACGTCAGCAAAAATGACATCACAATTTTTACACGGGGCTTTAAACCATCAGCCACGTCGGATCCTTCACATGTCATCGACAAACAAACAACAATTTATATACAGTCATTTAAATCAACTGGACGAAGCTTAAATTTTAGAGAAAAATTTGTTAGTCAGCTTGCAGGTCCGGTCTTACTTTTTCCAGTGTGATCACAAGCTTTTCACACTGGTGCGGTTCTCCTTCAGAGATACAGTCCACCATGTTTTTTCCTTCATGTTTGAAGGTGATCTTGGAGACTTCTAGTATTTTAGATAACCTGTGTTGTCTTAAAGCAGTCATAGTAAAGCATTGAGAATTTACATATGCCACTACACTGTGTGTGGTTAATACTACTAGGGCGTGTCCCATAACAATGTGTGCTGTTTTTTTTTGTTTTTTTTGTAAATTAGTTTTGCAATCCCTGCTATGTGTTGTGTACATGGGGGGTGCCGTTTTTCCATATTATCCATCATTGTCTATAAGTACTGTAGTACCTTTCTTTCACCCCCCTTTTTCTGAAACAAAACCCCATTTATGGCTAGTTTTGTTACAGAAACATCTAAAAAGAAGGGTAGGTTGTAATCAGGTAATGTCGGTTCTGCTGCAGATGACATGTGTTATTTGAGTTTTATGAAGGCTTCTTCAGTTTCCTGTGTCCATATCAAAATGTTGTTCAAGTTTTTCACGCCTTGCTCTTTGACCAAATCCCTCAGGGGTTGTGTAAAATCTGTGTATTCAGGAATATACCCTCTGTTGTACCCTGTTAGGCCCAAAAAGGAAAGCATGTCTTTTACACGTATCGGTTTGGGGTGTGTCAAGATACTCTGTTTATGAGTTTTTGACATGCTAGTTGTTCCTGCAGAGATTATTCATCCCAGGAAGGAGACCTGTTTTGTGCCAATCTGTATTTTATTTTTTACTAAGCTTAAAGCCATTTTTGTGTAGGTATTCCAACATCAACCTAGTTGCTTCTATGCAGGTGTCAGGCGTGGGTGCTGCCAACAACAGGTCGTCCACATATTGGATCAGTCTGGTGTCTCTGGGGAGAGGGCAAGATTGCAGTACATCTTTTAACACCTGATTAAAGATACCTGGAGACAGAGCAAATCCTTGTGGGAGTCGAGTGTAGCGCCACTGCTGTCCTTTATATGTAAATGAGAATAAATCTCTGCAGTTTTATGCCAGTGGTGTGTAGGGTCCAGAGATGAGATAGAGACATAAGAATTTGTAAAAGGTACTGTGGGTGTTTTTAATATTGCATTAATGGCTTGTAGATCGTGTGCCATTCAATATTTACCAGTTCCTTTTTTTCCTCTACAGGCAAGATGGGTGTGTTCCACTCAGGCTGCAAGGGTTCTAAAACTCTTGCAGTCTGCAATTCCTTCTTCTGCTTGTTGTTTATGTGGGTATTTTGGGACCCAAATTCACTCAAAGACAAAAAACAGACAAAAAACTTAAACTTGTTGATACCAAAAGGCAAGCGGATACAAAAGGCAAGCAGAAACAGATAAAGGACAAGATACAGTTGTGATACATTGAGCAATACAGCACAGCAGATAAGAGCGTCTTTACAGCAGATAAATTCTGTTCTTCAAAAACGCTTCTTTCAGCTAAAGCAGATAGCTAAACTCAAGTCTGTCCTGTCCAGATCCGACCTTGAAAAATTAGTCTATGCATTTATTACAACCCAGCTGGACTACTGTAACTCGCTTGATGCTGGGGTCAGTCAGGTCTCTCTCTCACGTCTCCAGCTTGTCCAAAATGCTGCAGCTCGGCTACTAACAGGAACTCGCAGGTTTGAGCACATTACTCCAGTTCTGTCCTCTTTTCGCTGGCTTCCTGTGCGTGTCAGAGCTGATTTTAAGATTCTTCTGCTGACATTTAAGTGTGTTAATGGCCTTGCACCCTCATACCTCTCTGACCTCCTTCATCCTTATGCTCCTTCTCGGGCCTTGAGATCATCAGACCAGCTGCTTTTGGCCGTACCAAAAACCAGCTGAATCTCAGAGGAGATTGGGCGTTTTCAGTCATGTGACCTAAACTCTGGAACAATCTGCCCATCAACATTCGACAGGCCACCTCAGTCTCTACTTTTAAATCTCTCCTAAAAACTCATCTGTACTCACTGACACATCTGTACTCACTGACACATCTGTACTCACTGACACATCTCTACTCATTGGCATTTAACAGTGTGGTCTCATTTGGTATTGCGTTGTTGGTGATTGTGTTCATCCATTTTGTTTTTACTCCCTGACATTTAACACAGGGTGATTTGATTTAGTATTTCATTGTTTCTCATTATATTTAATGTTTTTATGCTTTTATTCATGTTGCTGTAATATCTTGTTATTAATATTTGATTTTTGATCTTTTTTGGTAAGCACTTTGATAACAGTTACTGTTTTAAATGCGCTATATAAATAATGTGACTTGACTTGACTATTGTCATTCGCACCACATGTGGTACATGAGGTAGAACGAAATTATGTACACAGGGTCCCAGTTACATCCAACAATAAAATGTAAAAGAAAAACAATGATAAGATCTAAGATATGAACTAAGAAAAACATCAACTAAAAATACACTAAGCATTAATAGTGCAAAAACAATACGCTGAACAGCAGCATGAAACAGATCAGCAGCAACATGAATCACATCAGCAGCAACATGAAACACATCAGCAGCACCATGAAACACATCAGCAGCAACATGAAACACATCAGCAGCATCATGAAACAGATTAGCAGCAACATGAAACAGATCAGCAGCAATGTAGATGAACATGGCTTAGATGGCTTAGTTCACTACAGCAACATGAAACAGATTAGCAGCAACATGAAACAGATCAGCAGCAACATGAAACAGATCAGCAGCAACATGATGGGATTTTTCACATTGGTTATCCTGGTTAGAGATTCATGAGTCTAACAGCCTCAGGGTAGAAGCTGTTCCTCAGTCTAGTGGTTCTACACTTACTGCTCCTCAACCTCCTTTCTGAGGGGCAAAAAGTGTGTGTGCTGGATGAGTGGGGTCCTTCACAATGCATTATAATGATGCATTATAATTATAGGATTATAATTATAATTGAGTTTCGATGGATTGATTTATTTCCACTACTAGAGGATAGTAAGAGGCTTGGAGTTAACAGGAGCAGTTTAAACAATTCTGACAAAATGCCTTCTGAAGGTTAAAGCTCTTAGATTAGATTAGATTAGATTAGATTAGATTAGATTAGATTATAGAGAGTTTATTGTAATTCACACGATCACAGTTACATTACATGTGCACTGGAATTTTTGTTGCATTTCCCATGAGTTAGCTTCTTACAAGTGGCACTTTAAAATACATTAACAAATATAAAATTATTTTAAACTTTCAAGAAAATGAGTTCTCATGACTCATTGAGACTACCTGTATAAATAAAGTGTAAATGAAAACAAACAAACAAACAAAAAACAACACACGCAACAAAAGTATAAAACAAGCACCGAAATGTGTATAAAAGAATACAAAATCTACTTGGTCCAAAATTAATATAGTAAACAACATGGTAGAATACAACGGTGCAAGTAGGATAAATCAGTACAAAGTATCCCACAGAGACATGTTTTAGACAGACAACAATATACAACAAATAAAAGCAATTAAAATAAAAATAGTGTTATAAAAACACTGCTACTGTTAGCAGCATGGTCCTATTAGCAGAGTGGTTCTGTTAGCATTGAGATTCTTTTAGAAACATGGTCCTGTTAGCAGCATCATGATACTGTTAGCAGCACAGTCCCTTTATCAGCATGATGATAATAATGTCCGAGATCTGTCTAAATAAAGGTTGAATGAATGAATGAATGAGACAATGGGTGATGACTGCCCTCCTGAACTGGGTCCAGCAGACACAGAACATCCAATGTTCCCCATGGAACTGAACTGTTCCGTAGAGTTGGGTCCGTGTAGGCAGATGAAGGATCATGGAGACAGCCGCCATGACAGGCCGGAGCCTGAGCGTGAAGGGAGCCAGGAATTGAATCACGATGGCATGATGGCAAAGCAGCGGCACAGAAAACTCCAAACATGTGTTGCGGTCGTACCTGTAATGTGGGTGTGCAGGGTAGGCGCAAAAAGTAAATACAAAAAAACAGCAAGAACCAAAAAATAAGAGCAAGTCAGAGCGGAGTTCTGATCAGTGCTGCCATACTGTGGCACAGTTTGATTCCTGAAGGATCTTCCTGGACTTTCCTGATCTCCTCTTTGTCTTTAAGCTGAGGACTATCCTGGAGCTCCTGGTGCCACTTGCCTTCAACCTGCCTGTCAACAATCCACAACGTCACCCACTGCTACTTTACCTCATCGTGTCCTTCTCTGCCACCATACATACCTGGAATCCTCTGTCTTCCTCTCTGTGTCACTGGACCCCTAGGAACCAGTGTGGAAATACTTAATATTAATCTAAGTTCTACACTTCCTGGAATAAGGTGACCAGATTTCTGAAGTGAAATCTGGAGACATTTCCAGCTCGGAGACCAAAAATAATGAAATTTTAACAAGATGAAATTAAAAACGGCGACAGTTACAGTTTCATTTATTTTTACATATTTATTCATTTTTAAACAATAAAAATCAAATATAACAGCAGGAATGTGTCTCTCCACACTGTTAACATTTCCTAAGCGTAATAACATGAATGAAGTAATAGTAGTAGTAATAGAGTACTAAACTGGGGGGAGGGTCAAGGGTATATACTAGTAAGTGAGTGTGCATACCTTGTGAGTGAATGAGAACATGTATGTACTTATATGTGTGTATAAGTACACAGTGTATGGTTACGTAGCTGATGTGTATTTATATTGTGTGTATGTGTAAGGAGAGTGAAGGTCAGGTAGTCCGCTGACATGACCTCATCTCTGGTTCTGCGAGGTCTCCTCTGTCTGAAGAGCTATCATCCATGGTGGCCATGGAGGTCTGGAATAGAAGAACAGAAAAGTTTATGCACAAAACTGAAAGAGCACAGATAATAGTAAAGAGAAATACTTAAAACATGAGAAAAAAGAAATAATTTAGTAATATGATTATACACCCATTATTTTCTTTTTATTTGTTCTTCCACTTATTTCATCGTCACTCAAACAACTGCCTCTTCACACTGCTGTGGTTAGAGAAGTACATGAACCTGACGCCCAGCTCAGAGGAAGAACTTCTGTCCTCTCAACTCGAACCAGCCGTAACATCTCACCAGTATACAGACACTCTGTCATCACTCAATACTTTAGCAGTCAAACCATTTCATCAGTTCATCACTTGAACTTAAAATGTAAATATTTTACATCATAAACATGAGACAGATAAACTTAACATTAACTGAAGAGCAACAATCTGAAGAGCCGACCAGGACGTAGAAATGAAAACTCTGCTGGTAATTTCTCAGTAAAATGACACTTCCTCTTCTTTGAAAGAGCGTCTTGTCATTCAGTCTTGTCTTTCTTTTTCCTTTCCTCCTTTTTCTTTGCAACACTCATCTGCTCTTTTCCTTCTCTTTGCTTAATCACTCTTCCTATTTTCCTCAACTCTCATTCACTCTTTTTCTATCAGTCTTTGTATTTTTCTTCTCCTTAACTCTTTTTTATATTAGTCTATTTCTCTCCTCTTCTATGTCTTCCACTCCTCTAAAACAGACATAATATAATCACAATCCCCTCCAAAAATATTAGAACATGTATCCTGATGCATGCTCAATAATCCAGATAGAAAAATCTAAAAAAGTTAAATCTGGTCCTCTGGACATTAAAAAAAAAAAACAAAGCAAAACAACCAAAAAATATAGAAACGTTCCGTCTTTCATCTGAGAGACTTCCTCAGTCTGAGGTGCTGCACTTAGCTCAGTCTCATAAATAGCACCTTCTCAGAGTGGATCAACCAGTTTGCTGCTGACAACCAAAACCAGCTGCTCACATGCTCAAGAAGGACCATCACCCTAACAATGGATCATTAGCACCTGATTGCTGTTTACTATTCACAGAGGGTTGAGTGATACTAGCAATAACAGCACTGTAAGAGGGGGACAGTTGAACAGTTGACTCTGCGGTCTACACTCATCTCCAGGCAAGTGGACACTCGTTCAGGGATGAAGATGTTCACATCCTGGATAGAGAGTAACGATGGTTTGAGAGAGGAGTAAAGAGTAAAGGAGGCCATTGTAGTATGTACATATACTGATATATATTCATACTGTTAAAACGGATTCTTTCATTTTTCTGGACTGTATAATGACGTGCATCTGAATTAATAAAATGTGGACGGAAACGTTAATTATCTTTGACTCACCAACTACAGTGGGCCATTTATTAACATAATCAAGTTTAACACATCACACATT
>NC_056516.1:1210114-1213868 GCF_014905685.2 Nematolebias whitei | reverse complement strand
ACCATCAGCCTAACAATGGATCATTAGCACACTGATGGCTGTTTACTGTTCACAGAGGGCTGAGTGATACTAGCAATCACAGCATTGTAAGAGGGGGACAGTTGAACCCGGAGGCCTCCACCCCTGTTTAATGATGGACGATTTCTTTTCACAAAGATGGCCTCCTTTACTCCTCTCTCAAACCATCGTTCCTCTCTATCCAGGATGTGAACATCTTCATCCCTGAAAGAGTGACCGCTGGCCTGGAGATGAGTGTAGACCGCAGAGTCCTGGCCTGATGATGTTGATCTTCTGTGCTGGGCCATCCTTTTGGCCAGTGGCTGTTTAGTTTCCCCGATGCCTGATGATTTTGATCTTCTGGAGAAACCCCACACATGCACAGAAGATCAAAATCATCAGGGCAGGATTCTGCAGTCTACACTCATCTCCAGGCCAGCGGTCACTCTTTCATGGATGAAGATGTGCACATCCTGGACAGAGAGGAACGATGGTTTGAGAGAGGAGTAAAGGAGGCCATCTTTGTGAAAAGAAATCGTCCATCGTTAAACAGGGGTGGAGGCCTCCGGGTTCAACTGTCCCCCTCTTACAATGCTGTGATTGCTAGTATCACTCAGCCCTCTGTGAACAGTAAACAGCCATCAGTGTGCTAATGATCCATTGTTAGGCTGATGGTCCTTCTTGAGCATGTGATCAGCTGGTTTTGGTTGTCAGCAGCAAAACTGGTTGATCCACTCTGAGAAGGTGCTATTTAAGAGACTGAGCTGAATACAGCACCTCAGACTGAGGAAGTCTCTCGGATGAGAGACAAAACGTTTCTATATTTTTTTGCTTTGTTTTTTTTTTTTTTTGAATGTCCAGAGGACCAGATTGAATGTTTTTGGAAATACAACTGTTGTCGTTTTATCTGTAGTTCCATCATTTCCCCAGTAGAGGCGCACTACAGACACTGGCGTGTATTACAGGCAAGTGGAGAAGAAGTAATTTCTTCTTCTACTTTTTTTTTTACTTTGCCCCACAAACTCGTCTGTAAAAATGTGTTTATCAAAGAAAAGAAAAGTGTGCAGTGAGTGCCGAATGTTTAAAATGGGGTGGACAACAACATATTGTTTCACTGAGGTCCAATGAAAGGCAGTTTTTATGCCAAGAAACTGTTGCGGTTTTCAAAGAATACACTTTGCTAACTGCTAACTATGCTAGCAAGCCTTTCTCCGAAGGTGATTTTAAAAAAAGAAACATGGTAAAAACAGAGCAGGTTTATTGTGTCTGGAGGGCCAAGACAAGTTAGAAAAAATAATTTTAACATGCAGGACTGTGACTCGCCTTGTGGAACTGATTGATGAAGATTTAGCAACATAAGCTAAAAGGCAGAGAGAGTCCTTTAAGTTAAGGTTTACTGGATGAAAGTAATAAAGGACACTGCTCATCTCCTATTTTTTTATCTGCATGATTAACAACAGTTTTGAGATAATGGAGGTGTTTTTGCCCCTTGAGTCTGAAAGGAAAAACAAGGAGAGGATTTTTATAACCGTCTGCTGTCATGAGAGAATGAAGCTTCTGAAGAATAAAGTTGTCACAACGGACAGATCACCAGATTTAAGTGGAAAACATGTCGTGCTGCTGACAAGAATCTAGGATAAAGTGAAAGGAAAACCTTGACCAGGATGTTATTTTTCATCCATCAGGACTCACTTGCTTTGTGTGTGTGCGTGTGTGAAACTGTTAATTGTGTGTTTAATGTATTAAAAAAAGACAAAAACATGTGAATTATTGTGCAGGTACTCTGTTGTGATGCTGCATAGAGGAGCTGCAGGAGGATGATGTCTGCTTCCATTCCCAACCTGCCACAGCTGACCTGTCATCAACTTTAGATCCTGTAGTTGTAAAAAGTTTTGTGAGGAGTTTGTAGAGGTGAGCTGACACTTTATTTAGACTTTTCTCCTGTATTCCATGAGCATAGAGAGGTAAGAGACTTGTAGTTTGGTTCATTTGATTTTTCTTTGGGTAAGAGAAAATACAGTTACTTGATTTGTTTGTTGTTTGGGCCTGAAGTTGGTACAAAGTCAATAATTTCACTATTGTAAATAAAATCACTGTTCTATCATATAATCCTGACTGAGTGTATGCTTGAGTGGTGCAGAAGGTGGAATTGCCTATAATTAAAAGCGTCCCGGCGGCTGTTATTGCGCTGGGGTGTAACATCACACAAACACTCCATCCATCTGTTCCTGGCCTTTCGCTCCAATTTTAGAACTCAGTGTGGCCCGCGAGTCCGAAAGTTTGCCCACCCCTGGTCTAGAACCAGAGACACAGTGATGGGTCATAATACTTAAATATCAAATTTGAACATGCCTTTGGTTCCACAAGTATCTAATGTCTTTAACATGATAACAGACACAAAGTTCTTAAAACACAGATTATATGAGACAAACTGTATCACGGAGAAAATGTCAAATAACATATTTCTTTCACAGCGTCTGATAATTACTTCTTAAGTGTTTCCTTAAAATCAATCTATGATTCATGAGATATTTTGCTAACAAACAAGGTGGGCTTCAACAGTTATGGCTAAAGTTGGGGGGGTGCACACTGTTTGTGCCAATGGGGGGAAGAAAACAGCTGAGCATGATGCAACGTAGCGCTACCTCTGTAGCTTTTTATCTAGTGCGTGTGTAATGTGTGCGGGACAGTTGGGTAGGCAGGATGCTCAGTTGACAGGGCGGGGTGCCCTCCTTGTATAATGGTAGGGGAAACAGTGAGTAATATAACACTTCAGTGTGTTCTCAGCTATGAGCACAACAAACGTTAGCTCAAAATCTGTTAAAATAGCTGAGTTATAAACACGTCGATGTGTAAATTGGTTTGACTTCAAAAGTCAAAACCTGTAATTGTCTTTAGGAGGAAAAAGGAGACAGCTGCATCCATCCATCCATCCATCCTTCCATTTGTCCATCCATGCATGCATGCATCCATCCATCTGTACATCCTATAATAATAATATTAACAACAAGAACAACAAAATCATATGTGCTGCTGCTGCTGATGATGTTTTTTCTTCTCAGGCCGATTCTAACAGGTAGATGTCTCTCTGAGAGGTGACAGCTCGACGAACTGTGCAACAGTACTGCCCAAAATGTGTTACAATTTTACAAAAGGTATATTTAATGTTTCCACTTAATGTACATCTAAAACAGCCCAGCTCCTGATTCTTTAAAAATATATAGGTCAATGTAGTTAACACAATTCTAAATGAGTCTCTTTGATCAAATTCATTTTGAAAAAAATAAAAATCTTGTTGGGCAGCATGGTGGCCAAGTTGGTAGAGCTGCTACCTCTCAGCAAGCAGGTCAATGGTTCAAATCCCGGGTCGAGGGGGCCTTTCTGGGTGGAGTTTGCATGTTCTCTCTGTGCATGTGTGGGTTTTCTCCAGGTACTCCAGTTTCCTCCCACAGACCAAAAACATGCATGTTAGACTGATTGGTAACTCTAAATGTTCCCTAGGTGAGAGAGAGAATGGTTGTTTGTCTCTATTGCCCCTTTCCCATTAGTACCTGTAGTACCGGTACAGCACGGCTCTACTCTACTCAGTACGGTACAGGTTGTGTTTCCATTATGCTTTCAGTACCGGTTCCAGTGGGCGGGGTTCAAATTGACGTCACCACCTCTCACCAGCTGGTGGCGCTGAGACGCAGAAACTGTTTTCAGTACAGGTTGAGAATTTATGTTATTTTGAAGTTGTGTGTATGTATGTGTGTGT
>NC_056516.1:1208148-1210014 GCF_014905685.2 Nematolebias whitei | reverse complement strand
TCACACGATCCTCTCCTCCGGAGACAGGACGGGCAGGCTCATCTTCCCAGCTCCAGTTCAGCTGGTCACTCACAGAGGCTGTTCCAAGACCCCAGCCGCACGTAATCATGAAGTCCCGACCCGCACAGACAGGCGGACAGATACGGGTCTGCGACGAACGGTGGAAGCGATTTTAAAAAACATTTTACATGTTAAAAAATAATAATAATTTTTAAATCGCTTCAGCAATTTTTTTAAAACATTTTTTGTATAAAAACAAAATATTATTTTTTTTTTAAATCGCTTCTACCGTCCGTCCCAGACTGTCCAGTCCGCCTGACTGCCGGGTGGGATCGGGATTCAGCCTTCATGATTACACGTGGCTGGGGTCTGGCAACGGCCATCTGTGAGTCCCCATCTCCAGCTTCGCAGTGACCAGCGGAGCTCTGAGCACACAAGGCTGGTATCCAGAACCCGAGCCTCCGAGTCGGCACATCGAAGGATCTTCCGCAGTGACCAGTGGAACTCGGAGCCGGGGAGATAACGCCCTGCCCGGCTTGGCGCTCCGAGGCTCCGGAGGGAGGACCGGGGTACACCAACAGAGCTCCATCCAGCTTGCTCTGGATTATGTTGTCGGCCACCAAGCACAAAAAATGCCAGCACATCAGCATTAGACCAAGATGTTGTCAGTATTGTTTTTAAAATCTTTAAAATAAGTCCAGCCGCTGCTCCAGTCCGACAAATTGCAAATGGCGGATTATTGTTTTGAAAAGTTTCTGAAGGATCCAGTGACTCCGCCCCCGACTCCGCCCCCGACAATCAGTGACCGACAGTGTTCTGACGTCACATTTTAGTACCTCTTCGTTCGGGTTAGAACCACAGAGCCAAGGGTACTGAAAATAGTAACAGGTGCTAAGTACCGGTACTAATGGAAAAGCCTCAGAACCGGGCCAAGTAGGGTCCAGTCGGCCCGTACCGGTACTAATGGAAAAGGGGCATTAGTGTCCCTGTGATGGACTGGAGACCTGTCCAGGGTGTCCCCCACCTCTCACACAATAACTGGATATGGACACCAGTGATCCCCGTGACCCGAAAAGAAAAAAAAAGGGTAAAGATGATGGATTGACGGATAAATATCTTTTGAAACCTGATCAAACACTGCTTGTTCTGTTTATTAAAATCTAGTGTAACGTTATGCAAAGTACTGAAAATTTACATAGTCAAAATTGCATAAAAATGCTGATGATGGGGTGGATTTAACCAGGTTAATCATATTCTACTATAAATAATTAAAACTATTTCACATTATAAAACATTATGTTAAACACAAACAAACAAAAGACCAAAAAAAGTTCCTTTTAAGGAACATGACTGATTGTTTCTGGATCAAAACAATTTTGAGATTTTACAAAATTCAATCCAATTCAGTTTATGTATATAGCACCAAATCACAAGAAAGTTGTCTCAGGGCACTTTACAGGAACATTCACATAAAAGCCAATTAGTAAAGTTCTCTATCTAAGGAGATAAAGATAAAGATTAGAGGTACAACAGAAATACTGCAACTATCCACCAAATTAACCAGACAAACCCATGTCCTCACTGCACTGATTAAAAAAGCAAACATTTTTTTCTGTTGTGATTACACCTCCCATTCTCACAAAATTTATTTCTGGGGGTGGGGTGGGGGGGGTCTGATATACAGTAGTCCCTCGCTACTCTGCGGTTAGTTTATCTCGGACTCACTCTATCACGGGTTTCTCAAAATACGTATGATTGGACATGATGCACAATTGGCTGATTGATGGATGAGCCGCACGATAGGAATGGAATTTTTATTTAAAATAAATTATTTTTAATTATTTAACACCTGTGTGCAGCCCACAG
>NC_056516.1:1198572-1208048 GCF_014905685.2 Nematolebias whitei | reverse complement strand
AAAGATAATAATTTAATGATTAAGCTTCAACTTTTAATTTGCTGGCAAAGTCTGAAGATATTGCAGATATGGCAGGATGAATTGCATTTAAATAGGAATTAAAGTAATTTATTACATCTACTCAAATGTGTGTAATTAAGTATTTTGTGTGTGTGTTTAATTGCTTTTTGAGCTACTTTTGCCTGAACCTAACACTGTAAGTGAAACAAGGCATTTCTTGAGTTGCTGTAAATTATGCTACTCTCTCATTCCAGAGAACAACAACAAACAATGACAGCCTTCATGATGGACAGACATCATGGACACCACAGCAGCAGCTGTCTTCACGGAAACATCCTTAAATGATCGTCACTGACACGAGGCCTCTGTTGATGGTTGAAGACGAAGGCTTCACTACAATTATCCACACCTTTAATCCAGGTTAATCCAGGTTACGCTCTTCCCTTAAGGACACATTTTACAAAGTAGCTACATATTGTGCAGATATAAAGTATACAATTGTATATATATATTTGTGTACATATATTTTTATTGATGCTATTTGACAAACTTTTATTTTTCATTATTCAATATTTTTACTGACAGAATAGTCAAGTAGCAACCTGTTTTTTGTGTGATTTGCTATGTCAGTCAAATTTTGGAACAAAGAGGTGGAAATTAAAACTTTTGGTTTTCTTTTTTGCCAATTTATCGATAAATCGGAAAACTAATCAGCCGATTAATCGATTATTGATATAACCGTTAGTTGCAGCCCTAATATAAATTATATATATATGTATATATATACCAAATCTAACAAGAAGTATGCTGGTGTAGTGCTTGACATGAGTCATTTCCAGACTGGAATTAAACATAGAATGTCAGTAAGCCTTAATGGTTTTGGTGCAAGATAATCCAGTTGGTACAAGTTAATCTCAGGAGGTGGTAGTTTTATTATTATTATTATTGTTAAATGTATTTATTTTTGCTTGTCTGAGGCAGCACAAAGTAACAGACAGATCCCAGTGAGTGGAGGGAGCAGTTTTATCCAAAACCAGGTGCAATGGAGGAGGCGGGGGTGGCCAATGGTGGCCTTGGCCACCTTAAGTTATTCTTTGGCCACCCCAATCATTTGAGGAAACTATACTCTTAAGCAAAATAAAAACTAGAAAGCATAATTTCCTCAAACGATAGTACAGGCCAGTTAACGCACATATATGGTGGTGACAACTTGACATTTTATTCAAGTTATCATGCTCACAACATGCACGGGCAGACTGACAGAAGGTATTTCCGACTCCTCCTCTTCGCTCTGCGACAGTGAACAACAACAACAAAAAAAGTTCAGCATTGCTTGAAAGATTGCCTATACCCTGCCACCTTTCATGTAAGCGCTTTGGGCAAAAATGATATTTTGTCGAAGGATGACATAGGTGCAGCCTATCACAATCCTCGGTTTTCTGACCCATTGGCAGGCAGGCGAACGAGGCAGGAGTTTCAATCATAGGCATCGCAACCATTATATGTGAAGGGGACATGTCCCCTCCACATTAAAAAAATGTTCATTTGGAACCCCCCACTGTTACTATGAAACATTAGTTCAGTCGGTGCAGTTTCTCTTTCTTCGTGAACAAATCCATTCCACTTGATTAATAGGAGAATACTCAAACCACTAAAACTCCACTCCAGGTTTTCCTGGTTACCTCCAACTCACTGTTTCTTCTCTACGTCTCCTCCTGCCTCGGCAGAAAACGCGCACAGGTGGAGGAGATGGAGACATCTCTGTGTTACTCTCTCACCAGTTTATCAAGTTTAGTGTGAGAAGTTGTTGACTGGGGGAGGGGGGGTTGATCATAAACATATATTCATGTTAGGAGGATGCTTGAGGGGGCGCTATGTCTGTAGCATCTTAGCTTAGCAGTAACTGTGATGCTGTACGATGCTGCAGGTGTAAGAGACGCTGTGTGTTCAGGTGCATTAAAGTTGAAATGTCTTTAAACCCCCACACCTTATTGTCCTCAAGCTTCATGAGAAACATCATTTAGATGAGTTGTGTTGAACACAAGTTAAAAAGTCCAGTGGTGATGATTTTTATTTCTCCATAAACACAAATAGTGCCGACCTGTCGCTGTGTATTAAAGTTAAAATGTCTTTAAAACCCACAGATGAATTTACACAAACTTGGTGAGAAACATGTTTTAAATGTGTGGAATTAAAGGAAATTTAGGTGAAATACTGCTTTTTTGTACACTAATGTACTTTTTTTTTACAAACACACACACACACACACACACACCATTGTATCACCCCCACATTGCGGATGCTTCTGATGCCCTTGGTTTAAATATAAAAATAATGTATTTTAAACATCAAAACTAAGGGTTGTCGAGGCAGCCAAAAAAAAACTTAAGTAAAACAGCGAACAAAAACAGAGCAGATTATCAAACAGACGGAAACAGGACGGGCAGAGGAGGACTGAGCTGTCTGTATAAAACAGAACAATGACCAGGAGTGTTCTTCTTCTTCTTCTTTGGTTTTTAACGGCAGCTTGCATCCATCATTGTTGCACTACTGCCATCTCTTGGTGTTTATAAATTAATTTCTTTCCTCATATTCTCTTATCGAGTCCAGTATTATTTAAAAAATGAAATATCTTTCTTTTCCCTTCATCACTATTTAGCTGCGAAGCCACATTTTCAAACTTTAGTTCCCTATTACAACCTATTTCCATCCATCCATCCATCCATCCATTATCTTTACCCGTTTATTCCATTTTGGGTCACGGGGGTCGCTGGTGCCCATGTCCAGCAATCACTGTGCGAGGGGCGGGGTACACCCTGGACGGGTCGCAAGTCCATCACAGGGCCACATAGAGACAAACGAGACAACCAACCACTCACTCGCTCACTCACACCTAGGGACAATTTAGAGTTACCAATCAGCCTAACATGCATGTTTTTGGTCTGTGGGAGGAAACCGGAGCACCCGGAGAAAACCCACACATGCACAGAGAGAACATGCAAACTCCACCCAGAATGGCCCCTGGACCGGGGTTTGAACCAAGGACCTGCTCGCTGAGAGGCAGCAGCTCTACCAGTTGCGCCACCGTGCTGCCCGATCTTTTGAACCATCTGTATAAATTTGCAGGTAATTATTATACTTCTTCTCTACTCGATCATAACATTCTAGACAGATATCTGTAGTTTTCCTTTTCTTACTATTTAATAACGATCTATCTACATTGATATATTTCCATGCCCATGTAGGCCTTAAGGGCCATAATACTGTTGAATTAAATTCTTTGTTATATACTTTAAATGTTCTTGCTCTATTATCCCCAATCCACCCCAAACTATTTTTAAGCTCCTTTCCTTTTTTCCAACAATTTTCTAACACTTTCTTAACTGTATGAGTTTCATTATGTCCTTTCAAATTTATCCAATAATTAACCATTAACTGCTGTCTTCTAATGCATAATGGCATTTCTCCTGATTCTACTTGTAGAGCACATACTGGAGTTGATTTTACTGCCCCTAAACAAATTCTCAGTGCTCTAGCTTGGATGACATCTAATTAATTTAGTCGGGTTTTAGCCGCTGATCCATACACCACACTCCCATAATCTATTCTTGACCGAATAAATGACGCATAAATATGTTTAAGTGACTCAAATGTTGCACCCCATGTCAACCCTGCTAAACACATCATAATGTTTAGTACCTTTTTACCCTTCTCTATGATATGCTCTATGTGATTTCCCCAAGTTAATTTCTTTTCAAACACTATTCCCAAAAAACGAAAATAATCAACCCTTTCTAACTCTTTTCCATATAAGTTTAACTTTTTATTAACTTCAATCTTTTTATTTGTGAAGAACATGACTTTTGTCTTTTCAACTGAAAATTTGAAGCCCCACTCTATTCCCCACTTACTTACTTTATCTATCCCTTCCTCAAGTTTTAAAATAAGATGTTCCACATTTCTCCCCCTTTTCCATAACGCTCCATCATCAGCAAAAAGTGATTTACCATAACTGAAAGATAAATATTTGAAAATATCATTAATCATAACTGAAAATAGTGTAGGGCTTATCACACATCCTTGAGGGGTTCCATTTTCTATTTTACATTGTTGTGATATATGCGATCCTATTTTAACTTGAATAGTTCTGTCACATAAAAAATCCTTTAACCAATTAAACATGTTTCCTCCTATTCCTGCCTGATGTAATTTAATCATTAACCCTTCTCTCCATAGCATATCAATGCTTTTTCTACATCAAAAAACACAGAAACAACAGTTTCCTTATTAATCTGAGCTTTTCTAACATCGTCCTCTAAACATAAAATAGGATCCGTTGCTCCTCTTCCTCTACGAAAACCACTCTGATAGTGTGTAATTATGTTTCTCGATTCTAAATAATGCATCAATCTCTCGTTCACCATCCTTTCCATCAATTTACAGATATTAGAGGTTAAAGCAATTGGTCTGTAATTTCCAGGATTACCGTGATCTTTCCCAGGTTTCTTTATTGGGATAATAATTGCTTCTTTCCATCTATATGGTAGACACCCTTCTCTCCGTATCTTATTAAATAATATTAATAATTTATCTAATACTTTATCACTTAATTTTTTAACATATTATAACATATCTCATCTTTCCCTGGTGCACTGTTCCTAGTTTTATCCAAAGCTCTTTTCAATTCTCCAATAGAAAAGGGACAGTTCATTAGATCTTCATTAATACTCTCTTCTTAAAGCTTCTACATTTCTTCTTTTAGTTCTCTCCCTTCTCTGTTTTTCATCATCTGATAAATTTTCCCCACTATGTATTTCCACAAAGGTACTTGCTAAAATATCAGCCTTTTCTCTATCAGTTATTGCTATTTGATTATTTTTATTAAGTATTGGATAACTCCATTCTCTTCTGTCTCCCATTTTTTTGATCATTCCCCAAACTTCCCCTATTTGTGTCCTACTACCAATTGTATCACAGAAATCTCTCCAATATGTTCTCTTTGCTCCTTATTGTACTTCTTACTTTTGCCTGTGCTTTTTTATATTCAATTAGATGTTGAAAATTATGGGACCTTTTGACAAGTTTAAATCCTTTATTTCTTTCTCGTACTGCTGTTTTACACTCAATATTCCACCACGGAACTAACTTCTTCCTATTTTTCCCTGAAGTCTTTGGAATAGATTCCTCAGCAGCTGATAAAATGCTATGACTAATCTCTTGACTCATTCTTTCAATACTCCAATCATTTTGAACATTTAAAAGTTTTCTTTCACATAAATACTTATATTTTTCCCAATTTGCTTTCCCAAATATCCACTTTCCTCCTACCATTTCAGGAGTCTGTATCTGACCCATCCTTATATTACTGGTTATAATATAATGATCACTACCAAATGATTTATTTATTACTTGCCATTCACATAATGGAGCCAAGCAGCTAGATGCAAATGTTAAATCTAATACAGATTCCTTACCAGAATTAATATCTATTCTTGTCTTTGCTCCATTATTCAAACATACAAGATTTTTATCATCCACAAATCCTTCTAATATATTACCATTATAATCTATTTTCTCACTCCCCCATAGTGAATGATGTACATTAAAGTCTCCACACCAAATAATATTGTCTTTCATATCCATCTCCTCAAGTTTACTTAATTCAATCTTTTTGCAGGGATTGTAAAAATTTATAATCATTATTTCCTTTCCTTCTATCCATATTTCAATTGCTACATATTCTAAGTCTCCTGTCCTGTCAGTTATTTTATATGGAGTACCTTCTTTAATCAAAGAAAGACACCCACCTCCATTTCCTTCTTTTCTATCAAATCTAACTGCAATATATCCATAAACTCTAAAGTCCAAAGATTCCTTCAACCATGTTTCCTGTATACAGATTATATCAGGTTTTTCTGTCTGATCATAAATAAACTGTTTAAAATCTTGACCATTTGACAAAAGACTCCTTGCGTTCCACTGCAGGATTAGGATTGTGATCAAAATTAACCACATGATCCTTCTGGACTTGCTCACTATGCAGCTCTCCCCTTACATCTTCCCATCGGATGTTCTTCATATCTAGACTATGACAAGCTGCCTTCACAATGATCTGAATTCTTTCTGTCTTAGACTTTACATCTATTGTTGCATTTATTACTTCTGCAATAAAAGTCACCATCTTCTTATTCTCTTCATCTATTTTCCTTTCCACCATTTCCATAACCTTTTGGATGACTTGTTTCTCCTCTATCATAGGTTTTCCATAAGATTTTTCTTTTTCAACCATTTTACATGCTTCTGCATATGTTACTTTCTGCATGACCTTTGTTTTCTGCACAACTGTTTGCTGCTTCATTATTTCACACCCCCAGAAAGCAACACTATGCTCTCCTCCACAGCTGCAGCATTTTGGTTTGACTCCAGCTCCACATTTTCCATATCCATGATCTCCAGAACATCGGGCACATCTCCTTTTTCCTTTACACAATTTAGCAATATGTCCAAATTCCTGACAGTTGAAACATCTCACTGGTTTAGGTATAAACTCCCTGACACTAAATCTTATCAAGACAAAGAAAACGTCCTTTGGCATGTCTTTTGTTTCAAACTCCACCAGCACAGTTTCCGTTTCAACTTTCTCTGGACCTCTAGTCGTCTTCTTGCTCCTTTTACTTCTTTATTTCTTTGCTTTAGATTCTCAACCAGATCTTTCATATGTACATTTAAAGGTACTCCTACAATGACTCCTTTACTTCCATTATTTCTTTTTTCACCTACTCTTACAACAGTTTTAACTTTAATTTTGCACACCCACCCAATTTTCCTCACTTTTTCCACCTGAACTTCCATATTGCACCCAATCAGAAGATTTCCGTCTCTCAGTATTTTTGCATATTTGACTTCTCCAACTTGTGTTTTAAGTGTTTTTGTTAACTTTAGTGAGTCAATTTTCTTTATTCCCGCTTCTTCTTCAAATCTTATTATAACATTCATGGACGGGTTTTTTGATACTTTTGCTCTTTCTTCGTTACCTTCACTATCCGTTCCTTCTGTACTTTCCTCATTTCTCTTTTTCCTTTTCCTTTCACTAGCTTGCTGTTTCTTTCCACCCTTCCCCACTTTTTCCCACTCTTTCTCTTCATTTTGATCATCCATCTCTTCCTCTTCACTACCATCCATGCTATTCCAATTGCTTCTTTCTACTTCTACCGATGCCATGTTCTGACATCAGCCAAACAAAAGTTCAGTTCAACAGCCGTTTCCAGCTTCTCTCTGCTGCAGTCATCTATGACTACTTGACAGCTCCAAGTCAGAGGCAGGTTCAAGATTTAGCAATCTTCCACCTTTAAAAATTATTCCTCCAAATCCTTCGATTTTGTGGTTTTTGAATTTTTCAAACCTGCCGCCTTATTGTCTCCGGTCACACCCCTCTGCACTCAACCGAGTCAGCACTCTCCGGAGCAGGAGTGCAGGAGAGGAAGGCTTTTTTACAAGACAGAGGGAGCGTGAGTAATGAGAGCACCTGGGCAGGTGGCTGATGAGGGACAGGTGTGAATGATAAAGACTGAGGAGTGAGTGCAAAGTGACAGAAAACAGAATCAGAACCACAGGAACAGAATCACACAAGGGGCAGAATAACAAAAGTATAAAGAGCAGAGAGGGACACATATAAATGTTAAAAAAAAAAACAGACAGGGACTGAGCCTGTCACAGCCATTTATGTGAAACAGGTGTTTGTAACCCTGAGCAGCATATAATCTCTTCTTCTATTTTCAGCAGAGACTACCAAGAGCTGCTAAAGTTTAGCTAAGTGTAATGAACTAAATGAACAGGGAGGAAAGAAAAGCATCTCAGCGTAACGATCAAACACGGAGTAAATCATTGCAAACAGGTAACAATAAGACTGTTTCTGTTGTTTTGGTTAACAGCACAGCTCTTCATCCCACAGTTGTAATCTGACGTTCATCATTTCTCCATCCCGGCTCCTAATGAAGTTTCTCATAAAAGTGTCATTAGGCCATAACAAGGGGCAGGGAGGACACACACTCCTCACACACTTCATTATCTGGATCTCATCTCCGTCTGAATTATCCAAAGGTCCTGATTCATCATAATTCATAATGAGCGCAGCGGCGTAACTCTTTTCTTTCTGTTACTCATTCAAACTGCAGATAAATCCTTGAAGGTGTGTCAGTGGACCATTTTGAATCAACACCCTGAGATTTATTCTGGCATACAGAAAAATTCATTTCCACACTTTGTCAGAAGGCATTAGGGAAACATTAAAGACACTGTTAGCGTGCAGGATATTATTCTCTAACATTTTCCAGCAGGATGTGGAGCTAACACGTTACCTCGGAGCAACACGACTTCTCTGAACCCCAACAAGCTCGGCTGACCTCTGAAGGAAAAATATATATTTCAAATGAAATAAGTCCTCGGTGCTCTGCAGCACTGATACACTCGCCTCTGCTCAGAGGACCGGCTGCAAGAGGCTGGAGGACTCATGTCAGCTCCATGAATCAAAGATCAGCTGGCAGGTTTGGATTATCATATTTAACATCACAAGTTCATCAACACACAAAAGATGTTCCTCATCAATACATTTGATGCTTTTACATCCATTAACACTTTAAAATATTGAGAGGCCCTCAGCACAAACACGTTCACTGTATTTACTCAGACAGCTTGAAAACAGATTAGATAAGAAGGAAAAAGCACAGAAGCAAAGATGTCAGCTGCAGAAACACATTTAAAGAAACTGTTTTGTTTCTGCAGCCAACCTTCACAACAGAATTGTGTGAATGCTGAGTCAGCACTCATGTATTTTTTTTATATAAATTATGGAATTTTTTTTTAAAAAAATGAATAAACTTTATACTATACCATACCATTTATTTGATTTACTGTTTCATCTGTGTGGTCTTTTCCAATCAAAGTACTTCTGAATACATATAGTATATATGTATTCAGAAGTATTTGAATACATATTCAACAATATGTATACATGTATATACATATTGTTGGAGAGTTTTGTGCTATTGATCATTTGAAACTGTTTTTCTTATCAGTATGATTGTTTCAACAAAGCTTCTGTGTGTAGAAGTGTACTTTGGACATTTATGCTGGACACGCTGAGAGCAGTGCAGTCCGAACGGATCCAGAGAACACTCTGACCTGAGCTTGTAGCTTCTGTGTTTTTTAATACTGCTGCATCTGTATTATTTGTTTTTATCTGTTAACCCCTCCTACATGCTCTAATAAAAACGGACGCACACAGAAGCAACGTTAGACTTCGTTCTGACTTTGGTCGGGATGATGTCTCTCTTTGCAAAGAATTTGCGTCTATTATAACTCACCTCTGTTCTCTGTTTGTGGTAATTATTTTTAATAGGTGCTGGTTTTCTAAACAAGAAAAACCCCTACACTGACTAAAAAATAATCCAGACGAGAGTAAGAGTGATGGACAGGTG
>NC_056516.1:1191826-1198472 GCF_014905685.2 Nematolebias whitei | reverse complement strand
AATGTGTGATGTGTTAAACTTGATTATGTTAATAAATGGCCCACTGTCGTTGGTGAGTCAAAGATAATTAACGTTTCCGTCCACATTTTATTAATTCAGATGCACGTCATTATACAGTCCAGAAAAATGAAAGAATCCGTTTAATTTATGAATATATATCATGCATATGTTCAACTACATTCTGGTGGCCCGTGACGGGTTCATAAAATGGACTGTATTTGTGTGACAATTGAATATTACATGTTGGCATGAAAAGTGCAGAGAATCAGCTGCTGTGAAACGCAGCGAGCTGAGCTACGACGCTTGGAGAAAATACAGCTATGCTCGCAGCTAGAGATGCTTTGAAGCTGATATTGTGAGTCAATATGTCTTTATGAAAGCTGAAATTGTACATCTGTTGTGTAACATAAGCTGGGTTTGTGTGGAAAACGTTTATTCTGTTTAAACGGACGGAGTTTCTGCTGCCGACCCGGTTTTGATCCGGTTCGGTTCTGAGAAATTCGAACGAGTTCTTTTAAATGGTTGGAGAAACGTTTAAGGACTGGGCAAAGTCTCCGTTAAGCTCAGAGTTGATTCGTTACATTTTTTAACAGAAAATAGTACATTTTGACAGTTTAAAAGACGAAAAGTTGACGGACTTGTTCAGGCTAAGGCTAACATGCTAGCTGGAAAAACGATCCGTGATTGGTTGAAAACGGCTGAGTTGGGACGCTGTGATTCGCTGAGAAGTGAGTGACGTGCCTGCGTCACTTCCTCTGAGTCAGCGATATAAGAACGCACCCCCGTTGTTGCTCTGTCATTGGTAGATTCAGTCACGTGACCCGGAAATGAAGCTCGTCTTCTTAGGGAATTTCAATCTGCTTTTTTAAAGTGAAATACGCTTTAAAGTTGCATTCTGATCCGCTGCCCGTTTCTTTGAAGCCTAATCGCTGAAATGTTGCCACATTTGAGTTTGAAATCCGTCATTAAATGGTGTTTTTGGACCACGCTAGCCGATGCTAATTTTAAGCTAACAGCTAACGACCGGATGAGTGACGTGTCACGTCACTTCCTCTCATGTCAGATTGTAAAGCTCGGTTGCACCGAAGCCTTTCCTGTGCTTAAAATCACTAATTAAAACTTGCCACATGTCCCCAAAAAACTCATGTTCATGCAAAGAAGTCGTGCTTGTTGAAACAACGCCACGTTTTAGCTTGAAATACGTTCAGAAATGTTGATTTAACCGAGTTTAGCCGAAGCTAATTTTAAGCTAAGCGGCTAACGACAGGATGTCAACAGAACGTTCACAGGAAGTTGTCATAGGCTCCTGCTGGTATAAAGCTAAACACTGCCCCCTCCTGTGGAAACTTGATATCACAGTTTCACTTCGTTTTTAGGTTATTTTGAGTGAAATTAAACGTATTTATTTCTGTAAGACAAATTTTTGAGTTAATAAACTTTCCTCAAGTTGAATTATCACTGTTATCTTGCATTTAAAAAGTGATCAAGGTATTTATGCAGCACGCATTTACCAAAAACTTTTATTCACTGGTAATTCCTCATGACAGAGGTGCAAAATAAAAAATTAGAAACTTTTTAAAAGATACAGATACAGATATTCACAGAATAGATAAAGTTTACTCATTTGCTGGAAAGATAATACACGTTTAATTGCTAAATCACTAAATAAGAGTAAACTTATCAGAAAAAGAAACTTTTCTGTTTAAGTTACCACCTAAACAATTACATCTTCTTATTTATTTTTAAATAGAAGATATTGGCAGGAGGACAGGAGTATAACAGTTTTTCTGAAGAAAGACTGATTATTCCTCATCATCAATTTTCTTTTTTCTGTTCACCACCTGGTTTAATGAGTAGCTGTTAAAATAGCGAATTTATGGAAGTAAACGGTTTAAAAAGCGTTTTTAAACTGATGTTGCTGTGAGACTTTTTAGAAAAATTGTAGGTTTATAAAAATTCAGTGCTTTAGAGTAAAAAACACTGAGAGGTTTGGTAATCTAGTATCTGTTAAAAAAAATAAGCACATTAAAAGTAACACTGCAGACAAGCATTTACTTAAATATTCATGAATTGGGGTAAAACCTAAGAAACAGGTGCCCGTTCCTCTGAATAAGTTGACTTATAACAGTACTTTTGTGTAAACCCAGAGCTAAAATAGTGTGAAACTCAATGACACTTGAATACAAATATTTACCTGTAAAATATCTGAAGCTGGCAACTGTTTTTAACAGATAAAGTGCTACACAGTGAAAACATGACAGGTGTGGTAGGAAAAGATTTTGATCCTTATGAGATGGACTGTTTAGAGAAAGCGTTAGCACTGCTGACAGAATCCTTACATCCATATGATAAACAGGAGAGCATGAACCCAAAAGAGTTAGTGGACAATCTGATGGCGGTTGCAAAGAGTGTGACCTCTACAGAAATTACAATGTCAAGCTATGAAAAGCTGGCTAAAATGGCAATGTTGCTGAAAGAATCATACTTTGCATTAAGACGGGATCACGTCGTGACAGTGTCACAAGTTTCCCGCTGTAAAGATGAAATAGATGTGCTTAAAAAAGATCTGCACAAACGCAGAGTGGATAAAGAGGTATTACTGGAACAATATATGTGTTTACTAAGTGAATGTCAAACATCACAGGAACGCTTAAAAGCTTGTGAGGAGAAACTGGCCGCAGCAACATATAAAAGTTCTGACGTGGGGCGAGTTTGTCTGGAACTCAGAGAAGACCGTGGACAGAGTCCAGGTCACCCACAACCACCTCAGAAAGATGTTGTTGCACCTCCACATGTGTGGAGAGAAAAACCTCCACCCTCACCTAAAGTGGTAGGAACAGACCTGAACAGGTCTCCTCCACCAAACATGCAACAGTGTGCTGTGAATGTGTTCGAGGCATGTTCTCATGCTAAGACGCCCATAGAAGTGTTTCCTGGTGTAAAGGTTAAACCCCACTCCCTAGAAATGGAAGGATGGAGTGCATCGCCTCCTCCTCCTAAAACAGGCGAGAAAAAGCAGTATTTTCAAACTAACAAACCGTGTAATGAAGGTGCACGCTGGGACAAAAAGGCTCCTCTTTCAGAGGATGAACGTGATTATCGTAAATGGGGCATGCGTAGGACGCAAAGATATGGGATCCAAGAGGACCCATATTATCAGGGGAAGTCCGGAAAGGAACCCCCAAAAGACGTACCTAACCCTCCCCCACCTCGGACGAAACGGACCGAGGCGATAAAATCACAAAGGTCCCAGGAACAAGGCCCTGCACCTCTGAGCTCGGAAGAGACAGAGGAAATACAAAGGTTTTTAGAAACTTTGATACACGCTGAAATGGGATACCGACCAGGAGCACTGTGTAGTGATGTGATCGCTACTAAATCTGAAGGCACGAATGACAACATTACAGATGTCGGTGGACCACACCAAGACATTGCTGTTATTGCCTCCAACAACCCCTCATCGGACGAAGGGGGGGTAAACTCACACACAAACGATGATGAGTCATCGCAAACTGAACACTCAGAACCTGATTTTCATGATTTTGAACTAGGCATTCCATTTCTGGAAGGACTCCCAGATAACCTGGTACCGAGTCAAGAAGCTGGGCCAGTATGGTTAACAAAACCAACACAGGCCATAGCTCTTTTCTCAACCAATGACGTCGACCAAGGGCCTCAAACCTATGGTGTCTTACCCATAGACAGGTCCGACGACTCAGAAAAGGATTCGTTGGAGCTCCCCAAGGAGCAAGAACCCTCATCAGTCTCATCACAGATTGAACAGGTGGTCGCTCAAGCCGACGCTCTGACATCTGATGAAGAAAGAGACAAACTTCGCCAAGTTCTTTTAAAATATGAAAAGTCATTTTCAACTGACCCAGACATCATCCAACTTCAGAAGTTGGATGATCCTGCAATTAACTCGATGATACTGTATCTGACTGACCCAGACAAATACACTCCATCGAAAGGTGAACTGGATTCCGATCCAGACCTTAAAGTCCTCTTTCAGCTGCGCAAACAGTTAAAACTACTCAAGGACAGCCTAACTTTAGCTCATGGAGCGACGTCCTCACCCGTGTTCGCGGTCTCCCATGACCGAAGGGGGGTGACGCCAGTTAGGATAATGCTACCAGACGCGATAACGTGAGCAAATCTGACATTCAGAGTGAGTGGCGCACCGAAACGTCGTTTTCTATTTGCTTAATCACTGCTTTTGTCAATGTTGAAACGTTGTTTTACTGGTTGCTTAGTCACTGTCTTTGTCGATGTTGAGACATCGTTTAATTGGTTTTTGGTATTGTTTCTGAACACCCCAAGCAAGAATGAATTTTGTTATGTAGTTAAGTTAGAGACTAAGAGGCCTTTAACCATGCCAACATGCAGTTCATTCGTTCAATTGCAATCTTTGCGGAGTCAATGTATATTATTGCTACCTTAAGTACCATAATCTACATTGATCTCACAACGCGTAAGCCGAACCTACTCGAACAATTCTATTCGGGGGGATAGCTAATTCTTTTTGATGAGTCTCGCCATAGACTTCCAAAACATTTATGGGGAAACCAAACACCCAATCTCAAGTCGTTCGTCTAATAGACAACAGACAATTGAACCAAACTATATTTTACCATGTAAAGCTAACTTAAACCAAGTTAGGAATGGAAAATAGTTTGGAACACTCTTCTATAGGTATAAATCCCTATTACTACCCTTTTCAGCATGTTCCACCCCTTAACTGGTAGCTGTAGCTGTTCCCAATCATAATAGCTTACACACCAGGTGCATATAGTTTAAGGCCTTAATGTAAAATCCCCTTCATAAGCCCACCTTAAACCACATAATTGCATGACACATTGAACCAGAACGGCACAGACTGGACATCCACCCAGCGACGACCTTCGTTGGAGGAGACCTGCAATCCTGACGTTGGTCTCCACTCTTCATCCAGTGGCTGCATCTTCAGTTCAATCCAAGGGAACCCCTCTGTATGCTGATCAATCAACACTTCCAATCGTTGTGGATTTACCGTTGTGGATTATATGACTTTTTCCAATGGATTACAGACTCTGTTTCCAAGGGGTTAAAGCATTGCTACAATGGAATTACCAACAACATTATGGAATTATCATCAACACAATGGAATTACCAAGAACATTGTGGAATTACCTTTGACTTTTGTTTTCCTTGCTGGATTACTTTTGACTTTTGTTTTTCTTGCTGGATTACTTTTGACTTTTGTTTTACTTGCTGGATTACATCAAGCTCAAGGACATTCGAAGGCGTAAGTTCATGTTTGGAATTCATCCCCATGGACAGGCGATGATTTCCAAAGGGGGGACTGTAGTGAACTAGGCCTGATGTCAAAACCTTGACTTAAGGACCATATGGGACAGAAACTGTCATTTCATTGATTTGAATCCAGAAATACAGGTTGACCCATCCTGAGACTTTCTTTCTTGAATTAATCAAGTAAAAGAAGACTACTTTCTATTATCATTACCATTTTACAAATGTTTGATAATCAAATTGTGTTAGTTCAAACAATGTTTAAATGTTGAAGTGAACTACTCATTTTTATTAACTGTGAAACAGTAATAATGATTCTTAATCCTCATTCAAAGTGAAATCAAGTTGGAATACGTTACAGAGTAATGATTCAATTTCTTGATCGTCTGTTTGAAGTGAGCAAGTGTGTAAGTTGTTCAAAGTTCAAGTTTCGGTCAACTGCAAGTTTACTGAAAAGAAATGTCATGTTTAACTTTTACAGCAAGATACTAGAGAATTGACTCCACGAAGTCTGAAGTTTTCATAATATCTTTTGTCTGTTCTTAAACAATCTTAATCTTTTTCCTTGACTTTTCATAACACCTTACATCACAAAACACACCTCTGTTTGGTCCAAGCGACCAATCAGAAAGTTTTCAAATGAACCGGAAGTGAGCTTTCTTTAAATGTTGGTACTTCCTAGTTCAACCCAGAGGCAGTAGCTTTTTAGTTGAGATGGAGTAGATGGAGAGTTCTGCAAGAGGTTCCACCTCCAGTCAGCTGATGATGGAGAGTTCTGCAGTTCTGAAACTCAGCAGTTCCAGAGTTCATGAAGGCTGGAATTCAGGATGCTGATGAGAGAAAGAAAATCAAGCTGAACCAGAGAAGATCTGGGAAATATGAAAGTCTGTTGTGGATGATCTCACGACTCCCGAGGTCTAGCTGTTCTTACGGAGACGCTGAAAAGTGGCTCGAAGTGGAACTTTACGCCGGAACTGACATATCTTCAGAAAGGTAAAAGTCGATCTTCTACCAAAGTGTACCGTTGAGACAAGCTGGTCCAAAGGAGCGTGCTGTTCTGGTTAAAACAGACAAATTCCCTCACACATCTCTCTGTAGATAAACTTCATCTTTCCATCTTTAAAATTCTTCTATCTGCTAAAAATCATTACAGATATTTTTAGAAATGTCTGAAGCAAAGTTTTTCAATCACCGCCGTGTGGTTGACGTCTGCTGTACTACTGGAAGTGAGAAAACAATCGCCGCATTGTTTACTTCCTGTAAACTGATTAATAAGCTGTCGTTATTCTCAATTCTTGCCAATTAATGTAAATGTGTGATGTGTTAAACTTGATTATGTTAATAAATGGCCCACTGT
>NC_056516.1:1190601-1191726 GCF_014905685.2 Nematolebias whitei | reverse complement strand
GTTTCTAAACTCTAAACGCTCTAAAAGAGACAGAATGTCATGATCTCAGATCTTTGCCTACTCTGCTCTTTGCCACCTGCAAGCATTCGTGGCCAATGCCCACTTTTCCGCTCTGCACGAGAACAGCTGATCAGCTGCAGCAAAAAGTTTATCCTGCAGTAGGTGCTAAATAATTTAAAATAATTTATTTTAAATAAAAATTCCATGCTGATCGTGCGGCTCATCCATCAGTCAGCCAGTTGTGTGTCATATTCAATCTTATTTTGAAAAACCGTGATAAGCGAGTCATTGAAAAACGAACCATGAAGTAGCGAGGGATTATGTACATCTGTACAAAGACTAATCAGAGCTTTATCACATTCATACACTGATGGGACACACATCGGAGGCAATGAGGGGTTCAGTGTCTTGTCCAGGGACACTTCAAGATGTGACTGCTGGTGGAATCAAACCTCCAACTCTTCCATTGGAGGACGACTGCTCTAACCACTCAGCCACAGCTGCCCCTGGTCTGTGGTTGTGTCAGGAAGGGCATCCGGCATAAAAACAATCACCAATTCTTCACGTGAGATAGTTCGCTGTGGCGACCCCTGAAGATGGGAGCAGCTGAAAGAAGAAGAAAGTACTACACCTGTGGATCTTATTGTTTGGATACAACTTCTGTTATACACCTGTGAAAGTCTAGTTTACCTGAAGCTCTCGACCTTGAGCTCTCTGAGTGGCTTCAAACAACTGCTAAGTTCTTGGCAAAAACCAGTGTAGAAATGTTCCTGTTTTTTAACATTTTATATCGCTTTATAATGTAGCTGTTGTTTAACATAATTTTCTTCAATTTATTTATTTATTTCTATTTATATGCCTTCTTTTATACTTGTCTACTGTTGTCATCATTCTTTGTTTAAATCAGGTCTCTTGTAAACGAGTCCTTGAGGCTCAATGAGACTAACCTGTATAAATGAAGGTTGACTGGAAGTCTCCATATAAAACCTCTCTGTCGGTTTATCCACAGTTTGTTTTGCATCAGAAACAGTTTACATTTCACTTTGTCTGCCCAAGCTGTAAATTCTACCATGTCTGGTGCACGTTTTAGAGACAGAGCTCTGACCCTCAACAGAGAAACTAAAA
>NC_056516.1:1187448-1190501 GCF_014905685.2 Nematolebias whitei | reverse complement strand
GAAAGACAAGTGTTTTTAATACAAAAAACGCCAACCTTCAAATAATCATGTTCAGTTATGCACTCAATACTTGGTCGGGAATCCTTTTGCATGAATGACTGCTTCAATGCGGCGTGGCATGGAGGCAATCAGCCTGTGGCACTGCTGAGGTGTTATGGAGGCCCAGGATGCTTCGATAGCGGCCTTAAGCTCATCCAGAGTGTTGGGTCTTGCGTCTCTCAACCTTCTCTTCACAATATCCCACAGGTTCTTTATGGGGTTCAGGTCAGGAGAGTTGGCAGGCCAATTGAGCACAGTAATACTGTAAATGAACATATATCTGTGAGATATTATCCATAAATTAAACGGATTCTTTCATTTTTCTGGACTGAGTTCTATCGTGCATTGAATGATTAATGTGACGTGAGACGTTAATCTTGACCCATCAAAATGAATGTGGTCATTTATTAACAGAATCAAAGTTTAACATCAAACATTTACATTAATTTGGCAAATTGATTACAATAACACATAATTAATTAGCTTTACAATCAGAAACCATACGGCCATGGTTTCCAGCTTCAAGCTTTACAACAGACATTTCTGAAAATATCTGGATTAATTACTGGCAGATAGAAGAGTTTTAAAGATGGGAAATGAAGGAGTTTAAATGGAGAGAGATGGGTGAAGATGTATGTGTCTGTATAAGATGTAGGTCTGTAGACCAGAACAACACTCTCCTTTGGACCCAGCTTATCCCACGGTACACTTTGGTTGAGATCGACTCTTTACCTTTGCAGATGATAGTTTCGACGTCGGTGTAGAGTTTCCTGTCAACTCTTTCCAGCGTCTCTGTAAGAACACCTAAAACCTCAGGAGTCGTGAGATCATCCCAGAACAGACTTCTTCATAGTTCCTCTGAACTTCTCTCGTTCAGGGACTTCTCGTTCGAGGTCCTCCCTGGAACGTTGTTCAGCTTAGTTCCCGTTGTTCTCCAGCATTCTGCATTCCAGCATTCTGAACTCTGCTGCTCTCAGCATTCTCCTTGGAACTAGGAAGTGTTGACCCTTTTAAAGAGTTCACTTCCGGCTCCTCATGAGAACTTTCTGATTGGTCGAAACGAACCAACAGGGTGTGGTCTTAGTGATGTAAGAGGTTATTAAAAGTCAAGGAGGAAGATTAGATTGTTTAAGAACAGACAAAAGATGTTTTGAAGAAACCGAGACTTTTTGGTGCCAGTTCTACTTCTATCTGTCTGAAAAAGTTAAACATGACATTTCTTTCCAGTAAACATGTAGTTGACCGAAACTTGACTTTTGACCGACTTACACTTGCTCATTTCAGACAGAAAATCAAAATGCATAATTACTCTTGTAACAAACATTAACTTGATTTCTACTTTGAATGAGGATTAAAAATCATTTATACTGTTTCACAGTTGATTTAAAATGAGTAGTTCACTTCAACATTTAAAATGGTTTGAACTAAACACACTTTTGATTATCAAGACATTTGTAAAATAGTAATGATAATAAAAAGAGAGTGTTCTTTCAATTGATCAGTGCAGGACACACTTAGAAAGTCTCTGGATGAACTTAATTTTGTGTTTCTGGACTCAAATCAATGAAATAACAGTTCTTGTCCCAGGAAGGCCCTCAGGGCCAGATTTGACCTGAGGCTTAGTTCACTACAGTCCCCCCTTTGGAAATCATCGCCTGTCCATGGGGATGAATTCCAACATGACCTTACGCCTTCGAATGTCCTTGAGCTTGATGTAATCCAGCAAGGAAAACAAAAGTCAAAGAAGGTAATCCCACAATGTTTTTGGTAATTCCATTGTGTTGTTGATAATTCCATAATGTTGTTGGTAATTCCATTGTAGCAATGCTTTAACCCCTTTGGAAACAAAGTCTGTAATCCATTGGAAAAAGTCATATAATCCACAATGATAAATCCACAACGAATGGAGGTGTTGATTGATCAGCATACAGAGGGGTTCCCTTGGATTGAACTGAAGATGCGGCCACTGGATGAAGATTGGAGACCAACGTCAGGATTGCAGGTCTCCTCCAGCGAAGGTCGTCTCTGGGCGACGTCCAGTCGGTGCCGTTCTGGTTCAAATGTGTCATGCAATTATGTGGTTTAAGGTGGGCTTATGAAGGGATTTTACATAAGGCCTTAACCTATATGCACCTTGTGTAAGCTATTATGATTGAGAACAGCTACAGCTACCAGTTAAAGGGTGGAACATGCTGAAAAGGGTAACTATAGGGGTTTATACCTATAGAAGGGCATTCCAAACTATTTTTCCATTCCTAACTTGGTTTAAGTTAGCTTTACATGGCAAAATATAGTTTGGTTCAATTGTCTGTTGTCTTTTAGACGAACGACTTGAGATTGGGTGTTTGGTTTCCCCATAAATATTTTTGGAGTCTATGGCGAGACTCATCAAAAAGAATTAGCTACCCCCCGAATAGAATTGTCCGAGTAGGTTCGGCTTAAGCGTTGTGAGATCAATGTAGATTATGGTACTTAAGGTAGCATTAATCTACATTGACTCCGCAAAGATTAGATTTTAACGAATGAACTGCATGTTGGCATAGTTAAAGGCCTCTTAGTCTCTAACTTAACTACACACAAAATTCATTCTTGCTTGGGGTGTTCAGAAACAATACCAAAAACCAATTAAACGATGTCTCAACATCGACAAAACAGTGACTAAGCAACCAGTTAAACAACGTTTCAACATTGACAAAAGTAGTGATTAAGCAACTAGAAAACGACGTTTCGGTGCGCCACTCACTCTGAATGTCAGATTTGATCACGTTATCGCGTCTGGTAACATTATCCTAACTGGCGTCACCCCCCTTCGGTCATGGTGGACCGCGAACACGAGTGAGGACGTCGCTCCATGAGCTAAAGTTAGGTTGTCCTTGAGTAGTTTTAACTGTTTGCGCAGCTGAAAGAGGACTTTAAGGTCTGGATTGGAATCCAGTTCGCCTTTCGATGGAGTGTATTTGTCTGGGTCAGTCAGATACAGTATCATCGAGTTAATTGCAGGATCCAACTTCTGA
>NC_056516.1:1184047-1187348 GCF_014905685.2 Nematolebias whitei | reverse complement strand
TGGGAAGTCTGTGGGAAGGGAAAAGTGTGGCAGAAAACGCTGTACAATGAGAAGAGGTGACCGGACCCTGAGAAGGATTGTGGAGAAGGGCCGATACCAGACCTTGGGGGACCTGCGGAAGCAGTGGACTTGAGTCTGGAGTAGAAACATCCAGAGCCACCATGCACAGGCATGTGCAGGAAATGGGCTACAGGTGCCGCATTCCCCAGGTCAAGCCACTCTTGAACAAGAGACTGCGTCAGAAGCATCTCGCCTGGGACTGCTGCTGAGTGGTCCAAAGTTATGTTCTCTGATTACAGTAAATTTTGCATTTCCTTTGGAAATCAAGGTCCCAGAGTCTGGAGGAAGAGAGGAGACACAGAATTCACATTGCTTGAGGTCCAGTGTCAATTTCCACAGTCACTGGGGTGCCATGTCATCTGTTGGTGTTGGTCCACTGTGTTTTATCAAGCACAGGGTCAATGCAGCTAGCTATCAGGAGATTTTGGAGCACTTCATGCTTCCATCTGCTGAAAAGCTTTATGGAGATGAAGATTTCATTTTTTAGCACGGCCTGGCACCTGCTCACAGTGCCAAAACCACTGGTAAATGGTTTACTGACCATGGTATTACTGTACTCAATTGGCCTGCCAACTCTCCCTCCTAAGAAAGGCGAGGAAAAGCAGTCTTTTCAAACTAACAAACCGCGTCATGAAGGTGCACGCTGGGACAAAAAAGCTCCTCTTTCAGAGGATGAACGTGATTATCGTAAATGTGGTGTGCGTAGGACGCAAAGATATGGGATCCAAGAGGACCCATATTATCAGGGGAAGTCCGAAAAGGAACCCCCAAAAGACGTACCTAACCGTCCCCCACCTCGGACGAAACGAACCGAGGCGAAAAAATCACAAAGGTTCCAGAAACAAGGCCCTACACCTCTGAGCTCGGAAGAGACAGAGAAACTACGCAGGTTTTTAGAAACTTTGAAACACACTGACACGGGAAACCAACCTGGAGCACTATGCAGTGATGTAATCACTATTACATCTGAGGGCGCGAATGACAACATCACAGATGTCAGTGAAACACACCAAGACATTGCTGTTGTTGCCTCCAACAACACCTCATCGGAAGAAGGGGGGGTAAACTCACACACAAACGATGACGAGTCATCGCAAGCTGAACACTCAGAAATAGCTACTGCTGTGCTGACGGTTCAGACAAACCGAGATTACACAGACAAGGCTGAACGTGAGAAGAAACGTCAGAAAAAACCTAAGAGGTTTCTGTGTAACTTTATCAGAAGGGGGGTCGCCAAAAAGGCGTACCTGTCAGTAACACTCGAAGGAGTCCTCACACATGAAGCACTCCTGGACGGTGGGGCAGACATAACAATTATGTCAGCTAAACTGTTCGAGGAGCTGAGGACAGCCGCTGCCGGTGTTAACAGGATAATACCTCTCACAGAATGTGCTATAGAAATGCAGGGTCTCTCAGAGAAGAGGACAACCCTGACAGCTATAGCAATGGTTCACATGCAGGTTGGCAGAATGACACTATACCACCCGGTACACGTGTCTCGTGTTGACTCATTCCCATTTTTGGTTGGCCAGGATTTTATAAATCGCTTCGACGCGATTATAGATTATGGTGATCAAATGATGTGGGCCAAAGTGAGCAAACCACTGCCAATACAAATGCCTCCGGAGTGTGACCCAAACTGCCTAACAGCAGGTACCGCGGAAGGCGCAAAGGACTCCTCAGCTGAGGACATGAGCCCAGTGAGTATTCCTCTGACATCATGTGAAACCAAAGAGACCCACCCGGTGGTCCAAACTCTGACTCAACAAGACAGCCTCCTCTGTGAGCTGGAGCAGTCAGAGTCCACCAAACACTACCTACCACTGGTAGTTAAAGGTGTAGAGATCCAAGGGTCCCACACCAACGATGCTGTTCTGTCTCTGTGGACAGATAAATCAGCAATTAACCGAGCTTTCTATGAAACCTTGGTTCACAAACACGTTGGTCTAGAACTAATTAAAAAAGCTTTCCGCTTTCCATTAGTTCCCAATAGTTCACAGGTAATGACCGCTGAAGGAGTTGTTAACCTAAAACTGAACTGGAACCAACGAGAACTGGTTCACCCGTTTCTCGTGATCCAAAACTTACCACATGCAACCTACATAGGCTCTGACATTTTGGTAAGGTTGGGTGTCCACGTGGACACCATCAACAAGGTGCTGTGATCTCTAAAACCAGCCACAAAGGATCCTCCTGTGCTAGCCACAGCAAACCTTAAGGCTGGGCAGACCATTCCAGAGGCCTGCGAGGTTGCTAGCAACCAAACCACCACAGTACCACCTCAGGTGATTAACCTAATGGTGCGAATCCACATCATAGTTGGACAAGCTATTAGCCATAAACAGGCATATTTTCAACCTTCTCCTGCATTTTTCAACTTGGGACTGTCCGTGGAAGCCACGAACCAAGTGAGCCTTGACTCCAGGACCACATCTATTGCTGTGTGTAACACAGGCACGGATGAGGTGATGATCCCAAAAAACACTATGCTAGGATGGTTGATTTCCACTGATTTTCATGATTTTGAACTAGGCATTCTATTTCTGGGAGGACTCCCAGATAACCTGGTACCGAGTCAAGAAGCTGGGCCAGTATGGTTCACAAAACCAACACAGGCCATAGCTCTTTTCTCAACCGATGACGTCGACCAAGGACCTCAAACCTATGGTGTCTTACCCATAGACAGGTCCGACGACTCAGAAAGGGATTCGTTGGAGCTCCCCAAAGAGCACGAACCCTTATCAGTCTCATCACAGATTGAACAGGTGGTCGCCCAAGCCGACGCTCTGACATCTGATGAAGAAAGAGACAAACTTCGCCAAGTTCTTTTAAAATATGAAAAGTCATTTTCAACTGACACAGACATCATCCAACTTCAGAAGTTGGATCCTGCAATTAACTCGATGATACTGTATCTGACTGACCCAGACAAATACACTCCATCGAAAGGCGAACTGGATTCCAATCCAGACCGTAAAGTCCTCTTTCAGCTGCGCAAACAGTTAAAACTACTCAAGGACAGCCTAACTTTAGCTCATGGAGCGACGTCCTCACCCGTGTTCGCGGTCTCCCATGACCGAAGGGGGGTGACGCCAGTTAGGATAATGTTACCAGACGCGATAACGTGATCAAATCTGACATTCAGAGTGAGTGGCGCACCGAAACGTCGTTTTCTAGTTGCTTAATCACTACTTTTGTCAATGTTGAAACGTTGTTTAACTGGTTGCTTAGTCACTGTTTT
>NC_056516.1:1175848-1183947 GCF_014905685.2 Nematolebias whitei | reverse complement strand
CCCTAGGTGAGAGAGAGAGAGAGAGAGAGAGAGAGAGAGAGAGAGAGAGAGAGAGAGAGAGAGAGAGAGAGAGAGAGAGAGAGAGAGAGAGTGCTGTACGAATGTGTGTTGGAGGTAAATGAGTAAATGAGGAAACAGATTGTGTTGTAAAGAGCTTTGAGTATCTTGATTAGATAGAATGGTTATATATACGTACAGTCCATTTACTATTTAAATAAAAGTTTATTGTACATAACCATGCATTCATTTTTATTATTTCAGTGTCTTTCCAAAGTATCTTCAAAGGCCTTTAGTTGTTTTTATGTTAGCATGCAGTGATGGATAAAACCCACACCGTGACGTCCTTCAGAAGCTCTGTTTATCTGACCCGTACCAGCAGAATAACAAAGTAATGAGTTTCAACAGGATCAGTTCCATAAAGCGGTGACAGAAAGGTGTCCATTTAAACTGAAGAGCCGTCCGCTTTTTGTTGCACATAAAACATGAAGCACAACGACTGACACCTGTTTCTCTCTGACACACTTTTTTCACACTCTTCGGGTAAATCCTCATTAAATACCTGACAGTCTGTCTGGAGAAGAAGTGAACAGTGAGCATGAGAGTCACGTAAACACCTCATTTTTTTAATTAATATAAATATTTTAAGTGATTTGAAACATGTTTATTCTCAAACTTTACTTAAAAACAAAAGTTAAAATGTGTTATTTCTAAACCATAAGGACATTTTGGTTGGTATTTTCAAGGTTTAAATATGAGATGAGTTTGTTTTAATTAATGTTTTGAAACTCAGTTTATGACAAAGGACAACATTAGTTCTTTTTAAATACTATTTCCAATCTAGTTTATTTTCCGGAATAGTTATTATTTGTTTGGCATGTTATCAATAATAAGGCAAATTTCTCCTAAGTCTAAAATCAGAAAACAATAGAAGTTTCAGATAAAAAGAATAAGCTACTGGATTTTTTTTAAAATTTATTTTACATTTTCACTTTATGAACCATATAATTTGATTTTTTTTTAAAATCCAATTAAAGCTTCTGTGCACCCACTGTACTCCACCTGGACATGTTAGATTTGTTTTTCAGATTGCGGGAGTTAATCCAGGACCTGCAGTGTATTTAAAACACATGTCAGTTCTCAACATGAACCATGGACTTCATGTGCCGACGGCTTCAACCCCTCACTGCACTGTCCAGCACACAGCTAAAGTCATGAATAATCCCACAAAATCTGCCAGTTTTTACATTTTAAAAGGGAAGGTCTAATCACAAAGCTGGTTCCAGTTCCAACAGGCAGGCGATGTCACGACCTCCTGCTGTGAGCCGCCATCAGCCAGGGACGTGCACTTTATGCACTCCAAGATTACTTACAATCTGTGCAAGGTTTATAAAAAAAAAAAGGGATTTTCAGAGAAAAATGGAGAATGTTTGAATATATTTTGTGATGTCACATGATCTGTTAGCACTTGGAGGATAAGCTGTAAACAAATGTCAACTACTAATGCCCCAAGTTTCACCTCAAACATCAGACCCACTCCTCCTTAACCTGACGTGTGGTCTGTCAGGGAGGTAGACAGCGATCCAGTCAAGGTGGGGGTCGACCGGTATACTGGTCAGTTCTATTTCGTATAGGCTTTGCCCTTTAAGGCTGTCGCTGATGGGTTTTATCCTGATATGTGGAGCATCACACTGAAAAATTTAGTCCACGCCCACCTGCTGTGTGGGCCCCACCCGGTCCGTATAAATTACGTTAAGAGCGGGTAATCGGCTCCCATTTTTCTTCAGCGAGCTAATAGCTCTGTCAGAAGAACAAAGAAGGAAAGTTGTGTAGATGACCAACCTTTGTTAAGAATGCTTGGCCCGTCACGTCGACCTCCGGTCGTCCCGGTGAGCCTGCATCACAGCCGGAGGACAGCATTTTCAGCATTTCCCTGAGACCGCCAACAGATGGCGCTCTAGGACAACAAATGGCAGAGCAAATGGCGGTTTTTGCGGAGGATGTGTGTGAAGGTGACACGAGTTTGGTTTAAAACATCATTTAATGATGAAAGTGTCTATTTTTAGCCAGTCTGTCAGCTCGGATGACCTGACAGCGGCTCCCTCACACATCCTCCACACAAAATGAGCTGGTGGCAAGACATTCCACGGCCGTCTCGCTGAACGTCACCGCAGCCCCGCCCATCAGAGACCGGTTCTCTTCATCCCGGCAACAGAGTGTCCAATGTTTTCCCAGAGATCCCCAGCAGATGGCGCCCTGGGCCAACAAATCCCAGAGCTCACGGGAGAAAAGATTCAAAATGACGGTCTGCGGAGGGTGTGTGGAAAGATGACACAATGTTGAAATAAAACATCATTCAATGATCAAAGTGTCTGTTTTTAGCCAGTCTGTAAACTCGTATGAACTCACAGCGGCTGCGCACACATCCTCCACAAAAATGATTATCCTTAAATAAAGGTTTTTCAAACTCACCGTTACTCCAGATATGATGAGACGCTCACAGAACACAACAGTGGTAAGCGAAATAACTCGTAGTCAACCCGAGCTGCACGATCTTCACCCAAGCGGTGTCAAACGCGCACTCGCGCGACGCAAACAGCCTTCACCCAAACGGCGTTGCGCTGATGATGGTGCACACACAGCTCCCTGACATTCACCGGCTCACATCGGCATAAATGTGGGACCACAGGTTGGGTCAGTGGAGGACCTCGCTCTCAGCGAGAGCGAAACGCGCCGCACTGAAGCAAATGCGTGCCGCCGCGGAGGGGGCAGTCTTCACTCACCACTCCTTAGCGCTCAGCTGCTCACGTCAGCATCAGCGTGAGACAGCTGAGCGAACCCAGTGACGAATCTCGCCCCAGCGAGAGCGGCGCACGTCCCATCAAAGAAAACGCCTGCTCCCACGGGGCTCGCAGCCTTCACTCAAACGGCACGGCGTAGATGAAATCACATTCACTGCTTCTCAGCGCCCGTCCGCTCATGTCAGCATAAATGCGGGATCGCAAAGCGAGCCCAGAGCAGGACCCCGCTCGTGGCAGGAGCGGCACGCGTTTTACACCGCAGTGGCGTCAAATGCGCGGCCCAGCAATGTCATCAGCTGTCACACTCTTCTCCTCAACACAAGATGGACCCGCGGTCCGAACATAGCACACAGGTGCGTTCAGAGCCCTTTTGAGAAGCCTCACCTTGGGTCACACGGAACAAATTCCCGCGACACATGACGGTGGTCGAGGTAGTGGACTGGATGACATCCGTACAAAACATGACGCATCACTTAAACGTGTGTCCACTCCACAAACGTTACGCGAAGTGGCCAAAAACATGCTCGCCAGACAGATGGATGGCCAGGTTGTTAAGATATTGGTTACACGTTACAATTTTCTACCCGATCCCCTCCTTTCGGAGGAATTTTAGAGATGGTCCTGTCATCACCAGACCAAATCTCATTCCTTAATGCAGAAGTTCAAGAACTTTTGGTAAAAGAGGTAATTTCCAAAGTTCCCAACGGAGAGGAAAACACAGGGTTTTTACTCACGTTACTTCCTGGTTCCCAAACGGACCGGAGGGACGAGACCCATTTTTGGATCTGTCAGTTTTCAACAAGGCGATCATGGACACACCGTTTCACATGTTGACAACCAGACAGCTGTTGGACAACATCCAGAGAAACGACTGGTTTGTTTTCATCGACCTGAAGACGCATACTTTGCACATACCGATCATCCCAAAACATAGGAAATTCCTGCGTTTCTCCTTTCAAGGGATGAAATATCAGTACAACAGGCTGCCGTTCGGTTATTCCCTCGCGCCTCGTACGTTCTCAAAGTGTGTGGAGACGGCCCTGCATCCGTTACACAGATCAGGGATGAGAGTTTTGTTTTACCTGGACAACCTGCGGCTGTTGTCACGCTCCAGACAGGAAACAGCAATGCGGGATCAAACAGCAATGCGGGATCAGGTGCTGACATCACACCTGTTAAATTTGGGCTTCGCCATAAATTGGAAGAAAAGCTCGATTCTCCCGGCCCAGACAATTGTTTATCTGAGAGTGGAGCTAAACTCAACTACCATGAGTGTTCGTTTATCACAAACGAGAATCGACACTCTAAAAGACCAGCTCCGCCACGTAAAACCTGGCAGAGTGATAACAGCTGTTTCCACCATGAAGCTGTTAGGAACGATGTCATCAGCTCACACAGTGGTTCCGCTGGGTTTACTCCACATGAGACACCTCCAGAGGTGGTTTGCGCGTCTGTGTGTGGATCCAGTAAAACAAAAGAGACGGATGATCATTGTTCCTCCCTCCGTGAGAGTAAACCTCCAACACTGGAAAAACACCCTGGTTCTGTCGGAGGGAGTCCCCGTCAGCAGACCCACGTCACACGTGTCAGTCTTCACAGATGCATCGCTGTCAGGTTGGGGGGAGACATGCCTATCTCAAGCTGTAGGGCGCTGTGGCCCCATCACACATCAGCCCACATAAATGTTTTTGGAGTGTCGCACGGTTCTGAACATGATTCAACACTTTGCTCCTATGCTGCAGAATCAACACATTTTGATTCACACAGACAACAAGGTTACTGCTGCGTATATAAACCAGCAGGGGGGTGTGTGCTCAGCCCAGATGTTACACATTGCGCAAAAACTACTGTGTTGGGCACACCTAAATCTGCTCCCCATCAAAGCAGTGTACAGTCCCGGTGTTCTGAACAAAGGGGCAGATGTGATGTCTAGGGGCGGCCCACGTCACGGGGACTGGACTCTCCATCCAGACCTGATGGCTCAGACGTGGCAGAAATTTGGCAAAGCAGCTGTGGACCTAATTGCGACACGAGAAAACGCTCAATTTCAACTATGGTTTTCTCTGATCCCGTGAGACGAACTACCGCTGGGGGTGGACGCGTTGCCCACAGCCCATGGCCCAAAACGCTTCTTTACACGTTTCCTCCACCTCCTTTGATTTTACGGTTCTTGAACCGAGTTCAGGAGGAGGGATTGACAGCTCTCCTGGTGGCCCCTGAGCACGTGAACGCACCATGATTCCCAGTCCTGCGACGCCTGCTATCGGGGTGCCCGTGGAAACTGCCGTGGAGGGAGGACGCTCTCCTCCAGGTGGGAGGAGCGATCAGGAGTTACCCAGAAATAGGCTAGCACCTGTGGGTCTGGCCGCTGAGCGGACCCGCTTAGAAGGGATGGGTCTCCCACAGGATGTAGTGCGCACAATTCAGGATTCACGTGCTGCATCTACCACAGCGCTGTACACATCAAGTGAACAGTTTTTCAGCGCTGGTGTACAGAGAAAGGTGTAGAGGCCACCTCATGTCCACTAGGCAACATGCTGTCCTTTCTGCAGCAGCTGATGGACAGAAATTTTGCGTCCAGCACGATTAACGTACGCTACAGCCATCTCTTCCTGCCACGAAGGGTTCGGAGACAGAACAGCTTTTAATCATCCGCTGATGAAGCATTTTCTAAAAGGTGTACAAAGACGCAGGCCTGTTTCACACCCACTTGCTCCACAGTGGGATTTAACGCTAGTCCTGCGAGCTCTGATCAAAGCTCCATTTGAGCCTCTGGATCAGGTCCCAATTAAATACTTGTCTCTTAAATCAGCCCTGCTGCTGGCTTTAACATCCGCTAAGAGGGTGAGCGATTATCTGCCCTCTCTGTCGCTCCGTCATGTCTCAGAATTCAGGCTGACGGCAGCTCAGCTGATCTGAGACCTAATCCAGCTATTATGCCTAAAACATCACAAACTCTTTTAAATCAAGAGCGATATAGTTGGAGGGGTTTTCCCTTCTCCCCACAAATCAGAAGAAGAAGCGTTTTTCCATCTCCTCTGTCCGGTGCGGGTGTTGGCGTGTTACATAGCATGCACAGCTGCAATGCGTCAAATTCAACATTTGTTTGTACATTATAGAGATGCATCTGCAGGTCGCCTGTTATCCACCTAGCGCTTGTCACACTGGCTGTGTGAGGCCTTTTCTGAAGCCTACAGAGCTTCAGATTTAGAGCCTCCTGTCGACCCCAGGGCACACTCGATCAGGGATATTGCATCTTCGACTGCTTTGCATAATGGTATGACAATGCAGGATATTTACACTGCGACCGCGTGGTCAACACCCTGCTCATTTATTCACTTTTATCTATGTGATGTGATGGCTCGTTCCATGACACATTCTATACTTAGAGTTTTACAGAATGAATATTGTTGTTTCATGGAACTCCGTTTAACTCACATCTGTCTGCATGCATTACAGTGTGAGATGTTGGTATTAGTCACAAGTTGTGATTGTTATTTTGGATCTATTGTCACTAATCAGTTCATGGCTATTGTCACCAGTCAGTTCATTTGATTAATAATCAGCTCTCTTGTTATTATTAATCTGTTTGTACTGTTCAGCCATAAACTGGTTGGTTCATGGCTCTTTTTCAGCACTTTTCCCTCCCCGTTGAAACTTTCCGGGGCGTTCATGCATTCAAAACGCATATTTACACAACATGCGTCTGTGCATGGCACACAATCCGCTTCGCCCTTAACCCATCAGCAACAGCCTTAAAGAGCGAAGCCTATACGAAATAGAACGTTGGTTACGTACTGTAACCCCAGATTCTATGAGTATAGGCGTAGCCCTTTAAGCATCGAGCCTCACTTGCTTCTAAATGGCTGAAGAAAAAGCTATTTGGGAGCTGATTACCCGCTCTTAACGTAATTTATACGGACTGGGTGGGGCCCACACAGCAGGTGGGCGTGGACTAAATTTTTCAGTGTGATGCTCCGCCTATCGGGATAAAACCCATCAGCGACAGCCTTAAAGGGCTACGCCTATACTCATAGAATCTGGGGTTACAGTACGTAACCAACGTTTCTCCTGCAGAAGAAGGAACTGGTCTGTATTAAAGGCACTGATAAAGTCAGAAAATAGAAATCACTGCACATTGGTTCTGGTTCAGGAAGGACAGGATATGTGAAGACCACTGCAGCTTTCTGCTGCTTCACAACCTGAAGAGGGTCTCTATCTGTCCCTCACTAGTGCATGAATGTTGTTAGCATTTGGTTGTTTATTGTGCCCCATCATGGAGCAAAGAGGGGGAACTGGAAATACCCTCCGCCCATCTGTCTGTCATCCATGTTGTGAGCTGGAAAGTTTGAAAAATAAGCAGTGTGGGGACTTCACTTGGATTTGGCTGCATCTTTGTATAAAAAAGGTCACTATCAAAAATTGGGTTGGCACAGGAAAATAAAAGATGGCCAACATAATCAACCACCTTTCTCATTTGAGGAAACTATGCTTTCTAGTTTTAATATTGCTTAAGAGTGTCATTCCTCAAATGATTGGTGTGGATGAAGTTTCATCTATGGGGCCAAGGCCACCATTGGCCACCCCCTGGCTCCTCCACTGAACCTGGAGGTGGATCAGATGTCTCCCTCCACTCTCCAGGATCTGTCACTCTGTGCTGCCTCAGACAAAATAAAACATAAAACTCCTTTGATATCTTGCATAAAAAACATTTAGGTTTACTTCATTCGCTGTTCCATTCCAGTCCAGAAAAACACTCACCTCTAAAACTACACACTTTCACTGTTCAGATCCCTCCGAGACGGACACATCAGCATACTGCTTTATATTTTACTGCATTTTATTTCTGTTTGTGTGTTTTATCTGTCAGGGACTGCAGATGTCAGTCAGTCAAAGGACAAACCTTTGTTCAGTGTCGTGCTCTGTCCTGTTAAATCAAATAAACTTTACATTTCTTTAGTCCATCACTGGAAATTGTTTTCAAAGTACCTTTTTCTTCTGAAAACTGACACATAATTTTAGGTTTTGACAAAACATTTTTTTCCAGTAAAGTTGTTGGATGAAAAATTCAAACAAAAAACAACAATGTGATTAAAAAAAACAACATATAACATATTTTTCTTGACATTCAGAGTTATGGGTCAGATTCCATCAAAGCTTTGTGTCGTGGCTGTCAAACAGACAAATGGACCTGCAGGAATGTGAAGAGGCAGGAGGAATAAAGAAACAGCAGGATGATTGTTCCAGTGTCAGGAGTGTGTTTATTAATTCTGTTGTTTGAGCATGCATTAATGACCGGGG
>NC_056516.1:1166750-1175748 GCF_014905685.2 Nematolebias whitei | reverse complement strand
GGGGGGGGCGTCACATCTCCTCCTCAGAAGCAGCAGTGATCTTACACAGCCATCACAGCCTAAAGAACGACCCTCGTTTGAGGGCTGAGCCTGTTTGTCCTACATGTGCTGGTTGATTTCATGCACTGCAGGAGTATTTCTGGATTTCAAAAAGCAGATTTTTAGGAAGAAATGTGCCGTAAGCTTGAGGAGAGAAAAATTAAACCCTAATCTGAGTCCCAATCTGCCAACACATCAGAGGCTGATCGTTTTGAGGACAACGCCCGGTGGAAAGGAAGTAACTCTTTCTTGGCATGTTGCTAGGCGATGCATTAATATTAATGCTGTCTTTTTCCAGAGCGTGTGTGCTCTCTCTGCCCCCCCCCCCCCCCCCAGGGGGATAAACTGAGGCTTAAAGATATCTCCATCTCACTGATACATCTTTTATCCTACTTAAAACTCATATCAAATGTTTTAATTACAACGCAGCGCTGCAGAGTTCTGCTCAGGAGTCACTTTCCTGTGTGAGTTTCCAGTTTCAGAGCTGATCAGTTAAGAAAAACCATTCTCTGGTGTTTCAACCCGTAAACTGTTTTTTTTTTTTTTCACGTTTTCAGATTCATCTAATCTTCATCACTTCTGACTTTGAGCCACTCTTCTGAAAGTTGAATTGAAAAAGCTGAAGAATTGTGATGGTGCAGTTTTTTTTTATCTATTTCTTTTATAAAATCATTTCACACAGGAGAAATAAATCTGTAATGGTGTCTGCCCCCTGCCTCACCTTTCCCCCTGCTGGGCTTTTAGCCTGAAGTCTTTGTAGGAGACCTCCCTGCTGCCCTTCCTACAAAAACCATTTTCCTGCCGCTGAAACACAGATGTTATCCATCTGATTAAACGTTCGAGGTTACATCTCCCAATATATCAAAGGCTGGAGCTCTGCTGAAAGAAGAAGTGTGACAGCTGGTGTGTTTTAGTAGCCTAGAGGTGTGAGCTGCAGTGTCCTTCCTTTTATTTGTTAGAAACAGAGACTGTCTGCTCCAAAAAATAACATCTGCTCAAATGTTACAGATGCTGATTGAGCCTCAGTGAAGCGGTCACATCTGTAACAATGTGTGCTGTGAATGACTCGGATGATGATTCAACCACACCAAATTGTAGCTCAGCATCTGTAAAAGACATTTTTATCTTGGCTAGTGTCAATTAGCTGTGGTGGCCATCTTGAATTTGATTGACTCCAAAAGTTAGTTATTCAGCCACATCCAATGATTTCCCTCTGAAAGTTTTATTAAAATCCATCCATACATACATACATACATACATTATCTTTTCTTGCTTCTTCCTTTTCGGATCACATAGAGACAAATGAGACCAACAACCATTCTCTCTCTCACTCATTCATTCAACCTTTATTTATACAGACTAGCCTCTTTGAGCCATGGGGACTCATTTACAAGAGGGACCTGTTTTAGACAGAACATATATAGTACAGACAAGAATAACAGTAAACAATGACAACAATAAACAACAGTAAAAAATACAGTTAAAATAAGAGTAGTGTATAAAACAATCAATCAACCTTTATTTAGACAGGTAAATCACATTGAGCCTCAAGGACTCATTTGTATAAAACAATAAATCAGGGTGCTGTAAAACTGGGTGAAATACTACAAACAAGAACATATTTGCTTTGATTTTTCTATTGACATTATCAAATGTATGAAACCATCCATCCATCCATCCATCCATTATCTTTACCCGCTTATTCCACTTTGGGTCACGGGGGTCGCTGGTGCCCATGTCCAGCAATCACTGTGCGAGGGGCGGGGTACACCCTGGACGGGTTGCAAGTCCATCACAGGGACACATAGAGACAAACAAACATTCACTTTCTCACTCACACCTAGGGACAATTTAGAGTTACCAATCAGCCTAACATGCATGTTTTTGGTCTGTGGGAGGAAACCGGAGCACCCGGAGAAAACCCACGCATGCAGGGAGAGAACATGCAAACTCCACCCAGAAAGGCCCCTGGACCGGGGTTTGAACCAGGGACCTGCTCGCTGAGAGGCAGCAGCTCTACCAGTTGTGCCATCATGCTGCCCATGTAGGAAACCCCTTAAAGAAATTAAGGTGGACATCTTCAGTTCCTGTTGCAAGATGTTCCAGGTGCAGGAGCTGAGTAGGAAAAGGCCTTTTTGCCAAGTTCAGTCCGCAATGAGGGAACGCTGCAGGTAATGATTGACTGAGAGTGCACGTTGTAACTGCACTGACGGTGTGACAAGTGGGAGGAGATATAAGAAGGTAACAGACCAAGGAGGGATGTCTAGATGAAAATGAACCAGTGTGAGAGCCTACGTGTAGATAATGATGACCAACTGACCAAGAACTACAGAGTACAGTGATGGGTACGGTGGTTACAACCAGTTATGAATCTTAGCACACCATAGTAGACAGCACCCAACATCTGCAAGGAGCTGGCAGGGCATTCATCAGATAATGTTACCATAGTCAATGACCGGTAGGAAGATAGTGGTTACAAGGCATTTTCTGCCATTCAGAGTTAAGCAAGATCTATTTCTAAAAAGAATCCCAGTTTTAATTTCAGTTTCTTTATCAAGTTTTCAATATGTGGTTTAAAAGAGAGATGTGCATTTACTAAAATTTCCAAATATTTGTAAGAATCTACAAACTCAATAGGAACACCATTATCTTTCTACAGCTACCACTTTGGTTATGACCAAAACTCCATTGCAGCCTCTCCTCTAAGGGGTATAATGAACTGTGACTATAACTTGATAATTGCCCAGGGTAACTTTAGACTAGTTCAGCTTAGGCTGCATGTGAAGGTGATTCACCCAGACTAATGACCTCCATCTTTGAGCCACACCCTTCTCTCACCCTGTAGTTCATCCAACCTAGTAGCAGAAGTTGAGTTGTTGTCCACAGGGAAAATCACATTAACAGTCGCTCACCTTCGTTGTACATTGTAATTATTACTGATCTGGTTCTTTTTAGAATTCAGGACTAGGATTCAAGGGTATTGTTTTGATATTCAAGGCTGAGAAAACCATTAAAAACCTCCTTAAAGAAATTAAAGTTGAACCAGGCTCCTTGAAACCATGATCTTGAGGCGGTGAAAATGATGATCCAGAACTTTGTTAATGTCTCATGCTTTGCATTTAATCAACATAATTTGCAGGGAACAGCTCATAGCAACAATTCAACATTGATAATCATACATCCATTGATTGGAAAACATAGAAATAGAAATCAGGTCCTAACTAGAATAATCCCCTTAATGATTGATGCTTGACATCCAAAGATAGATAGTCCAGTTAAAAGGATAATCCAAAATTGTAATCCTGGGCTCCGTTGAGCACACAAAAATGAAAATTAATAATCCATGTGCCCCGATGGGTGAAAAGTAAAAAGTATTATTGCTGTACACCCTGATGGGAAAAAGGGAAAATTTGTTAATCCAACTGTTGGTAGCTGGTTGGTGACCGTTAGGTAGCTAGATGAAGTACCGTTATGTCGAACACATTTCCTCCAACCTGAGAGATAGTTTGGGAACCAGCCAATAGTGTGATCTGAGAAGCCAATATCTGAGAGCTTGTGACTTAAGATGCTATGATCCACAATATCAAAGGCTTTGGACAGGTCTAAGTAAAGTGCAGCACATTAATCCATAGCATCCAGTGCTTCAACAATGTCATTAAAAACATTTAGCGAAGCATTGTGCTGTGTTGGTTCCTGAAGCCAGATTGGAGAAAAGATAAAATATCAAAAGAGTCCAAATACTTCTGGACTTGAGTATTTATCAGTTTTTCTAAAACCTTATCTAAAATACAGAGTTTGGAGACTGGTAGATAATTGTTCAGTATAACGGGGTCTCCTTCCTTCAGTAATGGCATCACAAAAGCTGCTTTCCAAGCATCTGGGACAGTATTATGTTGTATAGACAGATTGAAAATGTATGACACCAGTTCTGCTATAATTTATGAAGCTCAACTTAAGAAGTAAGGAGGAGGTCATCAGGGCTGCAGATTTTCTAGTATCCAGATCTTTTGACGGTTTAGTAACCTCACTGACAGAGAACGGTGAAAAAAAGAATGTATGGTTTACTGAGGTTTGAATTGTTGGTGGAGTAGATGATTTACCTTTAGAAACTGTACTAAACAAGGAACTGGAGGAAACAAAATGTTTGTTGAAACAATTTAACATCTCTTACTTATCTGACAAAGGTGCAGAGTCGACAAATAATTATGGTGGCAGATCAGATGAGTGAGTGCTGCCATCCAGAGATTTAATACTTTTCCAGAAGCTTACACCTAGGGACAGTTTAGAGTTACCAATCAGTCTAACATGCATGTTTTTTCTCATTGGGAGGAAACTGGAGTACCCGGAGAAAACCCACGCATGCACGGAGAGAACATGCAAATTCCACCCAGAAAGACCCCCGGATCTGGATTTGAACCAGGGTAACCTGCTCACTGAGAGGCAGCAGCTCTACGTGTTGCGCCACCGTGCTGCCCTATTAAAATTAAATTAAATTAAATTCAGTTTATTTATGTAGCACCAAATCACAACAGCAGTCATCTCAGGGCACTGAACAGAAACATTCACATACATAAAAAAAGCCAATTGGTAAAAGTTCTCTATCTAAGGAAGCAGCAGACTCGTTGAATCTTCAAATTGTCACAATCTCCCATCCTGAGCAAGAAAAAAGGCAGCAGTGGAAAAGAAAAACTCCCTTTTAACAGGAAGAAAGCTTCAACAGAACCAGGCTCAGGACGAGCGGCTATCTGCTTTGACCGGCTGGTTTGAGAGTACAGGAAGGAGAGGCAACTGAACACAGAATGGCAGGTCCAGATATACTTTCTATAGGAGGAAAAACAAAAAACACGTTAAGATAAAAATAATTACAAATACAAACCGGTTGAGCAGAGTAAGTGAAGACAGCAGCATAGTGAGGAAATGTGGTCAATTTGTCCTCCAGTAGTCTAAGCCTATAGCAGCATAACTAAGGGATAGCTCAGGAAACCCAGGTCAACCTTAACTATAGGATTTATCAGAAAGCACAGTATTAAGCCCAGTCTTAAATGTGTCAGCCTCATGGACAGAAACTGGAAGTTGGTTCCACAAGAGAGGAGCCTGAAAAGCTCTTTCTCCCAACCTGCTTTTGGAAACTCTAGGAACCACAAGTAAGCCTGCAGTCTGAGAGCAAAGTGCTCTGTTAGGAAAATATGGAACAATGAGATTTGTAATATAAGATCAAGGTTCTTTATTGTCATTCGCATCACATGTGGTACATGAGGTGGAATGAAATTGTGTACTCAAGGTCCCAGTTACATCCAAAAATAACAAAAATATAAAGTTTCAAAAAGAAACAGTATGCACGGATCTAAGATATATGCTAACAAAAAATAATGTAATATAATATGGTGTATTAAACAGCAGCCTGAACATGAGTGTTGTGAACAGATAGGCTTGAATACAGCAGCTAAAGGTAAGAAATCAGCAGCATGGATAATCAGCAGCACAGATAAAGTGGCATCACCAATTAAAGTGGCATTACAGTGATTATCCTGGTTAGGGATTAAGTCATTCAGTCATTCATTCATTCAACTTTTATTTAGACAGATAAGTCACATTGAGCCAAGAAGACTCATTTACAAGTGAGATCTGTTTAGACATACAAAAAGTAGTGAAACTGGACACATGTAGGAATTGGGAGGTGAAAAAATTCCCATCAGACTTTTTCTTCTTGGCTGAGAAGAAAAACTCTAATATTAAAAAACACTTCACACAAACAAGCACATAGTGACGTAGACATTCTACAGGGGGGGACAACGAGAGCGGTGAGCAATGTCCATGGATGCTTTCGAGGGCACTGTAAGAGTTCTGATAAGGATGTAATTATCAGCCAGTTCCCTCTGGTGAGATCCGTAAACATTCTCGAGGGATGTCGGGGAATGGCCATGAATAACGTCTATGAGAATCCAAGAGTCCTGAAATGATGACACAATGTTTATTCAACTGGTTTCTTCTGGTTATCAGTTGGAAATTCCTTGATGGGAGGGGGTGGTGAGCATCAGATCACATGTTCTCTAGGCAAATTCAGATAAGGTGACCTTCAAGGCCAGCCAGGGGAACCAATTCAGATAAACATACAGTTGTTTTGGGGACAGGCATAACTTAATGGCATCTACCTTGAATCTGTGTTGGTGCAAACGGTTCTGAAATGTTCAAATTAAAAGGGCCACACTGATGGAACATGCCTGAGTAAAATCCCAGAGATTCGATCCATTCGGCCCAAAGCATTTGAGTCTGGGTACTCGAGGCACGAACCAAGTCATCATAAAGGCATGCAGCGTGATCGGGTCTAAATTTGCTGCCGACGACTTCCTTGATTGTAGATAAAACCAGCAACCAGCCGAATCCAAAAAGCAGGAATCGGTTATCGTAAATCCAATTAAATATGCGTCCTTAAAATCCACAAATGGCAGCAGAGATAGACACATCATCAAGTCTTCAAGTCGATGAGATATCCAGCTGCGTGCATGCCAATAGGGCAAATCAGCTCGCCTAAAGCATGTCTTCTCTTCGAAAAAATGTTGTAAATTGAGTTGAGAGACCAACTGATCAAAACAAGTCTATAATTATGGTTCGGAAGAAATGCAAGAGAGACTCAGAAGCAATTTCACAGACAGACAGAGCAGCAAAGCGGAGAGGGAGGGGAGGGGAAAAGCGTCCGACCTCGGCAAGAGCAAGCGGTGAAGTTTATGAGTCTAACAGCTTCAGGGTAGAAGCTGTTCCTCAGTCTAGTGGTTCTACACTTAATGAGTGGGGCAAAAAGTGAGTGCTGGGTAAGTGGTGTCCTTCATGATGCAGGGAGCCCACTTCTTGCATCTAGAGGTGTAGATGTCTGTGATGGTGGGGAGGCTGACTCCAACATCTTCTGTGCAGTCTTCACCACTTTCTGCAAAGCTTTTCTTTCTGCAGCTGTGCAGCCTCCATGTCACATTTTGATGCTGGAGTGCAGGATGCTCTCCACTGTACACATGTAGAAGGAGATGAGGACTGATCTTCCCAGTCCAGCTCGCCTTAGCCGCCTGAGGAGTAAGTAAAATTCTAGGATTCATTTAAAAAGTATTTTATTTGCTTTTAAAGCTCTTAATGGACTGCCCCGCCCTATCTGTCCAAGTTGCTACATTTGTACACACCCTCTCGATCCCTCAGGTCATGTGATCATCTGCTCCTGAGTGTGCTGAAGACATAGCATAAGCTCAGAGGAGACCATGCTGTGGCAGCTCCTAAACTGTGGAACATCAGACAGGCCTCTTCCCTGTCTGTTTTTAAATCCCTTCTTAAAACCATCTCGTCTCCCTGGCCTCTGACACTATCTGAAATGTTGACTTTTAATCGTTTTAATCACTTTTTATTATCTGATTGTATGATTGTTTTATGTGTACTGTACAGCATGTTGGTCCTGTGGGTGTTTAAAGTGCTCTATACATAAAACTGGTATGAGGAAGCTATGGAAGCTAGATGGAGCTAGGTTGTTGAGAGCTTTGTAGCTTTGGGGCGGCTGTAGCTGAGTGGTCAGAGCAGTCGTCCTCCAATGCGAGAGTTGGGGGTTCGAATCCACCAGCAGTCACATGCTGAAGTGTCCATGGGCAAGACACTGAACCCCTCATCGCCTCTGATGTGTGTCCCATTGGTGTATGAATGATCTAAAGCACTGATTAGTCTCTTTAGAATGATTTGTTCAATTATCTTTGTAGAGATCTAGTAGAGTGCTGTATGAATGGGTAAATGAGGACACAGACTGTAGTGTAAAGCGCTTTGAGTATCTTGAAATAAGATAGAAAGGTGCTATATAAATGCAGTCCATTTACCATTTTGCAGGTTAGAAGTAAGATTTTGAATTCTATTCTGGATTTGACAGGGAGCCAATGGAGAGAAGCTAAAACTAGAGAGATATGATCTCTCCTACTAACTCCAGTTAAGACTCTGGCAGCAGCATTTTGGATCAAGTGAAGATGTTTTAAAGAAGTATTTGGACACCCAGATAATAATCCATTGCAATAGTCCAGTCTAGACGTAACAAATGCATGGGCCACTTTTTCAGTATCATTTTTAGATAAAATGTTTAGCGATATTACGCCGGTGGAGGAAGGAGGTTCTAGTAACATTTTTTAATGTGGGGGATAAAAGACATCTCCTGATCAAAAATAATACCAAGATTTTTTTTACATTAGAAGTAGAGGCCAAATTAATGTCATCCAGAGAAAGTGAAAGACTGAAAAATGTATTCCTAAGATGCTCAGGTCTAAAAACCACATCTGTCTTGTCTGAGTTTAAAATAAGAAAATGAAGGGTCATCCAGGTTTTTTATGTCTTTCAAACATGATTGTAACCTCAGTTAGTCCTGTAGTTCATGAGATACTCTGTTAACAGACAAACCAGCTTGACTCCTATATATATATATATATATATATATATATATATATATATATATGTGTGTGTGTGTGTGTGTGTGTGTGTGTGTGTGTGCGTGCGTGTGTGTGTGTGTGTAGAAACATTCACAATGAGTAGTACTTGGGGTATGTGTGTAGAATGACTAATGGAATTAATTACAGATCAAACCACTCCAAATGAAATTGACCTAATTACCAACAGCCCTAATGGTTACAGTTAATTAGTTGCATACTGTAGTTGGTTCTTGAAAGTTTCATTAAACTATGTCAATTTGTTACAGATATATTTATTTCTCACTTACTTCTCCTCATATAGTTATTAGCAAATTTATAAACAAATTCTTGTGCAATTTGTTATACCTTGAAATACGTGTTGAGGATCAGTATCAACAACAACCACACCCAATTTTAGGCCAGTCTCTATAAAAATGTTGAGTTTTTCACTCCCAGTTTCTGAGCAGCCATTAATATAAAAATCCAATCTTTTTAGCCCTCTTAATTAGTTTATTCCTTTATAATAATGTTTGTGTTCTCAT
>NC_056516.1:1158428-1166650 GCF_014905685.2 Nematolebias whitei | reverse complement strand
TATATATATAAAATTCATCACCTAATGCAACAATTAACTACTAACTATTCTGTTATGATCAGTAAAGGGTTACATCTTTGTTTGGTTTGTTTGTGATCTTTAGGTCACACTGATACGAGCTCCCACAACTCAGTTTTGAGTAAAGTATCATAATTTATGGATTACTTTGACTACAACTAGTTTTTAAATAAAGCATGGCATGCTGTTTTGTTCCGGTGTCAACGTTTACCAAGATCATTTATTTTCATTCATTCAGAGAAACATCTTTTTGTTTTCTTGGTCAAAACGGGTTTTAGTAGTGGAAAAAGGACATATTCTTAAAGTTGCAGCTGAAGATTCAACTATATGATAAAATTAGTGTCTAAATTCTATAACAAAATGATTAAAATCTCTAAATATATCACAATATCCCCAACACAGAGCAAACAGGGGAATTAGCGTTCATCTGTCCTTCCATCCATCTTCTGAGCACGATAACTTGGAAAAATAAGTGAGGTACCAACTTCCATGTGTTGCTACATTTTGGTGCAAGAAAGGTTCCTTTCCAAAACTGAATTGTCACATTAAAATCCAAGATGGCTGCCACCAAATATGTATATGTGTAAACTGATCACCCCAATGATTTGAGGAAACTCTGCTTCTAGTTACTTTATTGCTTAAAAGTTTAGTTTTTTCTAATGACTGGGGTGGCTGAAGATTAATCTATGGGGCCAGTGCCACCATTGACCACACTCTGCCTCCACCACTACACCTGGTAGTGAATAAAATTGCTTCCTCCACTCACCGTTGCCTTGGACAAGCAAAAAATACAAATAAATAAATAAAAGAACCTCCCTCTGTGCTTCTACACCAGCCGTGCCCAATACGTCAGTTGTGATCTGCCGATCGATCTCAAAGTATTCAGGGTAGATGGCATGGCATAAAAAATAGCCGTCAGCCGATCGTCGATCTATGAAAATAGTTTCTTGATTGACAGACAGGGCAGCCAGTCTGAGGCCTCATTTACATGACATGAAATGTTTGTTCATTTACAGACAACAGCCTCATTCTCTCTGAAACTGAAGGTTTCTGAATCCAGGTCTCTATTATATTATTATATAATAAATAAATAAATAACAAAAAGTCCCTATTAAATAGCCTATATTTTTGGGAGAACCCCCCATGGAAGTGTGAAATTCTTTGCGAGTGTGAAATGGCACATGCACACTCCAGGCAGCTGCAATCCAAAGTTTTTCTGCTCTAACAACATTTTTAATAAATAACAACAGTTATAATATATAACAACAGTTATAATAAATAACAACAGTTATAATAAATAACAACAGTTATAATAAATAACAACAGTTATAATAAATAACAACAGTTATAATAAACAGCAGAGAGAAGAGTGTTTTTGTTCTGCTCACCCTTTTTCATCATGTAGGAGCAAAACTAATAAAATCCAGGCTCCAAAGAGACGTTAGTGTGTTCATCAGTTTGGACTAACTCTCATGCAGACGCTGCGTGCACGATGAATGCAACTGATTGTTTTTTGATCAAATAAATATTGAATTTAAAATTTAAATGTAACATTTGCTGAATTCTTTGGCCTTTTCTGAAGGTGGTGAAGACCCAGAGGTGTCCCCACTGCATTAAATCCACTTGACTGTTAAAAATCCAACTGTACCTGTCGAAGCCACCAAAGGTGCTGCCTGAAACCACCTCTGACTTCTTCTCCTCTTTTTCTAGAAATCGAAAAAATCCAGAGAGACGATGACAAAGACGAGGAGAAATTCATCGACGTCGTTATCAACAAGAACATGAAACTGGGCCAGAAAGTTTTAATACCCGTCAAGCAGTTTCCTAAAGTAAGTGACACGTAGCTCCATCATCAGAGAGACTTCTCTGTGTGTGTGTGTGTGTGGGGGGGGGGGGGGGGGTGCAGGTTGGATTGTGTTTCATGGAGATAATGAAGCCAGCTTGTGTGTAAAAGTTTTTGGTCTTGAGTTCAGTTGACACCTTGTGTTGCTGCTTGGTGTTATCAGATGTAACGTCAGAGGCGGAAGGCTGCTGACACATCTGGGCTAGAACTATTCTCATGTTTTCAACACGCTGTCACTCTCTGTATGACTTCACTTTTCACTTTGTACAGTGCACAGCTGCCAATCACTGACCTCTTATCAAACAAGAGTTTAATTTATTAATGGATAATTATGACTGTGACTGAAAAGAGCCACACCCCAGTAACTGGATGGTACCGGTAGTTTATCAGAGTTCAGAATCATTTATTTTATCATTTAAACAAGTATATGAACTTTAACAGTGAGAAAACATTACCACCTGCCTCATGTGTTGCAGCCACAGTGGAGAACACGGACCATTTTAACCCATAACGCCTGTTTTACTGGAGCACTTCCCCTCACCAAACCTGCAGCCTTCCTGCACTTCTGTGGAAGAACCAGCTCTCTGAATGGCAGGGAGTTCCCACTGGGAGCTTCACTGGAAGGCTGGTGTCAAAAAAGTGAGAGGGCTGCTCTGTGACGGGGTGGGTGGGTGGGGGGGCATCACTCAAGTTTTCACCCCAATCCTCCTGGGAAGAGGTCGGGGGGATGGGGGGGGAGGTCTGTGCAGGAGTTAAACTCCTAATCCTAACTTCTCAAGGTTAGCTTCTTTAAAATGAAAGGCCTTGCATTCCACAAAGGTGTGCGTGTTGCTCCGGCTCTCTTTAGACTCAGCTCATGTGTTGAGAGGGGGAGTGTCAGTCATTTGGGTAAAGCTTGTAAATTACTGTAAGATGGCTCACTCTTCAAAACATCTTGTGAAGCACTTTCAGTTACAGCTTCAATTTTTAGCTCATTACCTATAAAACTGGTTGAGTTCAAGCTTTTTGTCGTCTTAAGTTGATTAGCTGTGTCAGCCAACATGAACAGAGTTCATTACTACAGGTAACAAGCAGTATGTTGATGTCACTTCACCACTTGCTCTTGCTGAGGTCGGACACTTCTCCCCTTCCCTCCCTCTCTGCTTTGCTGCTCTGTCTGTCTGTGAAACTGCTTCTGAGCCTGTCTTTCATATCTTCTGAACCATAATTATGGACTTGTTTTGATCAGTTGGTCTCTCAACACAATTGATAACATTTCTTCGAAGAGAAGACAGGCTTTAGGCGAGCCGATTTGTCCTGTTGGCATGCACGCAGCTGGATATCTCATCGACTTCGAAGACTTGATGATGTGTCTGTTTCTGCTGCCATTTGTGGATTTTAAAACACATATTTAATTGGATTTACAATAACTGGTTCCCGCTTTTTGGATTCGGCTGGCTGCTGGTTTTATCTACAATCAAGTTCAAGTTAAAGTATCTTTATTATCCCCAAGGGGCAATTAGTGTCACAGTCAGTAGATGTGTACATATACACACACATGCACATACACACACATACACATATATACATACGCATACATATATATATACACAAGACATTAAGACATTAAAGTAACATTATTGAAATTAGTGTTCATTGAGAAGCCAGATTGCTACAGGGATGAAATAGTTTTTCAATCTGTTTGTTCTACATCTGGGCTGCAGAAACCTGCTTCCAGATGGAAGGAAGTCGTCGGCAGCAAATTTGGACCCGATCACGCTGCTTGCCTTTATGATGGCTTGGTTCGTGCCTCGAGTACCCAGACTCAAATGCTTTGGGCAGAATGGATCAGATCTCGGGGATTTTACTCAGTCACGTTCCATTGGTGTGGCCATGTAATTTGGACATTTTGGAACCGTTTGGACCAACACAGACTCAAGGTAGATGTCATTAAGTTCTGCCTGTCCCCAAAACAACTGTGTGTTTATCTGAATTTGGCTCCCTTGGCTGGCTTTGAAGGCCATCTTATCTGAATTTGCCTGGAGAAAATGTGATCTGACGCTCACCACCCACTCCCTGAGGAATTTCCAACTGATAACCAGAAGAAACCAGTTGAATAAACATTGTGTCATCATTTCAGGACTCTTGGATTCTCATAGACGTTCTTCTTGGCCATTCCTCGACATCCCTCGAGAATGTTTACAGATCTCACCGGAGGGAACTGGCTGATAATTACATCTTTATCAGAACTCTTACAGTGCCCTCGAGAGCATCCATGGACATTGCTCACCGCTCTCGTCCCCCCCCCCCCCCTGCAGAATGCCTACATCACTATGTGCTTGTTTGTGCAAGGTGTTTTTTAATGTCAGTTTTTTCTTCTCAGGCAGGAAAAAAAAGTCTGATAGGAATTTTTTCACCTCCAATTCCTACATGTGTCCAGTTTCACTACTTTTATTGTCTGTCTAAACAGATCTCACTTGTAAATGAGTCTTTGAGGCTCAGTGTGACCTATCTGTCTAAACATAGGTTGAATGAATGAATGAATGTTGATGTCCCTTGTCGCTGAGGGATTTGATGGTGAATGTTTTCAAGATGAGTGTTTTTCTGAACTGGAATTGAACAGAGAGTTAGTAAACCTTAATGTTTTTGGTGCAAAATATTCAAGTGGGTAGGAGTTCCACTGTGGAGAAGAACAGAGAGAGGTTTTTATTTTGGCTTGTCCATGGCAGTGCAGAGTGATGGATCCAGGCAAGTGGCGAGAGTAACTTTATTCACCACCAAGTGCAATGGCTCAGCTAGAGGGTGGCCAGTGGTGGCCTTGGATAATCTTTGGCCAACCCAAGGGCCACCCCAATCATTTAAGGAAACTACTTTTTAGCATGATACGTGATTAATGTGAATAATACATTAAACATTTCTCTCATTTTTTTTTTTTACTATAAGCTTTTTTATTTATTATGTCTGAAATGCAGGAGTTCAGACACATCAGCAGTTGTGCACATGCAGAGCTGTCTGGAAATGCTCCTGTGCGTAATGTGCACTGTCCGCAGGGCGCACCGCAAAAGGAGTGGGATAAAAACACTTCATCCCCATATGACATGCCATCTGCGTCTCTGCTGGGCAGGATCGTGTGAGCAAGCTGGTGAGCCGTGCATGCTTCGGCTGGAACATCCACTCCACAGACTGAGTCCGCCGGGCTAAGGGCAACGTCTCCTCTTGTTGTATTTTTAATAAATAATCAAAATAAAAATACCTGATGACTTTGGACTTTTAGGGGCAGAGATTTGAGTTGCAGATCCAAGCAAACAGTTGCCAGAACACAGCCTGTCAAAATAAGAGAGTTTCAGGATTATGTTCCGGCAGAATCCGGCTCAGATTAAGCACTGATTTACATTTTTTGTTTTGTGTTAATCCACTGTAATAAACATTCATAAAATACACCAGAATACAGGAAATGGCATCTACTTTATTCAAAATTATGTGGGGGAGGACCCCAGACCACGCTCCCCCAAATAATGTCTCACATCAAACCAGTCCATTGCTCAATAAAGGTTGGGGACCACTGCTTTAGATCACATTCATACACCAATGGGACACACATCGGAGGCAGTGAGGGGTTCAGTGTCTTGCCCAGACACTTCAGCATGTGACTGCTGGTGGAATTGAACCCCCGACTCTCCCACTGGAGGACGGCTGCTCTAACCACTCAGCCACAGCTGCCCCAAAATTTAAGTTAATTTATATTCTGCAAAGGACTTCATGTTCTATAATTTATGAAAATATATCTGACAACCCCTCTAAAAGTAAACTAGACAAAAGTTGTTCAAACCTTCTCTCAGTCAGAATGTTTGTCTTGATGGCGCTTCGTTAGAGAACACTATACTGTGTACTTTAACTACCATCATGTACAAAGTATATTGTATACTTTTAATACGGTCATGTACACTATACTATGTACTTTTAATACTGTCATGTCAGAGTCAGAGATTCTTTATTGTCATTCGCACCACATGTGGTACATGTGGTGGAGCGAAATGATGTACACAGTGTCCCAGTTACATCCAACAATAAAATGTATAAGAAAAACAATGATAACATCTAAGATCTGAAATAAGAAAAACATCAACTAAAAATACACTAAGCACTAATAGCATAAAAACATTACGTCGAACATCAGCACAAACATGAACATGAGTCTGTGTGAGCGGATGAGCATGTAGGAACACATCAACATGAAACAGATAGCAGCAACATGTCATTTTTTCACAGTGATTATTCTGGTTTGTTGATTCATGAGTCTAACAGCCTCAGGGTAGAAGCTGTTCCTCAGTCTAGTGGTTCTGCACTTAATGCTCCTCAACCTCCTTCCTGAGGGGAGCGAGGCAAAAAGTGTGTGTGCTTGGTGAGTGAGGTCCTTCATGATGCAGGTGGCCCTCTTCCTACATCTGGAGGTGTAGATGTCTGTGATGGTGGAGAGGCTGACTCCAACTGTCTTCTGTGCAGCCTTCACCACTCTCTGCAAAGCTTTTCTTTCTGCAGCTGTGCAGCCTCCATGCCACATGTTGATGCTGGAGCATAGGATGCTCTCCACTGCACACATGTAGAAGGAATTTCCCAGACCAGCTCGTCTCAGCCGCCTGAGGAAATAGAGTCTGATGAACTTTCTTGATCAAGCTGGTGGTGTTGTTGCTCCAGCTGAGGTTGTCATTCATGTGTACACCCAAGTACTTGTAGCTGGAGACCACTTCCACCGCAGATCCTCTTATGTTCAGGGGGGTGTAGGTGTGTTTGTTCCTTCTGAAGTCCACAATCATCTCCTTTGTCTTCTTCACATTGATGTGAAGGTTGTTCTCTTTGCACCTGCTCTCCAGGTGTTCCACCTCCTGCCTGTAGCTGGACTCATCATTGTTTGTGATGCATCCCACCACCGCTGTATCATCTGCAAACTTTACAAAGTGACAGCCTGGATGGGTAGCTGCACAATCATACATGAGCAGAGTAAAAAGGAGGGGGCTCATCACACATCCCTGAGGAGAGCCAGTGCTGAGGGTTATGGTGGAGAAGAAGTTGTGGATCCTCACTAACTGAGGTCTGTTTGTTAAGAAGTCTAGTACCCAGTTGCAAATTGAGGGGCTTAGTCCTAGTGTGAATAGTTTGTCCATCAGGGTTTGGGGGATCATGGTGTTGAAGGCGGATGTGAAGTCCACAAAGAGCATACGGACATAAGAGTTTTTCTGCTCCAAGTGGTTGAGAGCAGTGTGGACCACAGAGGAGATGGCATCCTCTGTTGATCGGTTCTCACGGTATGCATACTGATGAGGGTCCTCGTTGATGTTGATGGTTGTTTTGATGTGAGTCATGACCAGTTTTTCGAAGCATTTAGCGACTATCGGAGTGAGGGCCACTGGCCAATAGTCATTCAGACCAGTCACTGTAGAGCTTTTTGGGACTGGGATGATGGTGGCAGTCTTCAGGCAGGTGGGAACTGTCTCCAGGGTAAGTAAGGTGTTAAAGATGTCTGCCAGCACCTCGCAGAGCTGATCGGCACATTCTTTCAACACTTTTCAGGGGATGTTGTCTGGGCCGTTTGCCTTGTGCGGATTAATCCTCCTGAAGGTACTCCTTACTTGGGCTGAGATCACGCTGAGATGCTCTTCATCTGGTGGTGAGGTGAGTCTGGTGCTGGGTGGTCTGTTTGGGTCTTCAAAGCGTGCATAGAACTTGTTGAAGGCATCAGGCAGAGATGGGTCTTTGGGGCATTGTTCGCTCCTTTGTTTATAATCTGTTATGCACTTAATGCCCCTCCACATGCTCCGAGGGTCTTGTGAGATGAATTGACCCTCGATCCTCTGTGCATATGTGGCCTTGGCCTTCTTAATACCAGCAGCCATCTCTTTCCTTCTACTCAGAGACCTGAAGGCAGTGTTCCTGGCTTCCAGCAGGGTGCGCACCTCTGCATTCAGACAAGGTTTTTTGTTTGAGTAGCTATTAACATATCTGATGGTCGAGATGGTGTCAGTACATGTACTAATGTAACCCAGAACTGAGAGTGTGTATTGGTCCAGATCAAGTGATCCTCCATTTTTAGCAGCTTCTCTGAAAACCTGCCAGTCTGTTCGATCAAAACAATCTCTCAGTATGGGGCCACTGTCCTGGATCTAACATTTAATTTTCTTTTATACTGGTCTGGAGCGTCTCATCGGGGACATGTAAGCAGAAGCCAGGAAGATTGAGATGTGGTCTGACATTCCTAGGTGGAGGCGGGGTTAGTATACTGTGTACTTTTAATACAGTCATGTACGCACTATACTGTGTACTTTTAATAAGGTCATGTTCACAGTATACTGTGTACTTTTAATACCGTCATGTACACAGTATACTG
>NC_056516.1:1155452-1158418 GCF_014905685.2 Nematolebias whitei | reverse complement strand
GTACTTTTAATACCGTCATGTACACAGTATACTGTGTACTTTTAATAAGGTCATGTACACAGTATACCGTGTACTTTCACTACCGTCATGTACACAGTATACTGTGTACTTACCTCAGTTTCCAACATGTTGTAGAGATGAAACCATGTTTAAACTGATCTGATGAGTCCTGCATGTGTTCTGGGTTCAGTCCTATCTGAGGCACGTCTGAGTCTCCGGTTCACAGCTAAACCCGTTCACCCTGACAGCTTTGATAAGTCGAGCCACTAACATGCAGTTTAGAGCTTCAACAAGCCACTGAAGGAAGACAAATTCAATTTGTTCTTTCTGACAGGCAGCATTGGTAAGAGGAATCGCTGGGTTTCTCCTGAGCAGCAAGCGTCACCTTTGGCTCCTGGCATTGAAGCGGTGCTGCCATTTTCCAAACAGCCATTTAGAAGAAGTTAAATCCATCCTGTGGAAACACGGGTTTTCATCACAATGAGGCAGACAAGGACATCGTGTAGCTCGTTGCAGCCTGCTGACTCTGGGATGGATTATAGGAGAGTTAAATGATTTTTTTTATCTGTAGACTTCCAAAAAGCCTGTTCAAATGTCAATACAGATATGTTAAAAATAACGCATTAAGAAAATATAGTCAAAATTTCTTGATCACTGTTATGATTCATCATGTTTGTTCATACGGATAGTATGGTCAGATTTAAATTGATATTCAGACAAAAGCTATCAATAATGAGAATATTGAGGTAAATTAGTATCAAAAGTAGTCACACAAGCATACTGCAAGATACACAAATGCATAAGCAATTTTTCTAATGTACACATTTCAAGTTGCACAAGTGGGAATATTCTGTGTATACAAATGGTCAAATACACATGCACAAATCACCTGCTGTGCACAGATCAGCTGCCGGTGAACGGGATTTTTTAGACTTTCTTGCCGCTCCAGATTCACAATGATGCTGCGTTCAAGGCTGGTGAAAAGCTGGGACGTCTGAGCCTTACTAGGTTTACAGACTTATTGGGAAAAGACACATTTATAACTTGGCACAATAGCTTGAGACTAATTTATCTCCATATAGGTACCATATACCATCGAATGAATAAAAGCTGTGACTTCAGTCAGAGAGCACAACGTATGGAGAGAGAGGCAAAAGTCTTCATCAGGCTAATGGTTAGCTAAACAAGGATCTGTTTTAATAGTAATAACTTTTTTAGGCTTATAAAACAACTCTTTCTCCAATAAAAAAACATATGAGTGTAACAGAAGGCTACTTTAACTAATTTTAAACCTTTACACTTTTGCATGACACTGTGGGGGAGTGGTGGCGCAGAGGTTAGAGAAGGTGGGCCTGTGATCGGAAGATCGCTGGTTTGACTTTCCGGACTGACAGCATCAAAATGTGGGTGGGATAGGTTTAAATGGCCACACCTGCCCCCACCCTCATTTACCCTACTCTGGGCCCATGAGCAAGGCCCTTAACCCCCACCATCCACTCCCCCAGGTGCCCCAGATCTCTGCTCCACACAGAGGGCTAAAACATTTGCCAAGTCTTCATGTGAGCTCGTTTGCTGTGGCGACCCCTGGAGAAGGGAGCAGCCGAAAGAAATAAAAACACTTTTTCATGACGCCGTTTTAGTTTGTGGCTGTTTGTCATCAACAACTGAACAACATCCGTGACTGTATGTGACTGCTGAACATATCAGTCCATCAAGAGCTAAAGAAACGTTCTAACAGGTGGACCGATGCACAGCATCATCAACAAATACCAGTCTATGCTCAGGATGGACGTTTGAAGTAAAAACACTTTGAAATACTTCAGTAAATATAGATTTTTTTTTTTTTTTACCTGTTTGGACCCCGTACCTCACCATGGTCCCATTTTGTTAATCCTTCCACCTCTCAAGTTCATTTACAAACAAAAGACCAACTTGTAGTGATTCATGCTTCTCACAGATCATGACTATTTCATCCTTTACACACGCAGGGCCAATAAAATATCAGCAAAACAAACTGTTTCAAAGCAGAGAGCAGTCTGAACGTGCACTTATCTCAGCTGTTGCTTAAATGTCTAATATTGTTACAAAGCTCATGTTTTCGATAAAAAAAAAATGAGTCCGATTTTTTTAACTTTACTCATTAGAGCCCTGCAGTTGAAAACAGTACTGCGATGAAACAGACTCTGCAGGTACAGAGATGTCTTGCTGCTGATCCTGCTCACAGGGAGCTTTGATTTTCAACAGTCCAGAGGATCAAAGGGAAGGGGCGGAGCAGCTGAGCACACCCGCTGAGATTCCTTTCAAAATAAAACTGCGATGACAGAAAGACACTACAATTCTCCATGGTCTTTCTCTTATTATTATAAAAATTTTTTGCAGGTGGTTGATATTGTTTTGAAAAAAGCACTCCGACTTGAAAAGCACCAGTAGGAAACAACTTGTCACGGCCAGGTGCCAGTGTAAGAAATGGTTCACTGATGTCCCTCATCACAGAGGGATTGGAATAGTGAATGTTTTTTTTAGTTTTCGAGGAGTGTTTTTCTGAGCCACCAGACACAATAGCAGAGCCAGGGGGTGGCCGATGGGGGCCTTGGCCACCATAGATCAATCTTTGGTCACCCCACTCCTTTGAGGAAACAATACAGTAGTTCCTCGCTACTTCGTGGTTCGTTTATCGCGGACTCCCTGTATCTCAGTTTTCAAAATAAGATTGGACATGAAAATGATGGATGAGCCGCACGATCAGCATGGAATTTTTATTTAAAATAAATTATTTTAAATTATTTAGCACCTCCTGCACCTTTGTGCAGCTCCTACTGCAGGATAAACTTCCTGCTGCAGCTGATCAGCTGTTCACCGTGCAGAACGTAGAAGTGCTGAAATCATGACATGCTGTGCTCTTTTACAGCGTTTAAAGTTTAGAAACATTGTTTACAATATTGCAAGAGTGTGGGAAGGGTTTAAAA
>NC_056516.1:1134498-1155352 GCF_014905685.2 Nematolebias whitei | reverse complement strand
ATATATATATAATAAACTACTGGTACTACTATTCCCACTTCACAGGTTTTTACTTATTGCGGGGCTTCAGGGTACGGATCCCCCGCAATAAACGAGGGACTACTGTACTTTAAAATTGTTTTAAAATTAGAAAGCCACGTTTCCTCAAATGACTGGTCCAGTTTACTTATATAGCCAGCAGTGGCCATCTTGGTTTTTCCCAATTTTAGTTGATAACTTTTCTAACACCCAGATGGAAGTCAGCACGTTGCTTATTTTTCTAGTTATTCCGCTCACAAAATGGGCGTGGAGGGTATTTCCAGTTGACCCTCTTCGCTCCAGGATGGGGACAAGAAAAGCAACAAACTAAACAATGGTGTCCTGCAAATGTTTAAACATGTTGTTGTTTATGAGGAAGAGTTGTTTAAACTTGAACACTGGGCCATCAGTCATGCCTGGATGAAAACTTGTGCCCTTTTCTCCACACTACGTGCCCTCTGCCTGATGTCACAGCTGATAAAGTACTAAGTACTGAGAACTTTTTGACAAAACACATCTTTTAAAATGACCAGACTGTCCTTCAAAGAGCTCTTCACATTTTGAACTTCCTTTGAATAGTTCCTGGGCCTGTGGGCCGTCTTCTGGAGAGAATCTCTGGTCTGAGGATTCTGCAGATCATTAGCACGTCTCGAGGAGTCCAGCTGTTTGTTTCCAGCTCAGACTGAGAATTTTCTCTGATTTAGCCTTCTGCCTGCTGTCCTCAGCACCACCGTGCTGCTCCGAGCTCCGCTTCCTGGAGAGTCGCAGAATCTGTTCAGCAAATAATGAGGAGCTGTCAGATATATCATCTCCCCTCCACCGTTTGGGTTAAATGTGATAAATCATACTTCCCTGTTTTCAGCAGACCTTTGTGTAGTTGTTTTTTTAACAATTCACTTTGTTGTTTTGTTTGCTTGTTTGTTTGTTTGTTTTGAGTGTTCTAACGGGACCGATTGCAGTTTTTATTCTTTTATTTGCATCTTTGTATTTTTTTATGCATCCATCAACATAAAAGAGCAGCGGGAGCTTTAGTGTGAGTGATCAGAGGAAACAGCAGCACCAACCTTTCACACAGTCTAATGACATGAAGCATCCGTAATCCCATAATCCCCTACGATAACCTGAGCATCAATCACAGGAGATATCTGATAAACTGCAGGGATTACAGTCAGTTCTCCAATAATACTCATACAGTGTATACAGAGGATATGTGTGTGTGTGTGTGTGTGTGTGCGTGCGTGTGTGTGTGTGTGTGTGTGTGTGTGTGTGTGTGTGTGCTGGGATTAGCACTGCTCTGACATTCAGCAGCCATAATCAAACAAACAGAACAAATCTGCATGATCTCCTTTTAAACAGTCTCAAATACCATCACATCCTGTCACTGACTTGTCTGTAAACCAAATGTTTTACTACACTCAGCTGTTTCTCTGCTGCTTCAGCTTGTGAGACGAACGTGTCATCTCCTCTGTCGTTCGCAAACATCAGTTCCTGCCTCATCCTCGTGCTACAATATGGTTCAGTAAACTGGTTTGAAATCACAAGATTCAGCAGTTTTCTCTGTTTATTTCTAACAGAAAAAAAAAAACTCTTCAGCTTGTTTGTGTGTTAGATGATTTTTTTTTCTCAGGTTAATTCTGAATGAGAACAATAATTACCATATTTTCCGGTGTATAAGTCGCTCCAGAGTGTAAGTCGCACCAGTCAAAAAAAGCATCATGAAGAGGAAAAAAACATATATAAATCGCTTTGGCGTATAAGTAGCATTTATTATGCATTTATTTAATGGTCAAAACAGCTTCATTTTGCCTGGACGTCACAGCTCCATCCATCCATTCATCGCAGCCGGAGCTGCTAGCTCTCCAGCGTTCCTTCGCCTGCACCAGCTGAGTGAAGCGAGCATGCACGGGAAGACTTGCTGTTGCAGTTCTTCGAAATTTAAAGCGTCCGTCAAAAATTGCGTTAGAAAACGCATATATAAATCGCAGGACTGACAAATCTATGCAAAAAACTTAGACTTATACGCCGGAATTTTTTTTTAAATTCAATTAAACCTTTATTTAGACAGATAAATCACAATGAGCCTCGAAGACTCATTTACAAGTGAGATCTGTTTAGACAGACGAAACGTAGTGAAACTGGATACAATTGTAGGGGTTTTCAGTGTGTTCTCTCCACAGACTCTTGAGCTCCTTCAGCAGAGTTAATCACGCCCAGCTGCTGGCCATCTCCCTGATTACCTCCAGGACTATATGAGGCTGCAGACTTGCTTCATCCAGTGCCGGAGCATATCTTGTTGAGGGTAGTTGTGCTCCTGGCCTTTCAAATGTTTAGTTATATTTTTGAATTACTTACCTGTGTGTCTTCTTCGCTTCTGACAGAACTTGGTTTTCCCTGCACCTCCAGTCCTGGACGTTTCATGCAAACCTGTGGATTGAGCTGTACTTACCTGAGCTCAAGTTTCTCCTCGTGGACTCCAGCCAAACTACTACCCCTCCTGCCTCGACCTCCACGCTCCACCCGTGCATCGACCTCTTACTGGAATTTGGATTCGTTACCTCTCCACCCTCTGTCATCCCACCTGTCATTTACAGTAAGAATAATATTATCATTTCCCAACCATCATATCATCCACCCTCCAACCAATAAGACACTAATCATCTCCCCTTTCCCTTCCAGGGATTTTCCAGTTTCAGCTCCTGTGAATATAAGACTGTTTATTAATTGTTATTATTATCACTGTAAAATAAATCACCCTTCTATTTATGATCCTGGGTCTGTTGTCCTTCAGTCCGTTCTTTCTGGGTACACTCCGCCATTATGACAACAATATTGAAAAAACACCTCACACATACAAGCACATAGTGACGTAGACATTCTGCAAAGGGGGAAACGATGAGAGCAGTGAGCAATGTCCATGGACGCTCTCAAGCACACTGTAAGAGTTCTTATAAGGATGAACTAATCAACCAATTCCCTCCAGTGAGATCTGTAAACATTCTCGAGGGATGTCAGGGAATGGCCAAGGAAAACACCTATGGGAATCCAAGAGTCCTGAAATGATGGCACAATGTTTATTCAGCTGGTTTCCTCGGGTTGATCAGATGGACTTCCTCGATGGGAGGGGGTGGGGGGTGGGGGCAGAGCATCAGATTACATGTCCTCCAGGCAAATTCAGATAAGGTGGCCTTTAAGGCCAGTCAGGGAGCCAAATTCAGATAAACACCATTTTTTTGGAGACAGACAGAACTTAATGACATCTACCTTGAGTCTGTGTTGGTCCACTCGGGTTCCGAAATGTTTAAATTACATGGCCACACCGATGGAACGTGCCTGAGTAAAATCCCCGAGATCTGATCCATTCTGCCCAAAGCATTTGAGTCTGGTTGCTCCAGGCATGAACCAAGCCATCATAAAGGCAAGCAGCGTGATCGGATCCAAATTTGCTGCCGATGACTTCCTTGACTGTAAATAAACCAGCAACCAGCCGAATCCCAAAAGCAGGAACCAGTAATCATAAATCCAATTAAATATGCATCCTTAAAATCTACAATGGCAGCAGAGATAGACACATCATCAAGTTTTCAGGTCGATGAGATATCCAGCTGCGTGCGTGCCATCATGGCAATCGGCTCGCCTAAAGTCTGTCTTCTCTTCGAAGAAATATCAATTGTGTTGAGAGACCAACTGATCAAAACAAGTCCATAATTACGGTTTTGAAAGATATGCAAGAGAGTCTCAGAAGCAGTTTCACAGACAGACAGAGCAGCAAAACAAAGCGGAGAGGGAGAGGAAGGGAAAAGCATCTGACCTCGGCAAGAGCAAGTGGTGAAGTGAAATATGGTAGTCCTAAAATAAATAGAATGCTAACTTAAATGCAAAGTTCTCCTCAAAATGATATTCTGTAGAGCTTCTGTCATCATCTTACACATAACAATTTGTGAATCTTGGGAAACATCGGGGAAACTTAACAGCCACTGGCCAAAAGGATGGCCCAGCACTGACGAGCAACATCATCAGGCCAAGACTCTGCATTTTACACTCATCTGCAGGCCAGAGGTCACTCTTTCAGGGATGAGGATGTTCATCCTTAATAGAGAGGAATGTTGGTTTGAGAGAGGAGTAAAGGAGGCCATCCTTGTGAAAATAAACTGTCCATTATTAAACAGGGGCAGAGCCTCTGTGTTCAACTGTCCCCCTCTTACAATGCTGTTATTGCCAGTATCACTCAGCCCTCTGTGAATAGCAAACAGCCATCAGGGCACTAACTACCTGTCGTTAGGCTGATGGTCCTCCTTTATCATGTGAACAGCTAGTTCTGGATGTCTCCAGGCTGATCCACTGTGAGAAGGTGCTATTTATAAGAATGAGTTTATTGCAGCTCCTCAGACTTTATTGGATAAAATACGAAATGTTTCAATCCGTCCAGAGGACCTGACTACATTTTTCGATGTTTCTACCTGGGTTATTGAGCATGCATCAGGATATTTTGTGAATCTGTTGTTTTTGGTGTCAAAATAGGTCATTTGTTGTCTGAAAGTGACAGGCATTACTTAATCCTAAGATCCAGACCTTCTAAGACTGCAGCTCCTGGTTTTGTTCCAGTTGTTGTGCACCAGTTGCCCTCACTCTCTGCCCTGTCTCAGTGTTGCATTTATAAAGAGAGTACTCCATGTCTGCAAACTCCTGCTGTCATAAAGCACATAGTGCCTTTTAGCAAAGTGTTCCAGATTAATTTTGACCTTACGGTGACCTTTTGCATCACAGCAGATTTTCCCAGTCTGTTCTTCACATCTTTGTGTTTTAGTATTTTATATTTATTTTGTGATCTTCGATACAGACTGTTTTTAAAACATATCCAATTATTTTTGTAAAATGAATAATTCAACATTTTACAAGTTTGCTGCAGGCAGAGAAAATATATTTGACCTAGTCTGGGTTTTTGTTTTTACCTAAATGAAAGTTTAAATCTGTCTGTACGCTACAGTTCATGTAGTTACTCTGCTCTCCTACAGATACTAATAATGACATCACTGAAACAAGTAAATAATAATCATACTACTTATCCTACTACTACTACTACTACTACTACTACTACTAATAATAGTAATAATAATAATGACATCACTAAAACAAGTAAATACTACTACTACTACTACTACTACTACTACTACTACTAATAATAATAATAATAATAATAATAATAATAATACTAATAATAATAATAATAATGACCACTTAAACAAGTAAATAATAATACCACTACTACTACTACTACTGTAATGGTCAGCAGCCCCCTGCTGACCCCTCATCTGCTCATGTCACTGCTCCTCTTGCCATGTTTCTGCCCATCCTGCCTTCATGCTCTTTGTTCTCCTGCCCATGTCACCTGCCATAGTTTCTGCCCCTCATGCCATTGTTTGTTTTTTCCTGATGTGTTTTGCCTATCACCCATCCTCCAGGTCAAGCCTGCTCCCTTCACTCCATGCCGTGCCTCCCTTTTCTCACAGCAATCAGCTCTGATTCTACGCACCTGTTCAGCTCATCTAGTTCACCTGCTCTGCACCCTTTATAAGCTCCATTCTCACTCTCCATCAGTACCAAATTATTATACTTTCAATGGTCCTTGATTCCTAGCTATCTTGTTCTTGTTCATGCTTGATGTTCATGCCCTGTATTTGGATTTTCAACCTCATGCCTTTTCTTGTGGATTTACCCATTTGCCTGCTCCTCGTCTGGTTCTGTTCTGTGCTTCTGATCACGGTAATGACCTCCTCCTCTGCCTCTATGACCACGATTCACGGATCACACTTTTTGGATTAATTCTTGGACCTCTGACTCCCTGTGTTTGACCCCTTTGGACCACGACCCTGCATTGCCCCACTTTCCCTCTCTGTCTATTAAGATTGGACTCCTGCCTTGGACCCTGATTCCAGCTACCAGGAGTCTAATTAATAAAAACTGTTCTTGTTTTTGCACTCCTGTGTCTGGCTTATTCTGAATCCAAAACCCAAACTTGACAGAATAATTCGTCACTGATGGAGAGTGAGAATGGAGCTTATAAACACAAAGCCGTAGCTAAAAGCTAAAACCACAGAGCAGTAGCTAAAAGCTAAAGCCACAGAGCAGTAGCTAAAAGCAGCAGAACAGCAACTAAACTTAGCAATGTAGATCCTAAATATAAAAATAGTTAACCGGAGTGTAAAACAAACAAATCACAGGCGAAAATAAGCAGACCACAAGCTAAAAGTAACAGCACAGTTACTAAATTAATAGTAAAGTTAAAGTTTTAGTAGTATTTAAAGTAATAAATTAACAGTAAAGTTAATAAAATAGATGCTGAACATAAATTATGAAAATCAGAGGCTAAAATAAGCTGAAAGCAAACTAAATACAGCAGAACAAAAGCGAAAACATTAAATCAGCAAAAGAGAAGCTAAAAGCTAACTTAGAAGAACACCAGCTTAAACCTAAACGCAGGTGAACATTTACTAAAGCTTAAAACAGCAAAACAGTAACTAAAAGTATCAAAACACATGTTAAAATGAGCCACTACGTAGCTAAACTTAGCTAAATGGATGCTAAAGCCTAAAAGTAGAAAAGGTATTGAAGCGTTAAGTCATAGTATGATTGAGTCAGATGTGTTTATGTTTGAATGTTTTAAAGAGCACAAAATGTTTGGAAGTATGTGGTTTGATTGTGAAAGAACTGTAGAGGAGAAACTATGAACAAAAAACTGTAGTGCAAATGCTGACTCTACATTTACATAAAAATAATTACTTAAATTATTAATTAATTAATATGAATTAATGTAATTAATTAACATTAATAAAATAAAATAATCCTGTGATGGACTTGCGACCCGTCCAGGGTGTCCCCCGCCCCTCGCACAGTGATTGCTGGACATGGGCACCAGCGACCCCCGTGACCCAAAATGGAATAAGCGGGTAAAGATAATGGATGGATGGATGGATGAAAATAAAATAATATAATAATTTAATATCAATTAAATTATTATGCATAAATCATATTAATACTACTACTACTACTAATAATAATAATAATAATAATAATAATTATTATTATTATTATTATTAGTAGTAGTAGTAGTAGTAGTATTATGTTATATTAGCTTTGTTCATTTCAATGCAAATCAAGACCTTAAGTGTTGTTTTAATTTTATTTATCAGATTCTGTCAGAATTCTCAAAGCATTTTGTTTTGGAGTTTCCTGCAGATCTTTTTTTCCAAACTCTGCATTTGGTTCAGAATGTCAGTCTTTCCAGATACTTGTTTATTTTTCTTATTAAAGGGTTCATTTGTATTCTGAAGCTGTTGCAAAGTCCACATGTTTGCTACTCAAAGAGCTGCAGCGTTGCCTTGTTTTCCATGAAAACCAGTGTTTTCTGCTTGTTCCAGTGTTTTTACCCCTCAGCAGGTATGCAATAGGAAGTTAGAGACTGAGATTTGTCCACAGTCATCCTGGGCTCAGTGTCCAGTACAGAACCTGTCTGACGGATGCAACATGGCCTCTAACACCTGAGAGGGTCAGATTGGATGGCGTAGCTCAGAAATCAAGACGTTATCCAGGTGGAAATGATGGATGAATGCGACGTGCGGTAAAGTCAGCACATTTCGTGGCCGGCTCAGGTCGTGCTGCTGCTGCTGTCTCCTCTGATGATCCTTCTGTAAACCTGGATCTGTTAGAGGCTTGTTCTTTTTGCTCAATTGAAACTTCCCAACACTGCATTTCTTTCAGTTTGTTACACTGTAGGTTAAATTTAAGTGTGTTTTACATGTTAGTATGAATATGCAGTTGTTCTAATATTAAATAAGTCTGCTCTGTTAATAAATCAAAGTCTGAGCATTCAAGCTGACCAGTTCATATAAGTTGGAATAGATCCCATGCCATAAGCATGGTGTTTACTCAGATACTCAGTGTCCACAGTTGTTGAGGGATTTGAGGGAGTTTTTTTTTAAAGACGACTGTTTTTCTGGACTGAACTTGAACAGGAGATGCAAGTGAACCTTAATGTTTTTGGTGCTAAATGTTCACGTGGAGTTACACTGTGGAGAAGAACAGAGGTGTTTTCTTTTTTATTTGTTTCTTATTTGAGGCAGCCCATGATGGATCCTGGTGACTGGAGGGAGTGGTGGAGGAGCCAAGGGGTGAGTTAAGGGTAGGTTGGCCTTGGCCGCCAAAGATTAAACTTTGGTTCTCCCAATCATTTTTGAGGAAACTATAAATGGTAAATGGACTGTACGTATATAGCGCCTTTCTATCTTATCAAGATACTCAAAGCGCTTTACACTACAGTCTGTGTCCTCATTTACCCATTCATACAGCACTCTACTAGATCTCTACAAAGCTAATTGAACAAATCATTCTAAAGAGACTAATCAGTGCTTTAGGTCACATTCATACACTGATGGGACACACATCGAAGGCAATGACAGGTTCAGTGTCTTGCCCAGAGAGACTTCGGCATGTGACTCCTGGTGGATTTGAACACCCAACTCTTGCGATGGAGGATGACTGCTCTAACCACTCAGCCACTGCCGCCCACAATTATATAATAAATAAATTATATAATAAATAAATTATATAATAAAATAATTACTTTGAAGTAATTAAAAATAGAAATTATAGTTTCCTCAAATAATTAGGATGGCCAGTTTACATACATATACGGTGGTAGCCATCTTGGATTCTGGTGTGGAAACCCAGTTTTTGAATGAAACATTTCTTACTGCTGCAGCCACACACCAAAATGTTAATTAGTACCTCACTTATTTTTCAAGTTCTCATGCTCACAACATGCACTGATGAACGGATGAAGGGAGGGTGTTTCCAACTCCTCCTCTTTGCAACAGTGGACAAAAAGCTGCTTATGATCTCATCCAGTGAGCAGGTGTGATGGAGTTACACAAACTGAAAATGGCTGAAGTTCAGCCTGGTCAGGAGAAAAACAACAGACCACTGAAGCTTCCCTCAGATCCATCATACAGAAAGTGCTTCCTAGTAAGTGCTCTTTTTAAACATAAAGCACAACAGATGTTGGTGAGGGTCAAAACAAAACCTCTTGCTCACTAACTAATGACTTAGATAGTGGAAGAAGACAGCTGTATAACTCACTGCTGTGAGAAACACAGGTAAACACAAACCCACTGGAGCTCTGGTGTGTCTCTGCGTATCTTAGCTGCTGATGGTGGAGTTTACAGAACTCAGTCAGTTCAAGGTTACATGACTTTACCTTAAAATAGCAGCATGTGAGTGTTTTTGCTAGAAACAAAGCAGTGAGTGACCTTGCAAAGTGATCTGACCAGGTGGGCTTATAATGGGATGTAATGAGCTAGAGATGGTCCAGTTGAGTGTCAGCACACAAGACAGTTATATTAATGTTCTATTTTCAGTAATCAGTACCCAGACGGGTACAGGGAACCTGATGACAAATTCCCCGGTGATCCCCACTCCCATCCAGAAGCACACTTTTTATTTAACTGCTTTATTTGCTGACATAACACAGAAGAAGCAGAGGAAGATCCTCTCTGAACACTTGGTGTCCATCAAACAATGAGTGGCTGCTTCACAGTAACACACTGAAGCTTGGAGTTTGATTTGAAACAGCTGTGTGGCCTCAGAGTGATCACAGACAGCTGCAGCAAACAGAGACAGAGGCAAGCAGATGTGTCAATCAATCTGTGCTTTATAAAAGTAATATGGCAAGCTATTTGTATATTTATTCAATATCCCTCATATCAAGGGTCAATTTCTCATAATAGCACGATTTAGTCCAAACTAGAAGTCGATCTAAACGAGTTTCTCTCTGATCAAGGCCTATCTGTAGAAACAGGGCCGCTGGAGGCCCTTCCTGACGCAACGAGCTGCACCTTTGGCCACGAACTGTGGTAGTGATAGAAAGAATGAGATCATGGATACAAGAAGTTTAAATGAGTTTCCTCTGCAGGGTGGCTGGGTGAGAAGTTCAGTTATCAGGAGAAACTCGGAGTAGAACCGCTGCTCCTCCACATAGAGAGGAGCCAGTTGAGGTGGTTCGGGCATCTGGTAAGGATGCTCCCTGGGCACCTCCCTAGGGAGGTGCTTTGGGTATGTTCAACTGAGAGGAGACCCCAAGGAAGACTCAGAATACATTGGAGAGACTACAGGTCCTTCTCAAAAAATTAGCATATTGTGATAAAGATCATTATTTTCCATAATGTAATGATAAAAATGAAACTTTCATATATTTCAGATTAATTGCACACCAACTGAAATATTTCAGGTCTTTAATTGTTTTAATACTGATGATTATGGCATACAGCTCATGAAAACCCAAAATGCCTGTCCCAAAAAATTAGCATATCATGAAAAGGTTCTCTAAACAAGCTATTAATCTAACCATCTGAATCAACGACGTAACTCTAAACACCTGCAAAAGATTCCTGAGGCTTTTAAAAACTCCCAGCCTTGTTCATTACTCAAAACCGCAATCATGGGTAAGACTGCCGACCTGACTGCTATCCAGAAGGCCATCATTGACACCCTCAAGCAAGAGGGTAAGACACAGAAAGAAATTGCTGAACAATAGTCTGTTCCCAGAGTGCTGTATCAAGGCACCTCAGTGGGAAGTCTGTGGGAAGGGAAAAGTGTGGCAGAAAACGCTGCACAACGAGAAGAGGTGACCGGACACTGAGGAGGATTGTGGAGAAGGGCCGATTCCAGACCTTGGGGGACCTGCGGAAGCAGTGGACTGAGTCTGGAGTAGAAACATCCAGAGCCACCGTGCACAGGCGTGTGCAGGAAATGGGCTACAGGTGCCGCATTCCCCAGGTCAAGCCACTTTTGAACCACAAACAGCGGCAGAAGCACCTGACCTGGGCAACAGAGAAGCAGCACTGGACTGTTGCTCAGTGGTCCAAAGTACTTTTTTCGGATGAAAGCAAATTTTGCATGTCATTCGGAAATCAAGGTGCTAGAGTCTGGAGGAAGACTGGGGAGAAGGAAATGCCAAAATGCCAGAAGTCCAGTATGAAGCACCCACAGTCAGTGATGGTCTGGGGTGCCATGTCAGCTGCTGGTGTTGGTCCACTGTGTTTTATCAAGGGCAGGGTCAATGCAGCTAGCTATCAGGAGATTTTGGAGCACTTCATGCTTCCATCTGCTGAAAAGCTTTATGGAGATGAAGATTTCATTTTTCAGCACGACCTGGCACCTGCTCACAGTGCCAAAACCACTGGTAAATGGTTTACTGACCATGGTATTACTGTGCTCAATTGGCCTGTCAACTCTCCTGACCTGAACCCCATAGAGAACCTGTGGGATATTGTGAAGATAAAGTTGAGAGACGCAAGACCCAACACTATGGGTTAGCTTAAGGCCGCTATCGAAGCATCCTGGGCCTCCATAACACCTCAGCAGTGCCACAGGCTGATTGCCTCCATGCCACGCCGCATTGAAGCAGTCATTCGTGCAAAAGCATTCCTGACCAAGTATTGAGTGCATAACTGAACATGATTATTTGAAGGTTGGCGTTTTTTGTATTAAAAACACTTGTCTTTCATTGGTGGGATGAAATATGCTAATTTTTTGAGACAGGCATTTTGGGTTTTCATGAGCTGTATGCCATAATCATCAGTATTAAAACAATTAAAGACCTGAAATATTTCAGTTGGTGTGCAATGAATCTGAAATATATGAAAGTTTCATTTTTATCATTACATTATGGAAAATAATGACCTTTATCACAGTATGCTAATTTTTTGAGAAGGACCTGTACATCTCTCGTTTGGCATGGGGACACCTTGGGGTCTCCCTAGAAGAGCTGGAAGAGGTGGCTGTGGAAAGAGATGTCTAGACCTCCCTGCTTAAGATGCTGCCCCGAGACCTGACTTCAGAACAAGTGGAAAATAATGGATGGATGGATCGATGAAGGGATGGATGGATGGATGGTGATATATGATATTTTTCAAGATTTTATTCTTTTTTAAAATTACGTAATTTAATGTTCACATATCAATGACAACATTATCCCTGTTGTCAGAAGCTATAGCAACCAGTGCTTTGGGTTAAGTTTCTAGCTTGTGGGCACATTCTGCTGGCCAGGCTTCAGATGATGTCATATCTTCAAGGGTGTCAGAAGCATCCGTAATGTGGGGGGACGCAATGAATGTGTGTAGGTGTGTGTGTGTGCGTGCGTGCGCGCGAGTGTGCGCGCATGCACGTGTGTGCGCACGTTAAAAATAGGTGTTCACTAGTGAACAAAAAAGCAGCATTTCACCTATATTTCCTTTAATTCCACACATTTAAAACATGTTTCTCACCAAGTTTGTGTAAATTCATCTGTGGGTTTTAAAGACATTTTGACTTTTATACACTTTAATACAGAGCGTCAGGTCAGCACTATTTGTCTTTATAGAGAAATAAAAATCATCACCACTGGACTTTTTAACTTGTGTTCAACACTACTCATCTAAATGATGTTTCTCATGAAGCTTGAGGACAATAAGGTGTGGGGTTTTAAAGACATTTCAACTTTAATGCACCTGAACACACAGCGTCTCTTACACCTGCAGCGTCTTACAGCGTCACAGTTACTGCTAAGCTAACATGCTACAGACGTAGCGCTGCTCTCAAGCATCCTTCTAACATGAATATATGTTTATAATCAACCCCCTGGTCAACCACTGCCTGCACTAAGCTCGCTAAACTGGTGAGCGAGTAACACAGGTACTTCCACCTTTGCGCGTTTTCTGCCGAGGCAAGAGCCAGGAAGGGAAGGTGGAGAGTTGGAGGTAACCAGGAAAACCTGGAGTGGAGTTTTTTGTGGCTTGAATATTCTCCTATTAATCAAGTGGAATGGATTTGTTCACGAAGAAAGAGAAACTGCGTCGCCTGAACTAATGCTTTATAGTAAAAGTGTGTGTGTGTGTGTGTGGGGGGGGGACTTGTCCCCTTCACATATAATGGTTGCGACATCTATGCATATCTTTTATGATATAATAGGCCGCTGCTTTAGTGATGTCACGACACTTCTCACGTTTTCTCCTACACGGCACAGCATGGTATGAGATTTGTGTAGTGACGTAGGGGACAGCTTTCGCTGTAACATACTACTAATTCATTATTCTTAAAGCTAGTTCAAGCACAAAGAATATTAATTGTTTAATTATAATGGATTCTTTCTTTTTCGAGTTAAATTTCTGCCATGTGACCAAGATAACTTGTGGAGTGGAGTGTATAATTAGTGACATGAGATGCCATTTTATCTTTGACCCATCAGAATAAATGCGGTCATTTATTTAACAGAATCAAAATTTAACATCAAACATGTACACATTGATTTGCTGATCTGTTTCTGATTAATAAACTTGGCACGATTTACTAAACAAGACAACAGAAGATTACTGATTGAGACTGATTCATCTCTGAAGGCATCTAACTTGATTTTCTGGCGAATAGAAGTTTAAAGAGAAGGAAAATAGAAGTTTAAAGATTTAAAGAGGAGGTTTAGATGGATGAAAGTTATGTGTTGAACCAGAAAATGGCACCCTTCCTCCTACCTCATCTCAGCCCTCCGGTACACTCAGGGCGTGAACGCCTTGTTACCTGAGCAGAGGATACATCAACTCCGGAACAGAGGTCCATTGGCACGCTACCTTTTCAGCGTCTCCGGTCAGAGTGGCTGAGAATCTTTAGAAGTAGTTCTATATGCTCCGATCAACAGAATAAGCTTCCTTAGAAGTTGAGAGCATGTAATGCTCGGATTGAGTGCACAGCGATGCAAGCTGTGACACCGCTGAAATGGAGGGACCCTTGGCACATGGTCCAATCCATCAGCTATTTTGTTCAGCTGTAAGACTCCATCAGACTGAGTCTCATCTTCGACTGAAAGTTCCAGGAAGACTGGAAAGACTTGGAAGACTGGAAAAGACTGAATAGTTCCAAGAAGTGTTGCCTTTTAACGTGTATCCACTTCCTATCACTTGGTACTTCCTGATTGGTTGAAACAACCAGCAGGGGTGTAGTTTTAGTGATGTCAGAGGGTTATTAGAAGTCAACAGACAGCAGAAATGTTTTAAGAACGGTTAGTACAGACAGAGAAATATTTTGAAGAAGTGAGAGAAAGCAGGTGCCAGCCAGTTCTTATTTACTGTCTGAGAGTTTTAAAAACAAGGCACTTCGTTCTCATAACTTGTCTCTGACTTTGAACCGACATCAGGTCCACTCCTCACACAGACAGAAGAGTGAATGCACACTTACTTCATAAATAGACATTTACTTGTATGATCCAAGTCTAATGAGGTTTAAAAATCATTAATACTGTTTCACAGTTGATTTAAATGAGTGGTTTACTTCAACATTAGAAATGGTATGAACTAAACACACTTTTGATTATCAAGATATTGTAAAATAGTTAATGATAATGTAAAAAAGAAGAGTGTTCTTTCAATTGATTAATCCAGGATACAATTAAATAGTCTCTTGATGAGATAATTTGTATTTCTGTATTCAAATCAATGAAATAACAGTTCCTGTCCCCTGAAGGTCTTCAGAGACAGATTGATGTCGGAGGTCTAGTTCACTACAGTCCCCCCTTTTGAAATCATCGCCTGTCCATGGGGATGAATTCCAACATGAACTTACACCTCCGAATGTCCTTGATCTTGATGTAATCCAGGAAGAGGAAAACAAAAGTCAAAGAAGGTAATCCCACAACGGTTTTGGTAATTCCATAATGCTGTTGGTAATTCCATTGCAGCAATGCTTTAACCCCTTGGAAACAAAGTCTGTAATCCATTGGAAAAAGTCATATAATCCACAACGATAAATCCACAACGATTGGAGGTGTTGATTGATCAGCATGTAGAGGGGTTCCCTCGATTGAACTGCAGAGGTGACCACTGGATGGAGTTTGGAGACCCACGTTGGAGTTGTAGGTCCCTTCAGCAAACGTTGCTGTTGGTGGTTCCCAGTGGATACCATTCTGGTTCTATGTGTTCATGCATTTATGTGGTTTTAGTTGGGCTTAGGAGTGGGATTTTACACAAGACCTTAACCTATATGCACCTGGTGTGTAAGCTATCATGGTTCAGATCAGCTACAGATTCCAGTTAAAGGGTGGTTCATGCTGAAAAATTATATATAGGGATTTATCCTATAGAAGGGCATTCCAAACTATTTTTCTATTCCTAACTTGGTTTAAGTTAGATTTACATGGCAAAATATAGTTTGGTTCAATTGTCTGTTGTCCCTTTAGACGAACGACTTGAGTTTTGGGTTTTGGTTTCCCCCTAAATGTTTTTGGAGTCTATGGCAAGACTCAACTTAAGGATTAGCTAGCCCCCCCTCCGAATAGGATTGTTCGAGTAGGTTTGGCTTGACAGTCGTGAGACCAATGTAGGTTATGGTACTTAAGGTAACATTAATCTACATTGAATCCTCAAAGATTGAAGTTTAACAAATGACCTGTATGTTGGCATATTTAAAGTCCTTATAGTCTCTAACTTAAGTACACACAAAATTCATTCTTGCTGGGGGTGTTCAGAAACAATATCAAAACCAAATAAACAATGTCTCAACATCGACAACAGTAGTGATTAAGCAACTAGAAAACAACGTTTCACCGCGTCACTCACTCTGATTGTCAGATTCGATCACGTTATCGCCTCTGAGTTGTTATCTTAACAGTTACTTAAGCTTAGACTTATTTACTTTCTGCTTGGATGGCCTTTTTTTTCCCATGAGGTCTGAGTTTGTGAGATCTTTGTCTCCTGTGGAGTTAGTTGCAATGCCTCTACTATGCAGTGGTGCTCTGTGGAGTGGTCTGGATGGCTGAAACTGGCCACAGACCAGGCACCCTTTTATGTAGTCCTTGACATCCTTTTTCATTCCAGGCCAATAAGCAACTTGTTTTAATGCTTTCAGGGTGGCGTTATCTCCCTTGTGTCCTGCGGACGGGAGGTCATGCGAGTGAACTAACATCACCCCCCTGTAGTCATGGGGGACCACGAACATGGGTGAGGAAGTCTGTCCATGAGCAAAAGTTAGGATGCCCTAATTAGTTTTAGCTGTTTGCGCAGCTGAAAGAGGACTTTAAGGTCTGGATTGGAATCCAGGTCGACTTCGGATGGAGTGTTTTTGTCTGGGTCAGTCAAGTACAGTATCATTGAGTTTATCGCAGGATCCAACTTCTGAAGTTGGATGATGTCTGGGTCAATCAGCACGGGTTGTACAGAGACTGCGTTGTCAGCCAGTTTGGCTGCAGCCTGTGCACGTGTGACTGCCATTACCTCGGCTGTAGGTTGTACTGCCAGAGTTGCGAGCAGCCAGGAGGGGTCAAAGGACCACAGAGGGCCGTCCACGGCTCCGTCCTTGGCTAGGAAGTCTGCAAGGTCATTATACCGCTTGTCATCGTCTAGGACTCTTGAATGTCCTAGAACCTTTTTTCCCAATAGACCTGTAGGTCATGTGATGTCACCAAGCTCTTTGTGTTTGACCACTTTCTTGTTGCTTGTGAGAAAGCCGTTCTGTTTCCACAGAGCGAGATGACACAAGAAACTAAGTCGAGCGTAATTAGAGTCCGTGCAGATGACTAGCGTTTGGATGGAGCGTTCTACTGCCATCTGGAGAGCTATTAGGATTCCTGCTATCTCAGCGTACTGAGAAGTCTGAGAGCCTAATTCATAGCTAAAAGTGACCTCTTCTTGGTCTTGGAGGAGGATCCCTCCAACACCTGATTTGCAGGTTTGTTCGTGGTGTAATGAGCAGCCATCCACGTACAGTGTTGTCATATCTTTGCAGATATTGCTGTCAAAGTAGTGGTGATTCGGGTCCTCACTTACTGAGGGTTTATCCGCAGCTGGCGGTTGGGTGGCTGGTACATGTTGTGTACATTCCTGGCAGAGTGCCAGGTCGGTGCCCAAATGTGACTTCTTGTTTTGTCCGTAGCGGATGTCTAGGTCAAAACTTTGAAGCGCCATGAGCCACGTGGCTATCTGTGAGTTTGTCACCACACCATCTCTGATGCGTTGGCTATTCAGGAAAGTTACTGGCTGGTGTTGTGTTTCAACAATTATTTTCTGTCCACTGATATACAGTAAATGGAGAAGTGTTTAACTGCCCAAACAGTGGTCAGTAGAGCTTTCTCACAGTCTGAGAACTTTAATTCGGGGCCTGCCATTGTCTTACTCGTGTGGGATCCACCTCGAGGGCTGCGTGCAGCAACAGGATCTGGAGTAGACGTTTCTGGGTCTGTGGGCTCAGGACAGGTTGGGTCCTCACACAGCATGGATGATGCAGAGGCTGCAGGAGATGGAAAAACTACGGGGACTGTAGTAGGCATGGGAGCGACCACAGGGGCTGCAGCTGTGAGACCCTCAGGAGCCAGGAGCAGGAACCGAGGAAGCGCCGGGGGTGTAGCTGGAGGCTCAGAGTCTCTAAAAGGGACAGAGCAGTGAGAGTCAGGCTGCCTGCTGGGTCTTGGTTTTGTCTGGTCATTCTGTGATGATTTCTAGGCAGGAGACCCATTTGGTGCAGGCAGGCAAGACTCAAAGAATATAAATCAATAATTTATTATTTACAAAATAAAGATGGCTGACGGGGCAGCAAACTTACATAAATCATGGGACAGGACGCAGGACACAAGGAGCAGGACACGAGGAGCATAACAGGCATCACAGTGCGACAATGACCAGACAATGAGGGACGCAGGCAAACAGACTTAAATACACACACCAACGAGACTAACACAGAACACCTGTGAAACATCACAGGTGAAGACATCAGAGGGGGAGCAGACAAATATACAACACTAGAGGGAGACAGAGACCAGGGAAAGCACAACTCCTATAGATATTGTAAAATAGTTAATCATAATATAAAAAAGAAGAGTGTTCTTTCAATTGATTAATTCAGGATTCAATTAAATAGTCTCTTGATGAGATAATTTGTATTTCTGGATTCAAATCAAGGAAATAACAGTTCCTGTCCCTTGAAGGTCCTCAGAGGCAGATTGATGTCGGAGGTCTAGTTTACTACATTTGTAACGTAGTTTGCTTCAGGTAGGGCTTCAGCAGACTGCTCGAGTAATCTACACATCGATTCCTAGGACACCTATCGAGGTTTTTAATTTCACGTTGAGTGTTCGTGGTGACATCATTACGCCACCCTTACGTCATCGCGTCACGTGTCACGTGATCCGCACCGGGCGCAGGTTACAAAATGGATTCCTCCAAGCAGACGGAAGGAGCCGAGCAGACCCAGTCTTGACAAACAGGTAGAAATGAATCAATAGTCTGGAAATATTTCACTAAAGATAAATCTTCTGGTTAAACTACCAAAAGGAAACAGAAAATGAATAAACTTCCTGACTGTTTGGAGCACGTTGCAAACCGGTGTTACACCATATTTTGTGACTGTAGGGGGCGGTGTTGCATGCACTGTTGCAGGTCACAGAATATGGTGTAACAACGGGTCCGATGACTGAACCAGAACCAGCTTCCTCTGACCTTGTTTCACAAACAAAAAGCAAAAAATAAATACTGCTTCAAATAATGCCACTTTTCCACTGTCACATTTCGGGTCGGTTCAGATCGGCTCGTGTCTCGTTGTGTTTCCATTTACACTTCTGGACCGGCTCTGTAGGCGGGGACTAGAATCCAACTCGTCTTACCACCTGGTGGCGGTAGTGCTCCCTTAAGCTACTTACTAGCCACCACTAAACGTATTAGAAGAAGAACACCCTGAAGGTTTTGTCTCAAGGTGTTGTGGAAGAGATGTCATGCTCTAATGGAGTACCTCATGAGCTGTAACTTTTAAACCTGATTCATAACCCTACCTTACTGCCTTCCTGCCTGCTTTAAACCCATGTGTTTTCCATTTTAGTATATCTAAAAAAGTTAAATCTGGTCCTCTGGACATTCAAAAAAAAAAAAAAAACAAAGCAAAATCCTGGCCAAAGTGGTTCAAAATATCCTGATGCATGCTCAATAATCCAGGTAGAAAATCTAAAAAAAAAAAATCTGGGTCTGGGTTCCTCCTTTTCACCTGTTGGCTGACTGGAGTCCTGTTTGGGTTTCTTCTTTGCTTTCAGGAAGGCCCAGTTAGGATATCCACATTGCTCTAGAGCCTGTCTTGTGTGGGATTTCTCCTTCTGCCTGGCTCCTGAGCTAGTGGGGACGCTGTCTGCTCTGTGATACAGAGTCCTGATGACTCCTAACTTGTGCTCCAAAGGGTGATGGGAGTCAAACTGCAAATACTGGTCTGTGTGGGTGGGTTTGCGGTGCACCTCTGTTTGCAAATGTCCTCTATCAGAGACTGAGACCTCACAGTCCAAGAAAGCCAACTTGCCATTTTTTTCATATTCTCGAGTGAACTTGATGTATTTATCCACAGAGTTGATGTGGTCAGTAAAATGTTGGACTTCCTGAGATTTAATTTTAACCCAGGTGTCGTCAACATACCTGAACCAATGACTTGGTGGTGTTCCTGAAAAGGACGTCAAGGCTGTCTTTTCTACCTCCTCCATGTACAAGTTGGCAACAATAGGAGAAACTGGAGACCCCATAGCACACCCATGTTTCTGCCTATAATATTGCTCCCCATATGTGAAGTAGGTTGACTGCAGGCACAGTTTCAAGAGTTGACACAGTTGTTCTGTGGAAAGTGTGGTCCTGCTGCTCAGAGTGGTGTCTGATTTTAATTTTGAACTGACCACCTCTACTGCATCATCAACAGGAATGCACGTAAAGAGTGATGTGACATCAAAAGAGACCATTGTTTCATCAGTCTCCATGATGACATCCCTCACCTTATCCACAAAGTCCATGGTGTTCTATATGTGGTGTTCTGAGCTGCCAACTAAAGGGATGAGTACAGACGCCAGATATTTAGAAACATTGTAAGTGACAGAGTTAATCATGCTAACAATTGGTCTTAAAGGTACACCTTGTTTGTGGATTTTAGGTAAACCATACAGACTAGGTGTGGCCTCCCCTGGGTACAGTCTGTGGTACAGAAAACGGTCAATAGCCTTGTCCTGCTCCAAAATTTTCAGGCAATCTATCAATTTCTTCTTGTAACCACTTCCTGGATCTCTTTTCAGAGGTTCATAAGTGTTTGTCACTAAGGAGTGTCATAACTTTCTCATGATAGTCTTTCTGGTTCAAAATCACTGTGCACCTTCCTTTGTCTGCTGGGAGAATAATGATGTTTTTGTCCTTGCTAAGAGTGGTGAGTGCATCCCTCTCCTCTCTACTGATGTTGGAAGGTGGTGGTTTGGCATTGCTGAGGCAGGATGAAACTTTGATTCTGAGCTGTTCTGCTTCAGCCTCTTTCATTTTGTTGTTGCGGATGGCTGACTCAGTAGCCGTGATCATCTCCACCAGAGGAATTCTACTTGGTGCAACCGCAAAGTTCATTCCCCTGGTAAGAATCTCTGACTCTGGCTGGGTGAGCTGTCTGTCAGATAAATTCTTCACCCACTTTTCTGTCTCCCTGGCATGTAATTGATTACTGGAGTGTTGTCCTACACTGAATGTGTTGTTATTGGAATAGTGATGGTGTTGATGAGCTATTAGTACGTTAAACTTGTTTTGTTGTCGAGTCTTGGACTTGACATGCTGTGCTAAGCGTGCCTGATCTGTACAGTCCATCGCTTGCTGAAGTGTGGTCTGATCTAGGCATGTTGTTAGTTTTTGTTTAATGCACTCTTCCTTGGCCTTCAAGGCCTCAATAGTAAAATTGGGCTGTCTCACCCGTTCATTCAGCAGCTGGGTTTGTGCCTTCTGAAGGATCTTGCTTGCCCGGTGCCCGCTGACCGAAGATTTTAGTTCCAGGCTCT
>NC_056516.1:1133260-1134398 GCF_014905685.2 Nematolebias whitei | reverse complement strand
GATAATTGATAAATGATAACTGATAATTGATAAGTGATAACTGATAAATGATAACTGATAATTGATAAATGATAACTGATAACTGATAAATGATAACTGATAAATGATAACTGATAACTGATAACTGTCCTTTCTGAAGTTTTGACTGTTTTTGTCTCACTTCATCCTAGAACCAAAAAATTATAACATAATAACAGTTGAGCAGATTCTGGTAATCTTTTCTTAGGATCCATTAAAGATCAAATGCAATTGGAAAATTTTCTCAACTTCCAGTATGAATTTAAACAAACACTATATGAACTTAACATAGTAACATTTGTTTAGGAAATTTAATGTTCAAGGACACCACTTAAGAAAAAAAATTGTTTAATAGGAAAAGTAAGAAGTGAAAAATGTAGAAAAATAAAAACTACTGCGTCCAACTAATGATTGTGTATCTGTGTGTCCCTTGTCTCACGGGCTTCATCCAGAAGAAGACACAAGTGTTGTTCCTGCTGTGTCCGCTTCAGTTCTTCATGTTCATTCAGTGATGAAATAAGACTTTTCTTTACTGGACTCTTTTCTCTTTCTCTTCACTAGAAAGAAGAAACAGGTGGTTAATTCAAGCTACATACTGTTTTTGAATAAATGCATCAAACAAAGAAAGGTGCAGCTAACAGCTATAATAGATATATTAATAATAATAAACTGATCAAATAAGAAAATGAAAAATAAATTGATTTAAAAATAATGAAAATAATATAATAATAAATGGATATATGAATCAGAAAGTATTAAACAGATACAGATATTCTTTATTGTCATTCGCACCACATGTGGTACATGTGGTGGATCAAAATTATGTACACAGGGTCCCAGTTACATCCAACAATAAAATGTAAAAGAAAAACAGTAATAACATCTAAGATATGAAGTAAGCAAAACATCAAGTAAAAATATGCTAAGCACTAATAGCATAAAAACAATCAACACAATACGCCTAACAGCAGCACGGACATGAGTCTATGTGAACAGATGAGCACGAATGAACACAGCAACATGAAACAGATCAGCAGCAACATGAAACAGATCAGCAGCAGCATGAAACAGACCAGCAGCAACATGAAACAGATCAGCAGCAACATGAAACAGATCAGCA
>NC_056516.1:1130793-1133250 GCF_014905685.2 Nematolebias whitei | reverse complement strand
CAGCAGCAACATGAAACAGATCAGCAGCAACATGAAACAGATCAGCAGCAACATGAAACAGATCAGCAGCAACATGAAACAGACCAGCAGCAACATGAAACAGATCAGCAGCAGCATGAAACAGATCAGCAGCAACATGATGTGATTATCCTGGTTAGATATTCATGAGGCTGCACAAACTCAAGTTCATGTTGCTTTTTGACGTATTGTTTTGATTGTTTACTGCTATTAGTGCTTAGTGTATTATTAGTAGATGTTTTTAGTTGATATTTTTCTTAATTCATATCTTAGATCTTATTACTGTTTTTCTTTTACATTTTATTGTCTGTAACTGGGACCCTGTGTACATAATTTCATCCCAATTCAGTATTTATTCAACTTTTTTTTTTTTTTTTTTACTTTAAAAATAAAATAAAAACAAGTCCTTATCGGCACAAATAAGGTGATGTGGAACATGTTGCATCTGCTCTTACAAGCACAGGCTGCAGTGTTGTGCTGCTCTGTGAGGTGCAGCTGGGCTGTGATGGAGCTCTGTCAGGTGCAAACTCTGCTGATGGAGCAGGAGCAGAAGCCGGGAGGCTTGGAGGGTTTAATGTGGAGTTTAGAGACAAACCGTCACGTGCTGAAATACGTTCTGGATCAAATACAATGAGAAACGGGACCGGAGGACAGTTAGCGTTTATGCAAATTAGCTTAGCATCGTAGCACCGATGTTGTCTTATTATGGCGTCAGCCTCTTTTGTTAGTTAAAAATATGTTCAGAACCGATGGGATGAGTAACTTAAAATATGTTTAAAGTTAGAAAACACTCACCATCTTCTATAAATGATTCAAGTAGAGCAGTGGCCATGTCCAAACCACACTCCAATCACTCCATCTAGCTCACTTTGACTTTTTTCGTCGGCCACCAAGCACAACAACACCTGCACTTCTGCATTTGACCACGGCTTTGACATTATTGTTTTTGTATAGCTTCAAAATACTAAAAGATATGCTCCTCGAGTTATCGCTAATGGCAGGCGGTAGAGAAAAATGGCGGATCGGGTTGCTTGGAAAGACTCCACAGACTCCTCCCCCCGACCAATCAGTGACCGACAATGTTTCTGATGTCACAGCTCGGCTCGCTTGGACCCCTTGAGAAGCCGGGCCACAATTTAGGGAGGCGAGCCGGTCCCAAGAACCATGGAAAAGCCCAAGCTCCAGCTCAAACACGCGTCGAGCTGGAGATATCAGACCCGCGCCGTGACAGTGGAAATGGGGCATAATTAAGCCCAGTTACGCTGTGATATTTTCCCTTGTTCTGAATTGTCTCTATTGCTGCCTGCAAGTTTCCAGGTAAAGCTGTGTGTGTGTGTGTGTGTGTGCGTGCGTGCGTGCGTGTGTGTGTGTGTTGGGGGTGGGGGAGTCCCTAATCCTGGTTTGGGGCCTTTTTGGGTGGAGTTGGCATGTTCTCTCCATGCATGTGTGGGTTTTCTCCAAGTAGTCCAGTTTCCTCCCACAGACCAAAAACATGTATGTTAGGCTGATTGGTAACTCTAAATTGTCCCTAGGTGAGTGAGAGAGAGAGCGTGAATGGTTGTATGTCTCGTTTGTTTCTGTGTGTCCCTGTGATGGACTGCTGACCTGTCCAGGTGTCCCCCGCCTCTCGCACAGTGACTGATGGACATGAGCAACAGAGACCCCTACGACATAGAAAGGAAGAAGCGGGTAAAAATAATGGATGAACTACGTATATTGCTATTACCAATATTCTCATTTATATCCCATATAAAAATTTATCTTTTTTTTTTTAAATCTCAATAAAACACCCAGTTATAAGCTGTCAGACAGATGGACTCACATTTGTCTCCAGAACCCTTTGGTCTACAGAGGATTTCATGGTCCCCATCAATGACTAGAAGGATCCCAAACCATCAGCCGTCCACCACCGTGCTGACAGCTGGGAGGAGCTATTTGTGCTGATTTACTGTCTGTTTTTCTCTGAGCATGCTGCTGTGCATTCTGGGTAAAGAGAGGTTTTTCCTGCAGCCCTCCATACACACCACCGTTGTTTGGTCTCTTTCTGTTTGTTCTGCTCACTAACGCTTGCACAGTCTGACTATAGCCCCTTATCCACAGGTCCGGTTCCTGTAGGACCCTGTTGGGACTCATTTAGGCCTGTTCCGGTGGGACCAGTATATTTTTGTCTCCACAGTGCCCATAGTTCTCCTTTAGTGGGCGTATAGTTAACCTTTAGTGGGCGGATCATTAATGTCAACGCGCCTTACCAGCTGGTGGTGCTAGTGTTACATTAAGCTCTTTACTAACCACCACTAACACGTATTAGAAGAAGAGCTGGAAAAACACATGCAACCAAAATGGATGATCTTGTTTCTGTTTTGAACATTCTGCTTTGCCTGTGGCTTTTTCTCTCTTTTTTATGTACACATACATATATATATAAATATATATATATAT
>NC_056516.1:1112872-1130693 GCF_014905685.2 Nematolebias whitei | reverse complement strand
GTATGAGAAGCTACACGAAGCTACATGCTAACAACGGCCAGCTAGCTTCTCTCGAATAAAACAGACTTTCACCATTTATGCAGTTTTCAACTCAAAAAAACGTAACAGTAAATATCGCGTTTTACTTACTTCCACAGATAAATTTTAGCTTGAGGAGATGGCGCCCTGCCTGGCTCCGACGCTGCGGTGGAGAGGACCCGGGTAGACCGGCGGAGCTCCATCTAGCTCACTCTGAATTTTGTCGTCGGTCAGCAAGCACAAAAAAAACGCCAGCACTTCAGCATTAGGCCACAGTGTTGTCATTATTGTTTTTAAATCTTTAAAATAGGTCCAGCCGCTACTCCGGTCTGAGAAATTGCAAATGGCGGATCTGTGTTTTGAAAAGTTTCTGAAAGATCCAGTGACTCCTCCCCCTGACCAATCAGTGACCGACAGTGCGCTGAACAAGAACCAGACCTGGGACCCCAGAGAAGTAGGTCCCAAAAATCATGCGGGTTCCACCGCTGAAGGCACTGTGGAGACACTACGCAATCGGCCCAAACTAGTTACATAGGAGCACCAAAAGGCCCTGTGGATAAGGGGCTTATATGGCTCCAGTTTCAGTTACTGTTGGATTTTGGGAAATTTGGGAGTCTGAGTCATTCCATCTTCTGAAGCCTTTGGTTGACCAGTGGTCTGAACAGAGGTTTGTCACTTCCTCCAGTGAGTGATTCATATAAGAGACTGGTATGTGTGGGAGGGACACTATTGAGCACAGATGTTTAATGTGGATAATTTCCTCGCTCCTCATCATGTGAACCTCTACAAAGGTCCTGGAGCAGTAAAGATGGCAGTAAATGTAAATTTCAAAGTTCTGGGCACAACATTTCAACTTGTGTTGTCATCCTGTCTAAACAAGATTAATACTGAGCAGAATGTATTTGCTTGTATCATAAAGTGTTGCAGGCTTGAAAAATGGATCCTTTGCTAAATTTCCAAGAAATTATACTTTGGTGCTGCTCAGAAGATGAAGATTAATAAAACGTTGACTGTTAGATCAATATTAAAGGCTTGTTGTTCATAAATACAACTCAGTCTGAAATTATTGTGAGGAAGTTTGTCTCAGGTTTAAGTGCCTTAATCAAAAACAAAAACAAAACAAACAAACAAAAAAAACAACCAAAGGAGATCTCCATTCAGTTTCAGTTTCATCGTGTTTTATTGTAGTAACTTAATGAAATGATCTTTGTTCTGCTGTAAGGGTGTTTCCTGACATGTCTTTGTTGTTGTTGTTCCAACACTCAGACAACAAATGCTGAGAATGTTGCAGATCAACATGCTCCATAATCTTGACATGCTTTTCTCTTAAGCCCGTCACAATAACAAATTTTGTCTCAGAAATTATTGAGATAAACGATAATATTGTTTGAAATTTGACATTAGTAATTTATTGTCAAATTTAAGAAGAAAAATAGGTTAATTTCTGTGTAGTGCTTTTTTTGACCACTGGATGGCAGTATAAGACTGTTTTAACTGAATGATTCATGATAATGAGGGAGCGAGCAGCTGTCTCTTTAAGAAAAATGGGAGGGCGGCCCCTTGTGATGGGCTGTCTCTCGTAGTTGTTTTTCGGTTTTCAAAATGGTGGATGCTTGGAATGTTTTGAGCTCTTTAGTATTTATCACAAAAACCTTTTAATAAAAATCAGTAAACAAGTTCTTAGCGTCTTTTTGCAGAGAAAAACAACTTTTTACACGAAGGCACAGCTTTCAACCGTGAATGTTGCAGCTTCAACAAGACGGATGTTTTTCCTGAGGTTGGCCAGTTAGCTTAGCTCGTAGCATAGCTTCACAGCTTAGCTGCTTTGAGCGATCCAAAAATGTGATTTTGGATTGTTAAACTAGATTTTAAAGAGAATAGAGAAAGGGAGAGGTCAGTAAAGAGCACCGGAGTTGAACCTTTAGTCATCTAGTGTCCAGTAGAAAGAGAGAGACATGAAGAAACGATAAAGCCGATAAATGAAAATGAGGTTGATAATTTTCATTCATCATGCGATTAATTGATTTATTGTTTATCGCAACAGGCCAATTTTCTCTATGTATTTTTATTCACAGGTTATATATACAGTAGTCTCTTGCTACTTCGAGGTTCAGTTTTTGCGGACTCGCTCTATCGCGGTTTTTCAAAATAAAGAATGGACATGACACACAATTAGCTGAATGATGGATGAGCTGCACGATCAGCATGGAATTTTTATTAAAAATAAATTATTTTAAATTAGTTATCACCTGCTGCACCTGTGTGCAGCCCAGCACTGCAGAAGAAATGTCCTCCTGCAGCTGATCAGCTGATCTCTGCTCTGCACCAGAGAAGTGGGCGTGGCCAAGAGTGGCAGGTGGCAGGGTGCAGCAATGGCAGAGAGCTGAAATCATGACATTCTGTGCTCTCTTAGAGCATTTAGAGTTTAGAAACATTGTTTAGAATATTGACTGTGGGAAGGGTTTAAAATGCCTTATATACAATAGTCCCTCGTGTATCGCGGGGGATCCGTACCCTGAGCCCCACGATAAGTGAAAAAACACAAAGTAGGAATAGTAGTACGAGTAGCAAGTACTAGTTTATTTTACACATATATATTAATGCTGTGTGCTCTATCTATGAAAACTTTGAGATCAACCGGTAGATTGTGATTGACATATTGGGGACCCCTGATTTAGACCATAGGCCGCCATCTGTGGCAGAACTTGAAAGCTGGAAAAAAAAAAAAGAACTTGAAAGCTGCTGTTCACAGATGCTCTCAATCCAGTCTGACTGAGCTTCAGCTGCTTTACAAAGAAGAATGAGCCAGGGGGGTGAATACAGGGGCACAAAATAGCTTTTATATTAATAAAAATGTTTGTGTCATTTTAGTTCCTCTTCACAATATTTTTTTCTTTGTGTTGGTCTATAAGCTAAAATCCCATAAAATACTTTGACGTTTGCGGTTCTGAGTTACAAGATGTGGAAAAGTTCAAATGGGGTATGGAGACTTTTCCAGGTCTCTGTAAATGAGACAGCTCAGAAACACACCTGCATTCATCAACACACAGAACAAGACAACAGCAGATAATAATTATGATTAGGGCTGGGCCATATCGTATCATTCACGATAATACCTGTAAATAAATAAAAAAAAACTTGCCTTAGAAAATAAATTATATCATTATATACTAATTTCGTGGTGTAAATATGTCAGTGTTTCCCCTACCATTATACAAGCAGGGCGCCCCGCCCTGTTAAAAGAACTGAGCGTGCCACCTACCGAATCGAACTGCCTCCCCACCACCACCTGTCGGTACTGGTGTAACGCTAAGCTAGCCGCACGCAATACTAGCTAGCTAAAAAGCTAAAGGCATTGCTCATGCTGCCTCGTCCCTTACACTGAAACACCCCATCACCACTCCCCCTGCGCTTGAAAACTGCCGGTACAAACAGCGTGCAGCTCAGCTGTGTCTCTTGACCCACGGTTCCACAGTCTATGGACCAAGAAAAGAGGCAGGTGATCAAAGACAGAGCAGTCAGAGAAATAGAATCATTCCTGCGAAGAGTAGAGGAAGCTGAAACACCAGCACAAATTTCAGGGTCAGCTGAAGATACCCCAGGTCCAAGTGATGCAAAGTTGTCAAAGAAGAGTCTCTGCAGCTTTTTCAGGAGGGCTGCAGACCAGGAACAGGACCATCTCCAAGAGAGAGAATTCAGGCATAATTAAACAACTATGGTACCTAGACTGTCCTCCAGCAGATAGTGAGAGTGATCCTCTTAACTGGTGGAAAGTGCACAAGGTTATCTTTCCTCAGGTTAGCTGTTTCGCAAAAAACGACCTGTGCATCCAGCCACTAGTGCAGCCTCTGAAAGGTTGTTGAGCACAAGAGGGAACATTGTTACGTGTAACAGGTCTGCACTGAAGCATGTTTCATTGAACAGGCTTGTGTTCAAATAATCTGACACTTGATCAATGATAACCAGCTAGATGGTTATGTTCTGATCAGGAATCCTTTCAGGCAGCATTTCATTTGTTTTCAGCATTTGTCACAAGTTTTGGAAGTTATAGCTCATTATTCAAAGGTAACATGGTTTTTGTTGTAGGTTACATTTATTATGCTCAACAGATCTTATTCTTTCATTTCATTTAGTTTATTTGGGAATTGCACCTGCACTTTAGTTTTTGTGATGGATTTTGTTGAGCTATATGTTGTTCAGATTTTTCTATCTAAATAGCAGAAGGATCATTTTTATTTTTATACTTTAAGACTGAATACTTTACTAAATAAAGTAATTTCAGTAAAATTAATCCCTTTTTTTATATAATACTGCAAAGCAACATGTTAAGTTACTTTTGTCAAATGAATACCTAAGATTTCTGTTTTTTTTTTGTTTGTTTGTTTGTTATATCACAAAATTTATCGTTATCATCAGAATGCTCTGAAATATCACAATGTTATGTTTGAGCAATATCGCCCACCCCTAAAGCCCCCAGTATACTGCCATGTACGCTGTTCACACGTATGTACGCGTGTACTGTACGCAGAAGGTTCAGAGTTCAGACTCCAGCGTACACCCCGAGCAGCTGCAGAGCAGCTTCACAGACAAAGGGCGTTTACCTTTGGGACAAATTGAGGTCGCCGATTGGTCATTTGCTGACATACCTATTGGATTGATTGACAGGTCTGGGGGAAAAAAAAAAAAAACAAGCGCTGGCAGCCTCAGCCACAGCGGTGTTCTGTGTTTATATGTTGTTAATAAAAAGATCTAAAAAAAACCAAAAAAAAAACCAGGGAGCGCTAGCTCTTCAACCCACACATCAGACCAGCCCACCAGGAAATCTCCAGACCCTCCTGCAGCCATGCTGGACCTGAGTTTAATACGCTTTTGACAAATTCCTCCATTTCTCACCATTTCAGTCATTGCATCAACGGAGGAGGAAGAGATCACTGCCTCTTGGCAAAAAACAAAACAAAAGAAAAGGCCAGATCAGAGATGAAGAAGGGGAATTTAATACATTGGTGTCGCATACAAAACAGTCCGTCGCCGGGCAGTTTATTGTGCGACACCGCGTACGCATATGCAGTCATAAAAATTTAGCTTTGCATGGACATGCCCTGGGGGGTACGCTCGTACCTCTGCGTACGTACGTGCGTACCTCTGCGTATGGACGTACGCGGGAGTATACTGGGGGCTTAATTGTGATTATTGTGAGTGAAAGCAGAGCTGAAGACATGAGAAAACTCTTTTTCATCTGAGACAGATTCTAACTGACTCATGCTCTCCTGGTTTCTGTTGCAGTTCAACTTTGTCGGCAAACTCCTCGGGCCACGTGGGAACTCGTTAAAGAGACTACAAGAAGACACCCTGACAAAGATGTCAATTCTGGGAAAAGGGTCCATGAGAGACAAAGAAAAGGTAAAAATCTGAAGGTTGATTGTTACCGTGACACTTTCACCTGAACGTTTCACTTCTCAATCTGTTTCCTGCTCTTTAACAAGCTGAAGGTGAGATGACTCTATCCTGTTAACTCCAGTTTCCTCACAAGGTCTTTTTCCTAATACAAGCAACAACAAAAAACTTTCCAGCATTGCTTTTGATGCTGAGTAAGAGCTCAGATGAAGTGTGTCATAATGAAATGGCACCATGAAAGTCTGCTGAACACAAACAGAACATTTATCTTTTCTGTCTCCATCCAGCCATAGAAGACTTTAAGCTTACCATTCTTTGAATCAACATCAGTCCTTCATGCCAGACCAACCCTAACCCATAGTCTTTAGACTAAGAACATCTTATCCTGAGAAATAAAAGCACCGTTGAAGCCATATTGGTCTAACCTTGAAAACAGCTGAATGTGCAAATTCCTGTGATTGTACAAGATGTCACAACTTGAGTAAGTTATGAATGACTCCTAGTTGCCACTGCATTAAACCTCAGATCAACATCTGTAAAACAGAGGTATACTAATTTTCTGATGGTTAGTGTAGGTTAGCTAATGTAGCCATCTTGAATGGGGTTGACAACAATGGGTAATCTGTTTTAGATGTACATTTGAAACCAGATCTTTGTAGTGAACCTGGTCTGACCCTTATCTGACCCTGATGACCTCAAATCTACCAGATGGACAGAGACTGTTATTTTCATTGATCTGAATAAGTCTGAGCCATCTGATGACTTTCTTTCTTGAATTAATCAAGCAGAAAAGACAATCCTCTATAATCATTACTGTTTTACAAATGTTTGATAATCAAATTGTGTTAGTTCCATTCAATGCTTACAGGTTGAAAAAGAACTACTCATTTTTATTTTACATAAACAGTAAGTAATGATTTTATTCCTCATTCAAAGGAGAAATCAGGTTAATATGCATTTCTTTATTTTCTGTCTGAAATGAGCCAAGTCGTAAGTATGTGAAAGTTGAAGCTTCGGTCAACTAAATGTTTACTGAAAAAGGGATGTCATGTTTTACTATTTGGAAAGATACAACAGAGTGAGGCTCCAAAAAGTCTGGTATTCTGCAATAATCTTTTCTGTATGTTGAAAACAAATTCATTCCCTGACCTCGACTTTTGATAATACCTTACGTCAAAAACCACACCTCTTTCTGGTCCATCCACGAATCAGAAAGCTCTAAAGTAAACCCGGAAGTAAACTCATTTAAAATGTGAGAACTTCTCGGTTCTGTTAGAGAGGAATGCAGAATTCAAATCATAGAATGAGAGAGTTCTGGTAGAATTGGTTAGAATTCATGGGGAATTCATGGAGAATGGTGAAGTGAATGGAAGAGAATTCGAGAATTCAGGAGAGTCAGAGACGTTTGGAATTATAACTTCTGTTTGAACAACCCACGCACGACTATCTAAGGATTTCAGCAGCTCTCAACGGAGACGCTGAAAGGTCTGGAGGATTCTCTATCGAGCTGATCTATCATCACCAGGTAACGGTCTCTTCTTCGACTAAAGTGTACCGGAGGCGAGCTGAGATCTGATGAAGCGTGCACGTTCTGGTCAACAGATATTAATTCCCTCACATAGTTCTCTGTAAGAAAATCTCCATTTCATCTTAAACTCTTCTCTCTCTCACAAAACCAGTACAGATATTTTAGAAATATCTGAAGCAAAGTCCTCGTTCACCGCCGAGTGATCGATGCTCATTTTCTGTGAAACTTGTCTGTTATTATTTTCATATTTTGCCAAATTAATGTAAATGTTTGATGTTAAACTTTGATTCTGAAAATAAATGACTCCATTCATTTTGATGGGTCAAAGGTAAATAACGTCTCTCGTTACATTTCTGTTGAATTCAATACACGACATTACACAGTCAGAAAGATGAGGAACTCGTGAAAAGTATGCATAAATATATACCACATATATTTGTCATACAACTAGTGGCACGTACCAACGTGACTCACTACATCTTTACAAATAAAATATAAACTAGAGAAATAAAATTTCCTAAGAAACTGCAGTGTGACTGCTTATTTCTGAAAAACTCGCTGAAAACAGCTGAAATTAGCTATAAAAAAAACATGCTGAAATGTAACTGAAACAGAAGAACAAACCTGTTAGTAGAAGAAACCAGAAAGAACAGATATTTGCTGAATTAGGTTTAAACAGGCAAAATGAGCACAAAAAATAGGAAATTCGATAAAAAAGCTGAAAAGTAGCTGAAAAGGCAGAAAGAAGCTTAAACTACCACAAGGATGTGGAAGAAGCTGAAATGAGCTAAAAACATGTGGAATTAGCTGAAAAAGATGCATTTAACACAAAACAGTTAAATAGTAGCTGAAATGTGTGCAGTGGAGAGCATCCTGTGCTCCAGCATCAACGTGTGGCATGGAGGCTGCACAGCTGCAAAAAGTAAAGCTTTGCAGAGAGTGGTGAAGGCTGCACAGAAGATGTTGGAGTCAGTCTCCCCACCATCACATACATCTACACCTCCAAATGCAGGAAGAGGGCCGCCTGCATCATGAAGGACCCCACTCACCCAGCACACACACTTTTTCTCCCTGCTTCCCTCAGGCAGGGGGTTGAGGAGCATTAAGTGTAATAATAATAATAATAATAATAATTTTATTTTAAAAAAGCGCCTTTCATGACACCCAAGGACACTTTACAGTAAGAACAAAGATCAACAGGAATAAAGAATATAAAATACATAAAGAATATAAAATACATACAGAATATAAAATGCGTAAAGAATATAAAATACATACAGAATATAAAATGCGTGAAGAATATAAAATACATACAGCAAAGTTAAGGATAAGCGAGTCTAAAGAGATGTGTTTTCAGAGCAGTCTTGAATAGAGAAAGAGAGGTGGTGTTTCTTAAGTCAGGGGGTAGAGCGTTCCAAAGATGAGGGGCAGAGCAGGTGAAGGCCCTGCTCCCCATGGTGGAGAGGCGGGCAGAGGGTACATGGAGGTGTAGTGAAGAGGAGGATCTGAGAGAGCGAGAGGGGATGGAGATGTGTAAGAGGTCAGATGGGTACGGAGGGGAAAGGTTGTGGAGAGCTTTAAAAGTGAGAAGAAGAATTTTGAAGACGATGCGTGATTTAACCGGGAGCCAGTGGAGCTGCTGCAGGACTGGAGTGATGTGGTTATAGGAGGAGGTTTGAGTGATGACATGGGCAGCTGAGTTCTGGACCAATTGCAGCTTCTGGAGAGATTTGTTGGGGAGGCCATAAAGAAGGGAGTTGCAGTAGTCAATCCGAGAAGTCACAAGACTGTGAACAAGGATGGCTGTAGAGCGGGGTGTGAGAGAAGGGCGGAGACGGTTAATATTTCGTAGATGGAAATAGGCAGACCAAGTGACATTGTTGATGTGTGAAGTGAAGGAGGGAGTGGTGTTGAGGATGACACCAAGACTCTTGACCTGAGGCGAGGGGGATAGCAGAGAGTTGTTAAGGGGGATGAGAAGATTTTCTGATTTTGAAAGAGAGTTTTTGGTACCGACAAGAATGATTTCTGTTTTGTTACTGTTTAGTTGTAGAAAGTTGTTAGAAAACCAGTGATTTAGCTCATTGAGACAGCTCAAGTGTAGAACTACTAGACTGAGGAACAGATTCTACCCTGAAGCTGTTCGACTCATGAATCCCCAACCAGGATAATCACTATAAAACCACTTGATTGTTGATATGTGCTGCTGACTATCCATGTTGCTGATCGTATGCTGCTGATTTATTTCATGCTGCTGTATTCATTCATACTCATCTGCTCACACAGACTCATGTTCATGCTGCTGTTGTTCAGCATATCGTTTTTGTACTACTAGTGCTTAGGATATTCTTAGTTTAGTGTATTCTTAGTTTATATCTTTGTACTTATTACTGTTTTTCTTTACAATTTATACTTTTGTTGGATGTAACTGGGAAGCGAGAGTGTTTACACCAATGTACGAGATGCACAAAAAGCCGCCCCCCGCCCCCACCTAAGACTTCCTGTCCATATTGCCATCTTTCTGGTCCCTGCTATCTCCTCGCACTGAGACGGTGCAGACCAATACAAAGGAAAGTCAAAAGTTGGGTGAAGAATGGTGACTTCATATTGAAAGACTGTTTTGCATGCACAGACTGGCATGTCTTCAGAGACGCTGCTGTAAATGAGGGGGAGCTAGACTTGGAGGAATACACATCCTCAGTCCTGGGATACTGTAGCAAATGTGCTGATGACGTCACCACCATCAGATATATTAAAAGTTACCTGAACAGGAAGTCTTGGCTGAATGCAGAGGTTTGCACCCTGCTGGAAGCCAGGGACACTGCCTTCAGGTCTGGCAACTCATAGGAGCTAAGAAGGACAAAGAAAGAGCTGATTGCTGGCATTAAGAGGACCATGGCCACATATGCACAGAGGATCCAGGTTCAATTCACCTCACAAGACCCATGAAGCATGTGGAAGTCCATTAAGTGTAGAACAGGTTATAAAGGCAGAGATGCACAATGCCCTAGAGACTCATCTCTGCCTGAAGCCCTCAGCAAGTTCTACACATGCTTTGAAAACCCAAACAGACCACCAAGCACCAGACTCACCCCACCACTGGAAGAGGAGTTTCTCAGCATGATCTCAGCTGAAGTCAGGAGTACTTTCAGGAGGATTAATTCTCACAAAGTAACTGGCCCAGACAACATCCCCAGGAAGGTGCTGAAAGACTGTGCTGATCAGCTGTGCGAGATACTGGCCGACATCTTTACAGTAATTCCTCCCTCACCCTGTCATCAGTTCCCACCTGCCTGAAGATTGCCACTATCATCCCAGTCCCAAAGAGCTTTACAGTGACTGGCCTGAATGACTATTGGCCAGTAGCCCTCACCCTTATAGTCGCTAAATGCTTCGAAAGAATGATCACGACCCACATCAAAATAACCATCAAAATCAGAGAAGACCCTCACCAGTACACATACTGTAAGAATTGATCAAAACAAGACACAATCTCATCTGTGGTCCACACTGCTCTCAACCTCCTGGAGAAGAATGACTCCTACATCTGTATGCTCTTTGTGGACTTCACGTCTGCCTTCAACACCATGATCCCCCAGATCCTGATGGACAAACTATTCACATTAGGACTAAGCCCCTCCATTTGCAACTGGGTCCTAGACTTCTTAACAAACAGACTGCAATCTGTGAGGATCCACAACTTCTCCTCCTCCACCATAACCCTCAGCACTGGCTCTCCTCATGGCTGTGTGTTGAGCCCGCTCCTCTTCACTCTGCTCATGTATGACTATGCACCTACCCATCCAGGCTGTCACATTGTAAAGTTTGCAGATGATACAGCGGTGGTTGGATGCATCACAAACAACGATGAGTTCAGCATCAGGCAGGAGGTGGAACACCTGGAGAGCTGGTGCAGGAAGAACAACCTTCACATCAATGTAAAGAAGACAAAGGAGATGGTCGTAGACTTCAGACGGAACAAACACACCTACTGTAATGCTACTTGATTGTTGATATGTGCTGCTGACTATGTTGTTGAGCTCACCCTACGGATTTTTTTCATGCTGCTGTGTTCATTCGCACTCATTTGCTCACACAGACTCATTTTCATGCTGCTGCTTTTCATCATATTGTTTCTATACTATTTGTGCTTATCATATTCTTTGTTTAACATTTTTATTAGTTCATATCTTAGATCTTATTACTGTTTTTATTTTACTTTTTACATTTTATTGTTGGATGTAAATGGAAAGCTGTGTACACAATTTTGTTCCATCACATGTACCACATGTGATGGAACAACAAATAAAGAAAAAATTAACTTTGACTTTGGTGTTCTTCTAGACTGGAATTAAACAGGGAATGCAAGTAAACCATAGTGTTTGTCATGCGAGATACTGCAGGCAATAGGAGATTAAAAAAAACAAAAAACAGAGGGAGGGGTTTTTTTTGGCTCGTATCCTTGAGAATAGAGTAAGCAATTTTATCCACAACCATGTGTAGTCGACTGAATTCACAAAAAAAACATAATTTAAAGGTAAATGGGTTGCAGAAAGTCAGACTTTATATTTCTGGACAAGCAAGCACTTTGATATACTGTTACCACACTAATTTATATAATTTTTGAAGATTTTCATCCATCCATTATCTTTACCCACTTTTTCCTTTTCTGGGTTATGGGAATTGCTGGTGCCTATATCCAGCTATCACTGTGCAAGAGGTGGGGGACAACCTGGACAGGTCTCCAGTCCATCACAGGGACACCATCCATCCATCCATCCATTATCTTTACCCGCTTAATCCATTTTGGGTCATGGGGGTCGCTGGTGCCCATGTCCAGCAATCACTGTGCGAGGGGCGGGTACACCCTGGATGGGTCGCAAGTCCATCACAGGGACACATAGAGACAAATTAGACAAACAACCATTCACTCTCTCACTCACACCTAGGGACAATTCAGAGTTGCCAATCAGCCTAACATGCATGTTTTTGGTCTGTGGGAGGAAACCGGTGAGGTGATAATGTCACATCAACTTTATAGCATTTTTTGCACATAAAAAAATAATAAAAATCTCAGTGACTTTACTTTTTCTTTACATTTTTATACCAACGTGCATGTCCTCATCACTTCTGGTTTAAACAAAAGTGAAAATTGAGGGTTAATAATTAATCTGTAGTATTATGCTAATACTCTCCAGTGTTTCATTTCTACAGTCTACAAAGACAAGCAGAGGAGGCACATAATGTTGTGTCCATGCTCAATGGCTAAGGACTCTGGATTTTGTCTTCATGAACTTAGTCAAAATAAGCTCCAAATTAGAGAGTGTGGTCCAACAGCTGTCAATAATTAACTCCATAAATATCAGTGCAATATTTTATTGCTCTGTTTGAGCTGTAAGAGATGAGTCCATTCAGAAAGAGTGTTTTTCTTCTGAATAATTGGTGCTGATTTCACTAAAGGGCGGCTGTGGCTGAGTGGTTAGAGCAGTTCGAATCCACCAGCAATCACATGCCGAAATGTCCCTGGGCAAGACACTGAACCCCTCATTGCCTCTGATGTGTGTCCCATTGGTGTATGAATGTGATCTAAAGCACTGATTAGTCTCTTGAGAATGATTTGTTCAATTAGCTTTGTAGAGATCTAGTAGAGTTCTGGATGAATGGGTAAATGAGGACACAGATCGTGTTGTAAAGTTTGAGTATCTGGATAAGATAGAAAGGTGCTATATAAATACAGTCCATTTACCATTTTACCATTTAAAATGGGAAACAATCAGTTTAACCCTGCTGCAGTTTTAAATCGGAGCCTCAGGGCTCCTTCTAACCCAAGGCTTGAACAGGGAGGACATATATTTTCTGATCTTTATTGTAAACGTTATGGAAGGCTTACCCTGCTAGTCCATTAGTAACATTTGTCTCTGATTAAAATGTGTGCATTGTTATCTTCAGTGGTGGGCACAGCTAAGTAAAACGTTAGTGTCTAACTCTAAACCGCTAACCACTAAGACGACTGTCACTCAGTCTGCGTCATACGTCTTTGCCTCCTTCCAGTTGAAACTGCGTTAACCAATCACATCTTATCACATGTACGTAGTAAGCCAATAGCATGCCTAACGGACTCTGAGACATGACCACATTGACAGGAAAAAGCTTGGGAATTTTGCTAGCTGATTTCAAGTTGGCAAAAACTTAATTTAGTGGAAGCTAATTCCGCTAATGCTTTCCAAAGTTAGCAAAAATGCTACTCTACCAAACAAAATATTAGTTTCACTAGTAGCTGTTCGCAGCTGGTTATCTTTTTCCACATAGCGTAATTTCCAGACTATTGAGCTCACGTGAATATAAGCCACACCCCCAAACTTAAAAAGTAAAAAAAATAAATGTACATATATAGGCCGCTTGTGTCTATAAGTCATTAGTGTCTACACCGGAACATGAGATATTTACACAGAAAGGGTTTTTTTTGTAACTTTTGGTTAAATACGTATCAGTAACATACATAAATACTTACATTAATTAATTAATTTTTTTTCTGAACAGTGCCTGTAACACAGCTGGTAAAAAAATAAATAAATAAATACAGTAGTCTACCAGGAAGTCACTGATCACTATCTTCATCTTCCTCCTGCACACTGCGCCCTTGAGCTTGTGTTGTCCTCTTCATCATACAGCTGCATTTCGAAACTCGTTGGTGATGGAGGTTTTTTTACCCTGCTTCACTGTCAGGATCCACTGTCAGGATCCACTGTCAGGATCCACTGGCAACTGGAGCAAAAGTTGCGGCCAGTTTTGGTAAATGATTTCTCGTCGCTGGTCATCCAAATCTCCCGCCGAGCTCAGATTTGAAATGCACCATTCACACTGATTTCAAGTGGCTGCAAATACTTTGTTGTGCCCCCAGGAAGGGGAGGAGAGAACGGAGAGAGGGGAGAGAACGGGGACCCAGTGGACCAATGAAACCACCTTACATTAGTCCACTATGACCTGTTTGGTAATTTAATTTGACAGATTTTTTTGAAAATTTATTTATACATTTATTAATACAGGTAGCCTCAATGAGTCATGAGGACCCACCCCCCAAGAGAGACATGTTTCGGGCAGCTACATGAGTGCCCGGGTGTGACGAGGCTAAATGTTTTGGCTGCATGAAGCTTGTTAGCCCATCAAAAGATAAAAAATCCATAAATTTGCTGCAGCATTGTATAAGCCGCAATGTTCAAAGCATGTGAAAAAAGTAATGGCTTATAGTCTGGAAATTATGGTGGTGTGTGTCTCACTGCTATAGGATTTATTAAACACCCTCAGAGTGCAGAATGCACCCTCCATCTCTCTTTGATTTTCTTTGTATCTTACTTCTGATTATGAAAGGTCCTTTAAACTTTTCATATCTCCCACAAAGAACAGGGTAGACCGGGCAGGGTAAACTGATGATTGTTTTGTTGCAACATGACAAGGTTTTTGCACGATGACTGTTCCAACTTTCAAAAGACAAAACAGGCCACAAAATGTCAGTTCTTCTATTCAAACTCTTATTGACAGCTCTTAAACCATCTGAAAAGGTTGCTTCCGGTAAGATGGCGCCTGTGTACATGGCCTGCAATCTACCTCTGACGATACTGTTTGGATTATTTCTGCTTTTTTCGTTTTTTGTCTGGGATATCAACTCGCTGCTTGTGTATGACCGACAACAGCTCCTCGATCTTCGATTGTCTGTTTCTGCTGTCGCTGATTCGGACCATTTTGATCGTGACTCGGGACCACCCCCCCTCTTCCACCCCTTCTGGCAGACGTGCCTGCTTGTTTACGCTGGGCCCCAAGCCTGCCTTCTAGGAGATATCGATCCAGACGCCGGGGTAAACGTGCCGGCCGGCTGGTAAAACTCAAAGCTCTGCGTGGTCAACGTTTCCACAGCCAGCTTCCTACGTGCCCGGACCAGGGAAAATATGGGTGTTGTCTACCGGCCCGGCGCTTGGACCATCCTGCAGGTGCTGTTTTTGAAAATCTGCAACCGTTGGCGCGCACCACCCCACCATGGCTGGTTCTGTGTCGAACCAGATCAGGACGTGCCTCATCAACACAAGGTCTGTTGCCAACAAGACTTTTATCCTAAATTACTTTTTTAAAGACGAGGGACTAGATTTTCTTTTTCTCACGGAATCCTGGTTGCCTTTGGGTGATTCAAGCGCCATGGTGGAACTTTTACCTCCTGACTGTCTGTGTTTTAATGCCCCACGGCCATCAGGCCGGCGGGGTGGTGGAATATTAACTGTATTTAAATCAAACTTTTCCTGTAAACAGTTGTCCACCCTCATGCCCTGCTCCAGTTTTGAGCTGAGTGCTTTTGAACTCGGACATTCCCCGCCCGTTCTGTGTGCGATTGTTTATCGCCCCCCTCGTTCCAAGGACTTTATAAGTGAATTCTCTGATTTTCTGGCTTACATCACACCAAGATATGATCACTTTATTATCGCTGGTGACTTTAATATTCACGTCTGTTGTCAGGAGAAGCCGTTAGTGAAGGACTTCCTTGATTTGTTGGACTCATTTAATTTAATTCAACATGTAAATGCTCCCACCCAACAACACGGTCACACTCTGGATCTCATTTTAACACGTGATGTCTCTGTTTGTAATTTGGTAATCGGTGACAACGTTCTCTCAGACCACATGCCTGTCTTGTTTGATATCATCCCGCCTTGTCCTACTGCTAAGTCATGTGATTCTGCACGTACTTCACGCGCCATTAACCGTTTCACTGCTGCACGTTTTACTGAAGCTTTTAGCTCTGAGAGGATCGATCAGCTCTCAGTGTCTCTCTCCACCGAGGAGCTAACCTCTCAGCTTAACTCCGTTTGCTTAAATATTCTGGACCGTGTTGCTCCCGTTAAAACCAGGAAAACAAAACTTTTATCAGAACCATGGCTTAATGACGTCACTCGAGCCGTTAGACAGCAGTGTAGGAGAGCAGAACGCAGGTGGAGGAAAGACAGGCTGCAGGTTTCTTTTCAAATCCTAAAGGAGAGTTGGCGTCATTATCAGAAGGCAGTTAAAGCCGCCAAATCGAAGTTCTTTTCTGCAATAGTTGCCTCAAACTCCCACAACCCCCGAGCCCTTTTTTCCACCCTGAACTCAGTTCTACACCTCAGTGAACCTTCACCTCTAGAAGCCTCAACTGAGCTGTGTGAAAACTTCCTCCATTTCTTTTCTGAAAAAGTTGCAAACACCCGGGCACTCATTTCTCCACCTGCTTATGATCCGTCCATCCCATCTCATTGTGTTGCTGTTCTTGACCACTTCGAGCCCATCTCTCTGTCTTCCCTGGAGCAGGTCATGTGCAACATGAAGCCATCTGGCTCCCCTTTTGACGTTGTCCCCCCTCGACTCCTCAAGGAGCTTCTTCCTGTTCTGGGCCCTCCTGTTCTTGGCATTGTGAACAGCAGCTTAGCCTCAGGTGTGGTGCCAATAACTTTTAAACATGCTGCTGTCCAACCTCTCCTGAAAAAACCTAGCCTTGACCCCTCAGTCATGTCCAACTTCCGGCCTGTCTCCAGACTCCCTTTTGTCGCTAAACTACTGGAAAAAATAGTGGAGTCCCAGCTGAAATGCTTTCTAGAGGATAATGCCATCTTAGAGCTATTCCAGTCTGGCTTTAAACCTCTCCACAGCACTGAAACTGCTCTTCTCAAGGTTTTTAACGACATTCTCCTATTCACAGACGCTGGTGATTCTGTGCTCCTTCTCTTACTGGACCTCACATCTGCCTTTGATACAATCGACCACGAGATCCTCATTGTGAGGTTAGAGCAGTGGGTGGGCATCACTGGGTCAGCCCTCGAATGGTTTAGATCTTACCTCGCTGACAGGTCCTTTTGTGTCTCCATCAAAGATTTTAGTTCAGCCTCGGCAGCGCTTAAATGGGGGGTACCGCAAGGTTCCATCCTTGGTCCTCTTTTATTTTCTTTATACCTGCTGCCACTAGGTGCTATTTTCAGGAAACATAACATACCTTTTCATTTCTACGCCGACGACTGCCAAATCTACTTCCCCCTCAGACTCAACGGTACTCGCTCTATTCAACCGTTACTGGACTGCCTGGCTGACATCAGAGATTGGATGGCTTTAAATTTCTTGAGTTTCAACGAGAAGAAATCTGAAGTTATGCTGTTTCCTCCCAATGACACAATCACCAACCACTGTATCGACCTATCCGTTCTGTCACCGTTAGTGAAACAAAGAGTCACTAATCTAGGAGTGATACTTGACCCTTCTCTGAAACTCAACAATCATGTAAATATGATTGTTAAATCCTGCTTTTTCCAGCTGAGGCGACTGTCTAAGCTGAAGCCCATATTGTCCAAAAATAACCTGGAGACAGTAATTCATGCATTCATTACATCCAGGCTCGACTATTGCAACTCACTCCTTTTTGGTATCAGTCAGACCTCCATAGCTAGACTCCAACTGGTCCAAAATGCAGCAGCCCGGTTTTTGACCAGCACAAGCAAAAGAGAGCACATTACTCCTGTTTTGGCCTCCCTACACTGGCTTCCGGTTCACCTTCGAATCAAATTCAAAATACTCTTGTATGTCTTTAAATCACTAAACAGCTCTGCCCCCTCCTATCTTACTGATCTGCTCCAGCCGTATGTCCCACCACGTTCTCTCAGATCAGCAGACCAGTTGCTCCTAACAGTCCCAGGAACCCGTCTCAAGCGTAGAGGTGACAGGGCCTTCTCTGTAGCAGGCCCAAGACTTTGGAATGAGTTACCTCTGCTCGTTAGACAGGCCCCCTCCCTCACAGTTTTTAAATCTCGCTTAAAAACACACTTTTATTCCCTGGCTTTCAGCACTGTGTGATCTGTGCTGAGTCTGTGTGCATCA
>NC_056516.1:1103360-1112772 GCF_014905685.2 Nematolebias whitei | reverse complement strand
TATATATATACAGATGTATATATATAATTCCATTAGAAATACCCTCAATTTGTCCATTCATGCATGTTGTGATCATGATAATTTGAAAAATAAATAAGGTAATGACTTGGGACGGCTGTGGCTGAGTGGTTAGAGCAGTCGTCCTCCAATGCGAGAGTTGGGGGTTCGAATCCACCAGCAGTCGCATGTTGAAGTATCCCTGGGCAAGACACTGAACCCCTCATAACCTCTGATGTGTGTCCCATCAGTGTATGAATGTGATAAATTTCTGATTAGTCTCATTAGAATGATTTATTCAATTAGCTTTGTAGAGATCTAGTAGAGTGCTGTATGAATGGGTAAATGATGCACAGATTGTAGTGTAAAGTGCTTGAGTATCTTGAAATAAGATAGAAAAGCGCTATATAAGTACAGTCCATTTACTTCCATTTTGGTGTGTGGCTGCATATAGTAAGAAAGCTTCCTTTCAAAAATTAGGTTGCCACGTCAAAATCTTAGATGGCTGCCGCCATGAAAATCAGCAACTCCAACGTCCTCAACCAGAAAAGAGTGGATTGCTCTCTTCAGATTGAGGGTGATGTTCTGCTTCAAGTGGAGGAGTTCAAGTATCTCAGGGTTCACGAGTGAGGGAAGAATGGAGCGAGAGATTAATAGACGGATTGGTGCAGCATCTGTAGTATTGCGGACTCTGTGCTGGTCCCTTGTGGTGAAGAGGGAGCTGAGCTGTAAGGCCAAGCTCTCTTTTTACTGGTCAGTATACGTTCTACCTCACCTATAATCACGAACTCTGTGTAGTGACCAAAAGAATGAGATACAGACAGTTGAAATGAGTTTCCTCTGCAGGGTAACTGGACTCTTCCTTAGAGATAGAGTGAGAAGTTCAGTTATCAGGAGAGACTCGGAGTAGAACCGCTACTCCTCCACATCGAGAGAAACCAATTGAGGTGGTTTGGACATCTGGTAAGGATGCTCCCTGGGTGCCTCTCTAGGGAGGTGCTTCTGGCATGTCTGACTGGGAGAAGACCCCGGGGAAGACCCAAGACACGCTGGAGAGACTACATCTCTTGGTTGACCTGGGAACACCTTGGGGTCTCCCCAGAAGAGCTGGAAAAGGTGGCTGCGGAAAGAGATGTCTGGACCTCCCTGCTTAAGATGCTGCCCCCGAGACCTGACTTCAGAACAAGCAGAAGACAATGGATGGATGGACTTCTTGGCTTCACCATTGTGCCTGGTCATAAATAAAATTGCTCCCTCTGCTTACCAGGTTTTGTCCCTCTGAGCTTCCTTTGACAAACAAACAAACAAACAAACTGAAAAATAAACAGAAAATCAAAGAATCAAACAACAACAACATAAATAGATAGATAGGTAGATAAATAGACAAACAGACAGACAGATAGACAAACAGACAAACCCGCTATTTGAATGCATTATTGAATAATATGAAAAATATGTGATCAAAAATGTATTTATAATGGAACAATAAGGTCTATTCCCCCTCCTCCCCCCTAACAAACACCAGAGGGCAATAACCTAAAAACATTCTACTAATAATATTTTTACAAGCTTTTATGCTTTATATGGAACAGTTTTTTTGAGACCACCAAAAAATCAATAAAAACACGAACAAAAATAAATGAATGGCAGATTTTTCCACTTGAGACCTTCCGAGGGTTAGTAATGTCATGATGAGGAGTGCAAAAAGCAGAACTATGAAGTGTGGAAATGCAAAGCCAAGATAGTCTATGGTGTGTGCACAACAAAGATGCACACCTTCTGCAATAAAAGCAAGTGTTTGGAAGTACAATAGTCCCTCTTTATCATGGGGGATCCGTACCCTGAAGCTCCGCGATAAGTGAAAAACTGTGAAGTCGGAATAGTAGTGCAAGTAGTAAGTAGTAGTTTATTTTAATATTTATAGACATAAAGGTGTTTTAAACCCTTCCCACACTCTTGCAATATTATAAACAATGTTTCTAAACTCTAAACGCTCTAAAAGAGCACAGTATGTCATGATTTCAGCTCTCTGTCTCTGGCTGCACCCTCGGCCACTCCCACTTCTCCACTCTGCATGATCAGCTGATCTCAGAATCAGAATAAACTTTATTGGCATTGCACCGAGATGCAACATGAATATATATGTACAGTCGTCCGAAGATGGGCAGAGTGCACAAAGATGGGCGGAGTGCACAAAGCTGCGGCTATAAATAATTAGCAAAGGCCTTCTTATTCTTTTTCAGAATAATATTTTGCTTAGATGAGAAAAGGAAAGAAAACATGAGGAGAGACAGTATAAAAAAAAGATTTCTCACACTACGTCCTAGACAGGGCACAATTTGAGGCATCAAAAAAAAAACTACCACAGCAAAGCAACATAAACAGACGTTATACATTTACATATAGGCGGTGAAAACATTGAATTTTTAAGGGAAAGTCGTAACATAGTCCAGAGCCCCCCCCTCAGCCATTGTCCAGATAAGAGGTGACGTTCATCTTCAGCTCAGTTGAGGTTCTGTTACATGTCCACGGCCTTGGTGAAGGGAGGGGTGAGGAGACAGTCAAAGCATCTTTGTTGTTTTCCAAACATTCCAGGAGGAGTTGAGATAAGTCCGGCGTCAAGGCCACAGTTTGGGTCAGGCAGAACTCGTAATTGTTGTTTCTGCCTTTAAAGTCTCGCTGGTACATATTCTCTGATGGAAACTCCAAAACTGCCGAATTGATCCTTTACTCCAAAAGTCGAGCTCACAGCTTCTCCAGATTATTCCACCATTCATGAGTGCTGCCAGGGAGAACACAGTCCTGATAACAGCTGCTCCGATTCCCTGTCACAGCTCCACATTCAGTCCAAGCACTGTCAAGCTTCAACACCTCCACACGAATTTGTAGACAACCAGATTTCGCCAACCAAACAGTAGAATCTAGTTGTCATCATGAATCCAATTTGTTTCCTTCGAGGTCAGAGGGTCCTCCTTACCCTGACTCCTGTCGGGAGAAGTTGATCGATTTTGTTGAGAGACCAGCTGATCCTTCCAATTACGAGGTATGCTGGGAAAAAAAGAGAGGCTTTTTTTAAGGGTTCACAGGACAAAAGAGCGCAGCAGGGAAGCGGGTGTGTGTGTGTGTGTGTGTGGGGGGGGGGGGGGGGGGGGGGGCACGTCTGGTTCCACCATAGAATAGCAGGAAAAAAGAAAAAAAAAACATCTCCGTGCAGAGTGGAGATCCTGATGTTTGTTGGATTTTTCTACCTGGATTATGAGCACGAATCACAATGTTTTGGATCACTTTGGCCATGAGTGCTTCAAACGAGTAGGCGAGGGAGAGGGCGGACTCCAGAAACCATCTGAGCACCATCAAACTGGTTGATCTCAGTGCTTTATTTGAGCCGGACCCTGCTTGAACAAGATCTGGGGACTCTCATTTTGACCAGGTGCGTTCCGGCAACTCAAATCTCTGCCCCTAAAATTCCAAAGTCATCACGCATTTTTATTTTGATTATTTATTAAAAATACAAAGAGAGGAGATGTTGCCCAGTCGGTGGAGTGGATGTTACGACTGCAGCAGGCGCACACGCTCCTGCCCAGCAGAGACATGGACAGCATGTCCTGCGGAGATGAGGTGTCTTCCTTCATTAGGCAAGCCCAGTGGCCCATTAATAGCCAGACATATGGTAAAAGTGGCTATTATTGGGCCACTTGGCTTGCCATATTTTACACAGCGTCTCCAGACAGCTCTGAGGGCACACAACTGTTGATGTGAACTCATGCATACGTTTCAGACGTAATAAATGAAAAATCTACAGTAAAAAAAAATACAAAGAGAGAAATGTTTGATGTGTATTATTCACATTAATCATGTATCAAAAATGACAGTGATCAAATTGTTGAAAAGACAGTTCAGTTTACTTTCATTACATAAATAGATGCATGGATTGTCCTTAGTTGGACAACAGAGAAGATAGCCGTAACTGAGATTGGAGCAGCAGGAGCAACAACGTGCAGGAATGAATTCAGCAGAGTTCAACTCAAAAGTGTGTGTGTGTGTGTATGGGTGGGGGGGGGACGCTTGTCAGAATTGCTGCTCTATTCACACACAACCTGTTGTTACTCTCTAAAATAGTAACTGAATCAAGTATTTACAAATGTAGGTAAATGTAGATGTTTAAAAACCTGTTAAAATAGGCTGCACCAAAATGCAGGAAATAGCATCGACTTTATTCAAAAATTTAAAGTGGAGGACATTACAGGCTGTCTCCACTTCCCCCGCTCGCCCGGTGCTTTGTTGTAGAAAAATAAGATTCACTGACAAAATACTAAAAGGTTCTTTGAAATGTTGTCATTACAGCCCTGTATGACCATAAAGTCCTCCACAATCTGTTGGGGAAAACAAAAAAAACCCTACTTTTAAACAGCCTTTTGGCTCTGTGGTGTTAATTAAAATAAATATCTTAATATTTGTGGTTAAACTGAAAATGTAACAGATCCTAAATTTTATTGAAATAAAATTTCATTTTTTGTACATAAATAAATGCAAATAAACCAGTCTATGGTTTATGGAATGTTTCTCAAGATTACAAAGTCCCATTGCGACCCATGCGTAGTTTGGAGCCACAGTAAAACATGATCAGACATGCTAACACACATCACTAGAATGTAACTACAGAGTTATTGAAACATTAAAGAAAATGTGTAAGACATGGCTAAAATTTGGTGCGTGGACCTCCATGGAACATCTGCAGAGCTGGCCGTGACTCTGCAGTTTTGGGGGTTTGTTTTCAGAGTTTTACTTCTTCTTTATGTTCACTGTCTATTTTTATCTTCACAGCATGAGTCCTTTCCTGCCCACCATTTCAGACCAGGTATAAACAAATAAAGTAACAAATATCTATAGAACTGGGCCACTTCAGAGCAGAAAACAGAAACCCAAAGGTTTTATGAACAAAGCCATCAAATGTGTGCAGAATTACCAAGTAAGCCACTGATGTCTTTAAGGAAATAAACTTATATTGATCCATTTATTTTAGTCTGTGTTGCTTTAGACAGAAAATAAACTCATTCCCTGTTTTCACCCCGTGGACGTCATCAGATGGAGATGTAATTGCAGTCTGACTTCTGGAAAGCTGTTCAGAGCCCTGACAAACAGCAGAGACAATGCTAGATTTAATTGCACAAATATTTACTGCTGTGAGACTTTGTTCTGTGGCTGACAGGAAACGTCAGAGCCGAGAGGTTAAAGGCTTCGAGCTGTCGTAGACCCTGCCAGGTTCTGGCACCTTGGCAGTCCTGCTGCTTTCAGATCAGGATGGTATAATGACTTCTCCTTACACAGTTACCTCACCTGTTTTAATCCTCGGGACTTGAAATCCTGACGTCTGAATTTTCAAGAATAAAGTTCAATCCAACATTTTTCAGTCAGGTCATCTGGACAGTTTCTTTTTTTTTGCTGAAATGTTTCGCATTCGATCCAGAAGGCTTCATCAGTCAAGGAAACACACAACACAAAACTGATTCTTCCCCCACCAGCTTACTGCAAAATGGAACAAACCAGTTATTTTGATACAAAGGTAGTCTCTTTGTCATGCCCCCTCCTCCATTGCCAGCTTTCTTCCTTGTTGACAGTCACGTCAAACTGGTTGAAAACAACAAAGTCCATGTTCAATAATCCAGGTATACAATCCAACATTTTTCAGTCATGTCATCTGGACAGTTTCTTTTTTTGTGCTGAAACGTTTCACCTTCGATCTGGAAGGCTTCATCAGTCAAGGAAACACACAACAAAACTGATTCTTCCCCCATGGACTTTGTTGTTTTCAACCAGTTTGACACGACCCATATATACCTGGATTATTGAACATGGACTTTGTTAAAGTTCAATTCAGTTTATTTATATAGCGCCAAATCACAACAAAGTTGTCTCAGGGCACTTTACAGGAACATTCACTTACATAAAAGCCAATTAGTAAAGTTCTCTATCTAAGGAATCCAGCAGACAAGTTGAATCTTGGCTTTATTGCAGTCTCTCATCCTGAGCAAGCACAGTGGTAACAGTGGAAAGAAAAACTCCCTTTTAACAGGAAGAAACCTCCAGCAGAACCAGCTCAGGACAAGCGGCCATCTGCTTTGACCGGCTGGTTGAGAGGACAGGGAGGAGAGACAGACGAACACAGAATGGTAGGTCCAGATGTAGGTCCAGGTGTATCTGAAAGACAAAAAAAAACATGTTAAGGATAGAAAAAATAATTACAAATACAAAACAGGTTGAGCAGAGTAAGTAAAGACAGTAGCAGAGTGAAAAGTGTGGTCAGTTTGTCCTCCAGCAGTCTAAGCCTATAGCAGCATAACTAAGGGACAGCTCAGGAAACCCAAGCCGACCCTAACTATAGGATTTAGCAAAAAGGAAAGTCTTAAGGCTAGTTTTAAACTGGATAATGTGTCAGCCTCACGGACAGAAACTGGAAGAGAGGAGCCTGATAACTGAAAGCTCTGCCTCCCATTCTGGTTTTGGAAACTCTAGGAACGACAAGTAAACCTTTTTAAAGCTTTGAATGGCCTTGCACCACCTTATATTTCAGAACTTTTGAAAGTCCACCAGCCCAGCAGAGCTTTACGGTCTGCTGGTGGTACCACGCTCAAGGTGCAAACAATGGGGGGACCGGTCCTTTTCTGTTGCAGGCCCAACAGCCTGGAATACTCTTCCCTATGAGCTGCGTGCCATCTCTGATCTGGTTCTGTTCAAAGCCAAACTGAAAACATACTTATTTAAAAGGGCTGTTAATGTTTAACTTTTAGTAGTTTAGTATTTAGTATTTATTTATTTATTTGATCTCTTTTACCTTCTTTTATTCTCGCTGTGTTTTTAATTTGCACTGATTTATTGTGTCCTGTTTTTAATCTTGTTTTGTCTTGTGAAGCACCTTGGTCAATGCAAGGCGTTGTTGGAAGGTGCTATAGAAATAAAGTTTATTATTATTATTATTAAACATGCAGGCTTTCTTTCATTATCATTTCTTGAGCATATAATATTATATCCTAAAAAAATAGGTTTACAAATACTTATTGTGCTTACAAGGTTGTAATTTAGTCTGAAACATTTAATATAACAGCTCTAGTTGAATTATTTAGGTGGCAGATTTGGCTCACTATTTGGCAAGAAACTGGTTATTTTTGTCTGTGTCACCCTTAATTAATGCATGATAAGCAGTTATTAATGATTTATAAAATGTTTATAGATGCGATCAACTATTTATTAGCCATCTGTAAGGGGAGCCTTTTTGTAAAGTGGTACCGAACTATTGATAACTAATAAACACACCACTGAAAATGACCAGATTATTTCTTTAAAGGCGTCAGTGCACAAGCATCGAAGCACCCTTAATAATGGTTTCCTGTCATTCTTCCATTTCCATCTGATTTTTGATTAACAACAACTCCTTTAGAGCTGACAGGAGAAACAGCATTTAAAGGACAAACTGGAAGTCGGTGTTAACATGACTGAACTCACGATCTGTCATGTTTTTAACTCAACTAAGATGTTGAAAGAAATCACTGGAGCCCAACTTGGAGGTGATGATGTCACACACCAACTGCAGGTCTGTGTAAATATCTTATTTCTGCTCAGATTTCAGCTGAAGAGCTTGACGCTATCGTTCAAATCTAAGCTGTGCAGCGGCTGCTCCATCCAGAGCTCATGTTTCCTGGGTGAACAGATTTCCATAAGCAGATTTACAGAGAATGAAGTAAACAGGATGAAGATGCTGCTGAACGATATGAAAAGCAGACAGATGTAATCTTCTGCCACTGGCTGCTGCATGACTCTGCTTCTCGTCAGCACAGAGAGGCCAGTGTGTGTCTGAAAACTGGATATGACGCCATCAAACACACCGAGGGCCTTTAGAGGAGAACCACTGTGTGGAAAACTGTTGCACGTTTGTCGGACCACATGCACAGATTTAAAAAAGTGTTCTTTCTCCTTTCATGCCCGAGCTTCAGACCGAGATCATGTTATGTTAAGTTGGAGCCATTTTGATTGAGCCTTGAAAGTAACTTTATGCACAATCTCATGGAACACAGGAAAGTGGTGAGTGACTTTGTGGGGTGCTACCAACAGATCTAGCTGCAGATCAATACCTCCAAGACCACAGAGATGGTTGTGGAGTAATGAAGGCTGAAACCTCCAACATGGCCTGTTCTGGTGGATGGAGTGGAGGGTCCAGTTCTACAAGTATTTTGGTCTGCAGCTGGATAATAAACTACGAAGTCTGGTCCCAGAACACCGACCTCCTTTAAAGGTAGGTCCAGAACATGTTGTACTTCCTGAGGAGAAGGGCTGTCTCTGTGGTGGGTGTGGAGCTTTAAACAGCGATGGCAACGGCAGAGAGGACTTTGGACAAACTGATGGACATTATGGACAATGCCAGCCCACCCTCTGCACATGTCCATCACCTCACAGAGGAGGACCTTCAGCACCAGGCTGCTGTCTCAGAGCTGCTACACAGACAGACTCAGGACATCTTTCATGCCCCGATCAGACTGTACATCACAATGGATAAGACCACACATTATTATTGCACATTTTCAGGCAGTTTGATCTAGCATATCCTCGATGGATTCTGGATGGAAGGTGAAACATCCAGATGACCTGACTGAAAATTGTTGAAATTTGTTGGATTGTATACCTGGATTATTGAACATGGACTTTGTTGACAGAGTATAGTTTGTTAAACACATTATTTTACATTTCAGTCAATACTTCGATATTGTAGGATGTGCATAGTATATTTTTCTTAGTCACATTGAACTGTTGCAAATTTTATTGTCCCCCATTTTTGGAGCAAGGTGAGGAAATTCAAAATACACTCCATCTGTCCATCCCGTGGTCCAGCCATGCATGTTGTGAACATGATAACTTGAAAAATATGTGAGACTGGCTTTTGTTGAGTGTGTTTGCATCTAGGCTTAAAACAAGATACCATCAAAAATTGTTACCACATAAAAATTTTAACAAAATCTAAGATAACAACAAAAATGTTAAATTGTGTCATCTGGACCAGATTCTTTAGCTGTGGCTGAGTGGTTAGAGCAGTCGTCCTCCAATACAAAAGTTGGTGGTTCGACTCTGCCAGCAGTCACATGCTGAAGTGTCCCTGGGCAAGACACTGAACCCCTCATAGCCTCTGATGTGTGTCCCATCAGTGTATGAATGTGACCTAAAAGCACTGATTAGTCTCTTTAGAATGATTTGTTCAATTATCTTTGTAGAGATCTAGTAGAGTGCTGTATGAATGGGTAAATGAGGACACAGATTGTTATAAAGAGCTTTGAATATCTTGAAATAAGATAGAAAGATGCTATATAAGTACATTCCATTTACCATATATATGTATATGAATATATATATATATATTAAATGGACTGTA
>NC_056516.1:1097582-1103260 GCF_014905685.2 Nematolebias whitei | reverse complement strand
CCCCCCCCCCCCCACACACACACACACACACTATGAGCAGTCACACTTCCTGGTGGTTAAAGGCTCACATTTAACAGCAGAACAAATCTCACCAGCTTTAACTTGGGGGCAGCGACAGAAGGAGGCAGACAGAGGGGTGGGGTGAATTTTCTGAAACCTTAAAAGAGACGTTAAAGATCTTTACATCACATGGGGGCTGGGAAAGTAATGCAGCAACTCTTAGAATATAGACAAGACTGATTAATGTTATAGTCCTTCCTCAAACTACTTGGGGCGTGTCCCGGAGTGAACGCTGGTGCGTCTTGCAGCCGCTGCTCCCCGACTTCTTCTTCAGTTTTTAGTAATTTTTTAGTAATTTTATCATCTGAAGACTTTGCTTATTGTTATCTATGAGTTGTTCGCTCGTTAATTTAAACTTCTGATTCAGTAGCTGCCTCTGTTTTGTCTGAACGAAGACCATCAGCCTACCTGCTGACATGTCCCCGGCAACTATTTGGGCCTACTATGTGTGGCTTGTACTAGCCTGGATTATCCTGTTTTTGGTCCATCACCCAATGACAGCAATACTCCAGTACTCTGCCACTGAGCTTTATAAGCTCCGTTTACATCTACATGGGCCTCCACTACCAGCTCTGCTCCTACATCGAGACATCTTCTACCAGCCCCATCGGAAATACACTCACCGAGGCTCTCGCTGGATCTTCTGCTGTGATGGACCCAACTCCATTGGATCTATCTGGTCAACTGTTCGTCGTCCACCGAGGAGCACCGGTCGCCGCGCTGATCACAGTGTGTTGGCCCGCTTGGCTCGGCCAGCTAACGCCGCTGTCAACCACAATAAAACAATTAACTTCGGGCTCTTCAACATCCGCTCGCTTACGAGTAAGGCGTGTCTGGTGCAGGATATCATCTCTGACCGTGAGTTGGACTTTCTATGTCTCACAGAAATATGGCAACAGCCTAATGACTTTACTTCTCTCAATGATGCTACTCCTCCCGGGTTTGTTTACACCACTCTACCTCACGAGTCTGGCCGAGGAGGAGGTCTCGCGATAATCTGCCGTGAGAAGTGGAGGGTAGCGCCTGTAACTGTTCCTGTCTGTCAAACATTTGAAGCAACTGTATGTCAGCTCTCTGGACCAACTCCCACTATTATTGCAGTCTTGTATCGACCCCCCAAACAGAACAAAGATTTTATGACTGAACTTGCTGGATTTCTGATGCATCTCTCCACAGTTTCACCAAATATAATACTTCTGGGGGATTTTAATATTCATATGGATAATGATAATAATCCTCTTACCAAAGACTTCATATCCTGCTTGGACAGTTTTGGACTACATCAACATACTAACTTCCCCACACATATTAAAGGACATATTTTGCATTTAATCTGCTGCTCAGGTGTTGAACCTGTTGGCTGTAAAGCCGATTCCTTCCCTTTTTCAGATCACATGTTTCTATCATTTGGAGTTAATATTTTCTAAATCTAACCCCCCACGTACTATAACTTTTCGTAAAATTAAGAACATTAACTTGGATAATTTATCCTCTGGTATCAGTAATCTTCCCAGTATTGACCAGTTTTCTACCCATGATGAACTGCTCTCACACTATAACAAATACCTTCATAACCTTTTAAACAATCTTGCTCCACTTAAAACCAGATCAGTTTCATTCACTCATACTGCACCTTGGTTTACTTCCACCCTTAGACAGTTAAAAGCAAAAGGACGTCAACTTGAAAGACTCTATAGGAAAACTGGTCTCACTGTGCACAAAGACATGTATTCAAATCACATTCTTCTCTACAAAGATTCCATTTCTACAGCCAAATCCATTTATTATTCCAGTTTAATCTGTTCAAATTAGGGTAATTCCAAGGCCCTCTTCTCCCTACTTGCAAATATTACAAAACCACCTGATTCACTTAAACTCATTTGTATTCCTCTGATTTTTGTAACACGTTGGTATCATTTTTTTCTTCAAAAATAACACATATCCACCAAAAATTGCCATCCACTGTGGCTTTAATGTCATCTGTTCCAGTTCCAGCTGCCCCTACAAATTCACTTTCTGTATTTACTCTCCCCTCAATCAATGACATCTCCAAATTAATTCAAAAATCAAAATCTTCAACTTGTCAATTAGATCCCCTTCCAACTGTTCTTGTTAAAGCTACCCTTTCCTCTCTGTCCCCTTTCATCACAGATATTATACATTCTTCCCTTACTACTGGTATTGTTCCCTTTGCTCTCAAAACAGCTGCTGTAACTCCAATACTCAAAAAACCTGGCTTAGATCTCGGTAATCTCAATAATTTTCGCCCCATTTCAAATCTTCCATTCATCTCCAAAAAACTTGAAAAACCGTAGCTGCTCAACTTCATGCTCACCTGTCTTGCAATAATTTATATGAACAATTTCAATCTGGTTTCCATCCACTCCACAGTACTGAAACAGCACTCATTAAAATCACCAATGACCTTCTCCTTGCTGCTGATTCTGGTTTATTATCCATACTCCTCCTGCTTGATCTGACGGCGGCCTTTGACACTATTTCACACAACATTCTTCTGGACAGACTTTCCTCACTTGGCATTGTAAATACACCTCTCAACTGGTTCCAGTCATACCTTTCAGGCCGCACTCATTTTGTTCAGTTGAAATCTTCCATATCTCATCCTGTATCTGTTACCTCAGGTGTTCCACAGGGCTCTGTCCTGGGACCCTTGTTGTTTATCATTTACCTTCTCCCCCTTGGTTTCATTTTTCGCAAACTTCATATTCAGTTTCACTGCTACGCGGATGACACCCAACTCTATCTCTCAACCAAACCTAACTCAACACTTCCACCTTCGTCCCTCACTGAGTGTCTGTTTGAAATAAAACACTGGTTCACTTCAAACTTTCTTAAACTAAATTGCAATAAAACAGAACTTCATTTAATTGGCACTAAATCAATACTAAATAAACTTCATAGCTTTTCCATTCCGGTTGATAACTCTTCCATCTTTCCCTCCTATCAGATTAAGAGTCTGGGTGTCATCCTTGATAGCACCCTCTCCTTTTCCTCTCATGTCAATAATATCACTCGGTCAGCCTACTTTCATCTTCGAAATATTAATCGTCTCCGTCCTTCCCTCACTCCTCACTCCACTGCTGTTCTGGTTCACAGTCTGGTCACCTCTCGTTTAGATTATTGTAATTCTCTTCTTTTTGGCCAACCTCAGAAAACCCTCCATAAATTACAACTGGTCCAAAATTCAGCTGCCCGTATCATTACACGGACCCCATCAATTCATCACATCACAACTGTTTTACAACAACTTCATTGGCTTCCCATCCCATATCGCATCAACTACAAAATACTCCTCCTTACCTTCAAAGCCGTCCACCACCTCGCTCCTCCATACCTTTCAGACCTTGTTCACATTGCTACACCCGCTCGTACCCTCAGATCCTCTTCTTCTATTCAGCTCATTGTTCCCCTTGCCCGTCTTGTTACTATGGGGAGCAGGGCATTCAGCTGCTCTGCTCCCCAGCTCTGGAACTCACTCCCACCTGATATTCGTAATACAGACTCACTGCCACATTTCAAAGTCAAACTCAAAACTCATCTGTTTAAAGAAGCCTACACTCTGTGATTGCAACTGAAATGTCTTATTTTAATTCTATTTTACTTGTTTTTACAGTGTGTATAATATTGTGTCTGTTTTTATGATTGACAATGTAAGGTGACCTTGAGTGCCAAGAAAGGCGCCTACAAATAAAATGTATTATTATTATTATTATTATTATTATGTATATACATATACATATATATATATATATATATATATATATATATATATATATATAGGGCAGCACGGTGGCGCAACTGGTAGAGCTGCTGCCTCTCAGCGAGCAGGTCCCTGGTTCAAACCCCGGTCCAGGGGCCTTTCTGGGTGGAGTTTGCATGTTCTCTCCGTGCATGCGTGGGTTTTCTCCAGGTACTCCGGTTTCCTCCCACAGACCAAAAACATGCATGTTAGGCTGATTGATAACTCTAAATTGTCCCTAGGTGTGAGTGAGAGAGTGAATGGTTGTTTGTCTCGTTTGTCTCTATGTGTCCCTGTGATGGACTTGCGACCCGTCCAGGGTGTGCCCCGCCCTTCGCACTGTGATTGCTGGACATGGGCACCGGCGACCCCCGTGACCCAAAATGGAACAAGTGGGTAAAGATAATGGATGGATATATACAGGTCCTTCTCAAAAAATTAGCATATTGTGATAAAGGTAATTATTTTTCCATAATATAATGATAAAAATTAAACTTTCATATATTTCAGATTCATTGCACACCAACTGAAATATTTCAGGTCTTTAATTGTTTTAATACTGATGATTATGGCATACAGCTCATGAAAACCCAAAATGCCTGTCTCAAAAAAATAGCATATCATGAAAAGGTTCTCTAAACAAGCTATTAACCTAACCATCTGAATTAACGACGTAACTCTAAACACCTGCAAAAGATTCCTGAGGCTTTTAAAAACTGCCAGCCTTGTTCATTACTCAAAACCGCAATCATGGGTAAGACTGCCGACCTGACTGCTGTCCAGAAGGTCATCATTGACACCCTCAAGCAAGAGGGTAAGACACAGAAAGAAATTGCTGAACGAATAGGCTGTTCCCAGAGTGCTGTATCAAGACACCTCAGTGGGAAGTCTGTGGGAAGGGAAAAGTGTGGAAGAAAACGCTGCACAACGAGAAGAGGTGACCGGACCCTGAGGAGGATTGTGGAGAAGGGCCGATACCAGACCTTGGGGGACCTGCAGAAGCAGTGGACTGAGTCTGGAGTAGAAACATCCAGAGCCACCGTGCACAGGCGTGTGCAGGAAATGGGCTACAGGTGCCGCATTCCCCAGATCAAGCCAATCTTGAACAAGAGACTGCGTCAGAAGCATCTCGCCTGGGACTGCTGCTGAGTGGTACAAAGTTATGTTCTCTGATTACAGTAAATTTTGCATTTCCTTTGGAAATCAAGGTCCCAGAGTCTGGAGGAAGAGAGGAGACACAGAATTCACATTGCTTGAGGTCCAGTGTCAAGTTTCCACAGTCACTGGGGTGCCATGTCAGCTGCCGGTGTTGGTCCACTGTGTTTTATCAAGCGCAGGGTCAATGCAGCTAGCTATCAGGAGATTTTGGAGCACTTCATGCTTCCATCTGCTGAAAAGCTTTATGGAGATGAAGATTTCATTTTTCAGCACGACCTGGCACCTGCTCATAGTGCCAAAACCACTGGTCAATGGTTTACTGACCATGGTATTACTGTGCTCAATTGGCCTGCCAACTCTCCTGACCTGAACCCCATAGAGAACCTGTGGGATATTGTGAAGAGAAAGTTGAGAGACGCAAGACTCAACACTCTGGATGAGCTTAAGGCCGCTATCGAAGCATCCTGGGCCTCCATAACACCTCAGCAGTGCCACAGGCTGATTGCCGCCATGCCACGCCGCATTGAAGCAGTCATTCATGCAAAAGGATTCCCGACCAAGTATTGAGTGCATAACTGAACATGATTATTTGAAGGTTGGCGTTTTTTGTATTAAAAACACTTGTCTTTCATTGGTGGGATGAAATATGCTAATTTTTTGGGACAGGCATTTTGGGTTTTCATGAGCTGTATGCCATAAT
>NC_056516.1:1096354-1097482 GCF_014905685.2 Nematolebias whitei | reverse complement strand
GATTATTTCTTTGTAGATATTCACGCAACTGACCTGCAACTAGTTTCTCTAGAATTTTTGAGATGAAAGTTAGATTAGATATAGGTTTATAGTTGGCCAGAATTTCTGAATCAAGATCAGACTTTTTAAGTAAAGGTTTAATTACAGCAACCTTAAAGTGCTGTGGTACATAACCATCCATTAAAGACAAATTAAGTACATCCAAAATGTGGACATTAGTTAGGGGAAATACCTCTTTAAACAGTCTGGTTGGGATGGGATCTAGCAGGCATGTGGATGGTTTGGATGAAGTTATTATTTTTTGACAATTCAGAGAGCTCAACAGGACAAAAACTGTCCAAACATAAATCAGGCTCTAGTGAAATTTTTAAAGTTGCCTCATTTGAAAGGGGACTAGAGATAGTATAAGGAAAGATGGTTTGAATTTTCTCTCTAATTGAAATAATTTTATTTATAAAGAATCTCATGAAGTCATCACTACTTATAGTTGTAGGGATACATGGTTCAACAGAAATGGGACTTTTAATTAGTCTAGCAATAGTACTAAACAGAAACCTAGGGTTATTTTTATTCTCCTCTATTAAAGATGAGTAATATAAAGTTCTAGCTTTATGGAGAGCTTTTTTATATGTTAGCAGACTATCTTTCCAAGTTATATAAAATTCTTCAATATTAGTAGAGCGCCATTTTCTCTCCTGGTTTCTAGATGCTGCTTTAAAGAACGTAACTCAGAATTGAACCAAGGAGCCAGTTTCCTCTGATAGATTACTTTCTTTTTCAGTGGAGCAATTTTATCAAGTGAAGTTTGCATTGAAGTTGTAAGATGATCAACTAGATGATCTAAGTCTCTGTTCTCTGATGCATTACTCTGCAAGACAGAGGAAAACATTGATGGAAGAGATTGTTTCAATTTGGTTACAGCATTTTCTGATAAGCACCTGCTGAGATGAAATTTACTCTCAGTGACTGTGTAGTCATTTAATGTAAACTCAAAGGTTATTAAAAAATGTTCGGACAGAATAGGATTTTGAGGAACTATTACCTGTGATATCTCAGGAGTGACCCAATCGAACGAGACCCAGAACGACACGAGACTCAGAGTAAAAATAACAGTGTTTATTTATTTAC
>NC_056516.1:1094175-1096254 GCF_014905685.2 Nematolebias whitei | reverse complement strand
AGAGCTTTAGATCACATTCATACACCGATGGGACACACATCGAAGGCAACGATCAGTGTCTTGCCGTGGATTCGATCCTCCAACTCCTGCATTGGAAGACGACTGCTCTAACCACTCAGCCATAGCCACCCTAAATATGCATATTCAGGGGGACATTGATGCTTGTTTTTGTATGTTGTTCTGTATGATGAAACCGAGCATGAATATTTTTGTAAATGATAATTTGACCCTTGAGTTTCCTGTTGGGATTCATTAAGTACCTGTCAGTTCATCCATCTGTCTATAAGTCTGTCTACAGAATATTACCAGATGTAGCACAGAATATGTGTTTTGACTGACTCTAATGTTAGATCAGTATTTGTAAAATTGTCTGATTTATGGCCAGTTTTTGTTGACTATTGTAAATGATGTAGATATTTTGCTTCCGGTTTAACTCCAACAAATAGAAATTTAAAGCAAACATCTTGTGCACTGAGTAGCACTTGGAGTGTATGCTGCAATGATTTTCAGCTACAATCCAATTCTGTCAGCAGCTTGATGGTAATAATGACTGCAGTAGCTACCCTCCCAGACTGCCCTCCAGAACCGGGTCCAGCAGACGGAGAACATCCAAGGTTTCTCTACGGAACCGAACGGGTCCGTAGAGTTCGGTCCGTGCAGGCAGATGGGGGATCATGGAGACAGCAGCCATGACAGGCCTGAGCCAGAAGCTGGAAGGACTGAACCACAATGGCACGATGGCAAGGCAGCGACACAGAAAACTCCATAAGTGTGTGGAGGTCATACCAGTGCTGTGGATGTGCAATGTAGGTGCAAAAAAAGTTAAAACAAAAGCAACAGGAACATAAAAGATCAAATTTACCGGGAGTCTGTGAAGCAGTGGCTCGGCTGAGCGCGGCCATCTATTTTTTGTAGATTTACATCTAATCATTATTTCCTGCAAGTTTTATTAATCCAGCCAGGGATTATTCAGATATTTTACTAAAAGTAAAAGAGTTGACTTTCATTTCTTCAAGTTTCAAAAATAAAATCTATTGGTTCTTGAGATTCATTCAATTTGTATTTATACAGGATGGTCCAATTGAGCCTCCAAGACTCTGTTCCAAAGATTTACAGAGATTTTACAAAGATTTACAGAGAAGACAAAGACAGATGAGATCAGTAACATCGTCACCTACCTTTGCTGTTCAGAGGTGGGCAGCATTAGGATTTCCTTCACTGATTTTATTATTTTGTAGTTAAAGTCTGTTGCCCCTGTTTGTTTTTTAGGCCTTTCTGATGCAGAGCAGAACAGATGTGAGGAAGAAGGCCGATCTCAGTTGTGTCCTTCTAACACCACTCTCACACTTCCTGTTTGACACCAGCAGCTCCACAGCTGAGTGTTCGTACCGTGCACATTCATGAGCAATTAACATATCATTAGGATACCACCAGCTCTCCTGAAGAAGGTTATTTATAATTAGGTTTGGTGCCAGAGAAGAGAAAAACTGGAAAGACCCAAGAGAAGCTCGTCCCCTCTTGTTTGATCAGAAAGGAGAAAGTGGGACAGAACAGCTTTGTGTGACGTGGAGGAAGGCATTTGGAGCTTTGAGCCGTCCTACATCTCACCATCAGGAACATAACAGTGACCTGCGTGTGTGAGCGCGACTGGTCTGCAACAGACCTCTGTACCCTCCTGCTTTCTGTGAGCACCTGAATGCACCGTTTCTGCAGGTAGAGGTGACCAGGACTGAGTTACCTGTGTACCACTTTCAGAATCTGCACTCAACTAAAACATCCATGTAGTGTCTGAAAACACAGACGGGGTTTGGATCAACAGAACACAAATATACGTGTTCCACACATCCAGGCCACTTACAAACATTTTAATGGTGATCCAATCCACCTGTCCACAGGTGTTCTCATCCATCTGTCCATAGGAGTTCTTGTCCACCTGTCCACAGGTGATCCAGTCCACCTGTCCACAGGTGTTCTGGTCCTCCTGTCCACAGGTAATCTAGTTCACTTGTCCAGAGGTGTTCTTGTCCACCTTTCCATAAGGTGATCCAGTCCACCTGTCCACAGGTGATCCAGTCCACC
>NC_056516.1:1094014-1094165 GCF_014905685.2 Nematolebias whitei | reverse complement strand
GTGATCCAGTCCACCTGTCCACAGGTGATCCAGTCCACCTGTCCACATGTGATCCAGTCCACCTGTCCACAGGTGTTCTGGTCCACCTGTCCACAGGTGATCCTGTCTACCTGTCCACAGGTATTCTGGTCCACCTGTCCACAGGTGATCA
>NC_056516.1:1086931-1094004 GCF_014905685.2 Nematolebias whitei | reverse complement strand
TGTCCACAGGTGTTCTGGTCCATCTGTCCACAGGGGTTCTGGTCCACTCCTCATGATCAAACTGCTCCAGATGTCTCAGTCCTAAAGGGTTCTCTCTCCAGATATTTCTGCTCCTTCCACAGATGTTCAACATAATTTAGATCAGGACTCACATGGCCTCTTCAAAACAATCCGATTTTTGGTTTTTGGTGGTTCTATCTGGATTTTTCAGGGCCCTTATCCTGTTGGTGGATCCAAGAGCAGCGACTGAGACTAAGCTCTCTGCCACTGAGCAGCAGATTTACTTCATTAAGTTCCTCGAGTCAAAAAATATTTTTATTTTCTAGGAGTACCAATCTTTTTTGTTGAGGCCATTTTCATTAGTTTATTTTTTCAAATATTTCAGTTAAAGCAAAATTCTAAATCAATACCTAATATTTATTCACAATTTTTTTCTTCTTTTACTGACTTTTGTTTGTTTTATGTTACTTCAAGGATCTTGTTGGACCAAAGTTCATGCTCAATAATCCAGGTATACAATCCAACATTTTTCCGTCAGGTCATCTGGACAGTTTCTTTTTTTGTACTGAAATGTTTCACCTTCCATCCGGAAGGCTTCATCAGTCAAGGAAACACACAACAAAACTGATTCTTCCCCCAACAGCTTACTCCAAAGTGGAACAAACCAGTCATGTTGGTGATAAGATGGTCTCTTTATCATGCCCCCTCCTCCATTGCCGGCCCTCTTCCTTGTTGACAGTCGTGTCAAACTGGTTGAAAACAACAAAGTCCATGCTCAGTAATCCAGGTACACAATCCAACATTTTCAGTCAGGTCATCTGGACAGTTTCTTTTTTGTGCTGAAACGTGCTGAATCCTAATTTCTGTCACTTCATTCATCAGATGATGGTCTAGAAATAATGCTTACCAGTTTTAGCAATAAACAAATAAATAAATAAATGAGGCACATGTTCTAAAACAAATGGGAAAGTATTTCCCCAAATGTATCCCTCTTAATGAATGACAACTTTCTTCACAGAGCTTCTAGTGTCGTAGACAGCACAGTGTCTCAGTCAGAACAGATTTTATTGTGGGTGTTAGTAAGCGCCTACTTTACAGAACCTCTACAGTTTAATACAGAAAGAAAAGCTATCAGTGAATTGTGGCGTCTGCAACAGGATGATGAACATCTGTCTGACAACACATCAGCATTTTCTGCTCTTCTGAACTCTGCGGCTTCCACGCATCAAGGCTCATTATGGAAACATCTTTTCTGACAAACAAAGCAATAAAAGTCTTCCCTGCTGCTGTGTGTTCCTGAGAACAAAGTTCTTCCCTCAAACTGTTTTTGTGTTCTTGTTGTGTACAAACAGGAAGAAGAACTGCGACAGAGCGGCGAGGCCAAATATCAGCACCTGAATGAAGACCTGCACGTTCTCATCGAGGTATTCGCCCCCCCAGCCGAGGCGTACGCCAGGATGGGTCATGCTCTGGAGGAGATCAAAAAGTTTCTCATACCAGTGGGTTCCCTCACACACACACACACACACACACGCACGCACGCACTCACGCACACACACACACACACATGCTGCTTCTCTCACATACATTCACACACACTGTTTGGGACTTCTTCTACAAACCTATTCTGACAAAGTCAATTGAAACAGTTTGAATAATTTTAGGGAAAAAAAAGATAATTTGGAGTTTTTATGGCAGAAACATATAATTAAAACATGGAAATAGGATCATGTGTCCCACTGTGAAGCACCTCCCTCTTTTTTTAACAGTCTGTAAATATCCAAGATCTGAGGAGACCAGTTGCTCGAGTTTTAGTGGGGAATCTTGTGTCATTTTGATTGTACTGATCTGATCTAGGATTCTAGCTGTTCAATAGTCCATCCATCCATCCATCCATCCATCTATCCATCCATCCATCCATCCATCCATTATCTTTTTTAATTTATTAGCTTCTTCCATTTTGGGTCACGGGGGTCACCGGTGCCCATGTCCAGCAATCACTGTAATATGATTAAAAATGTTGAAATAAGGTCTCTCTTGTAAATGAGTCCTCGAGGCTCAGTGGTATTTACCTGTCTAAATAAAGGTTGAATGAACTGTGCTAGGGGCAGGGTACACCCTGGACGGGTCACAAGTCCATCACAGGGACACATAAAGACAAACAACCATTCACTATCTCACTCACACCTAGGGACAATTTAGAGTTACCAATCAGTCTAACATGCATGTTTTTGGTCTGCGGGAAGAAACCAGGGTACCCGGAGAAAACCCACACATGCACGGAGAGAACATGCAAACTCCACCCAGAAAGGCCCCTGGACCGGGATTTAAACCGGGTACCTGCTCACTGAGAAGCAGCAGCTCAATCAGTTGTACCACCGTGCTGCACTGTTCAATAGTCCTTTTTTAAAATGTCATCATGCACAGGATGTGTTTTTAAATATTGAGGTCCAGTCTGCAGACAGACCTGGACTCTTCTGCTGTAAAACCATCTTGTCGTCTGTGGTTCAGGGTCGCCCTGCTGAAATGTCAGCATCCTCCCTGAAAAAGACATTTTCTGGATGGGAACAGATGTTGATCAAAAACCTGTAGGTACTTTTCTGCATTGATGGAACCTTTACAGATGTTGTAAGCTGGCCATGCCATAGATACTAATTTAACCCCATACCATCAGAGAGGCAGGCTTTTGAAATGTGCATTGATAACAGACAGCATGGACCCTGTCTTTTTTAATGTGATGGATGTGGCATCTGTAAATTCCACAAACAGTTTCAATTTTTGATTTGTCTGCCTACAGAACAGTTTTAAACTTTGCCTCAGACAAATTTAAATTAGTTTTGGCTCAGAGGAGATAACAGTGATACTAGATGGCGCTCACATGACTTTTTCTTTGCCTAATACAGCTAGCTCTCATTACTTATTTTTAGCCTTTATTAGATTATTCATTCTTTCCAATTTTCTGTTGAGGACCATTCTTCTGGGATTCTTACATTGTTTATAGACCCAACAAAGTCAAGTCAGGTCCTCTGGACGGTTTCTCCTTGTTGAAATGTTTCGTCTTTCATCCAAAAGACTTATTCAGTCTGAGGAGCTGCAACAAACTCACTCTTATAAATAGCACCTTCTCATAGTGGATCAACCAGTTTGATGGTGCTGTAGTCCACCCTCTCCCCCAACGCTTGCTCAAACTCTCAAACTTTTGTGAGGCATTCATGGCCAAAGTGGTTCAAAAAAATCCTGTATTCTGAACCACTTTGGTCAGAATGGTCAGTCAGGCTGGTTCCAGTATGAGGAGACACAACCCTGTTTGCTTTAGACAAGCAAACCTGGTTTTGGCTGCAGCAGCAGCATGAAGTTTATTTACTCTCTCTCTCCATTCATAATGGATGATGTCTCTGATGCTCAGAGCTACAATGATTTGCACCTCCTCATTAATTATCTGCAGACCCCTCCAACAACAACTCCTTCTCTGTTCCTGCCTCTCACTGTCACCGAAACACAGATTTATCGATTCAGCTAACATGAAAATCATATCAGTCATTTAGCAATTAAAGACCTATTTTCATATTAATTATGTGTTTTAATTTAGTGGCAAAAAGCAGCTGTGTAAGGAGATAAAGCCCAACGGGGTCGTGAAGCGTTATCAGCAGGAGATCTGAAATGTTTTGCTGCTTCAGGAGTAGCGGTCACAGCACTACTGTAAAGTACATTAATTAGATATTCCCCGGGCTGCAGGCCTGGAGATAAAGATTGTAATTTAATACAGTGTAATTGAAAGCGAGTGTATTGCCGTCACAGAGAGTGTGTGTGTGTGTGTGTGTGTGTGAACATGATGCCTCTGTGTGTGCAGGATTACAATGATGAGATCAGACAGGCCCAGCTGCAGGAGCTCACATACCTAAACGGTGGATCAGAAGAAGCCAAGGTGCCGTCGGCCAGGGGCAAGTCATCCGCCCGTGGCAGAGGAACACCTGTTCCAGGGCCCCCCAGGTAACCTTCCTCTAAATGAGCACCTGTTTGCACGAGCACTTCATCCAGCTGACAAATGTATCACTAAAGCAACACAGGAGTTTTTTCTTTTCTTTGTTGATGCATACAAGAACTTGTTTAGGCTAAAACGTATTATCAAATGTTCTACTTGTACTTTTACACAGAACGACAACACAAACCTTTTTTAAATTAACTTTCTAATAATACTCTATATTATTAGATATTTTATTGTCTTTTTACTAACAAAAAACTAATTTCATTCACAAGATAGACTGAAAGAGCTATTTTTTATTTGAAATCTAAATGTACAAGAACAAGACCCTGATTTGTAGAATATTTATCAGAAAGAAAATAGAAAAACATGATTTTTTTATTTTATGAAAAACGTTAAATTATAAAGCAAACAAGACGTTTCTCTGCGACAGATTTGATTGTGCATGAAATGCAATATGTTTTTGGTTGAAGCTTCTTATCAAAACAAATCAAATCAATTTTTTTAAATTGCACTTTTATTTTTGAACAACTGAAACTGGCCGAAGGGCTGCATACAGCTTAAATACAAGGAGATAATACTGAACACAAGAGGTCCCAGGTCCCTCTTACAAATGAGATGCTGATCTCAATGGAGCTTTAACCTAATTAAATAAAGGAAATAAAAAATGAGGTCATAAAAACAAAACAATTTAAAATATAATTAGAGATCATATAAAACAAACAATACAATGATGCAACTCTGTCGTCTCTAGTCATGTAATAAAAGTCAGTGAGTACAGATGTGTTTTAGGATGAGACTTAAAAACACCAACAGTTGAAGCATGTCTAAGTGAATCAGACTGTCACAGTGATGACTTTGTCTAAATCAATCCTGCTGAAACAAAGTAAAATGGTCAAAAGAGGCACCAATGGATAAAAAAAGAACATTGTATTAAAAAAATGTGAGTTGGCTGTGAGATGTTGAAGGTTTTGTTTGTTTCTACTTCTTCCCAAACTGGTATTGGAAGCATGTGTCAAACTGTGAGGTTGGACTGAATCAGGCTCATTTGCATAAAGCACTATAGTCTTTAAATCCTGAAAGGAACCAAACTCAATCCCCCGATCAATAAACAAATGTGACCAAATAAATGGAATAAAATAATCTGCAGAACTTCTAAAGTCAAGTGCTAAGAATGGGACATGAATGGACAAAATCCAAGCTTTGGACAATTCCCAATGTATCCCAAAATAGTTTAAAGCTTTTTAAAATATTTATAAAATCCATAAATTGTACAAGAACCGACAGCCATAATTATTATCTCCTGATTAAGTTTATCAGTAATAAGTTTTTATGGTTGCAATAGAGTTATGAAGGAAAACCAGCCACTGGGGAGCACAAGCCAGTGTATCCCTTGTGCCAGTCCCAAGCCTGGGTAAATGGTGAGGGTTGTGTCAGGAAGGGCATCCGATGTAAAACACTTTTGCCAAAACCATAATGCAAGTTCATCAAAGAAAAACCATACTGGATTAGTCTGGAAAGAGAAAGTGTTAAATATACATTTCACAATTTGCTGCGACTTAGCCACAAGCAGGAAGTTATAATCAAAAAAGCAAATCGTTCTTGTATTTTTTTTAAATGTCTATCCATTCATCCTTCGTCTTCCGCTTGTTCCAAAGTCGGGTCGTGGGGCAGCAGCTTGAGCAGGAAGGTCCAGACATCTCTTTACACAGCCACCTCTTCCAGCTCTTCTGGGAGTACTCCAAGATGTTCCCAGGTGAACCAAGAGACGTAGTCTCTCCAGCGTGTCCTGGGTCTTCCCCGGGGACTCCTCCCAGTCAAGCTGACATTCAATTATAAATAAGATGACTGATTTTAATATAGCATTAAATTGTGCAAACAATGTTTTCATAGTTTGACCAAATGGGCCCCGTTCCTTCACATCATAGAACGATCTTAGTGTAAATCTCTGCCATAACGGCGGCAGATGATAAGCATTCCTCCAATGCCTGCTGGGCCTTTGATTGTTCCTGTTTTCAGTTGTAATGGATATTGCCCAACAAATTAAATCTGTTGCTCCCATATATCCATCCATCCATTATCTTTACCCGCTTATTCCATTTTGGATCAGCCTAACATGCATGTTTTTGGTCTGTGGGAGGAAACCGGAGCACCCGGAAAAAACCCACGCATGCACGGAGAGAACATGCAAACTCCACCCAGAAAGGCCCCTGGACCGGGGTTTGAACCAAGGACCTGCTCGCTGAGAGGCAGCAGCTCAACCAGTTGCGCCACCGTGCTGCCTTGCTCCCATATAAACAACATGTATTTCAGAACTTCTATTATTTCCTTGTTTTTTTTGTATTGTCACTGTGTACTTGTTGGTGTGATTAGTAGGCAGCAGAATGTAGTATGAGGTCTTAGCCGGTTTATGAACCTCTTTCAGCATGATAGGCAAAAGCTCTGGATTTGATGTGAAGTTTGAAGCTGTTTCAGATATTTTACCCAAATGAGTGGGATCAGATATCGTCTTCTGAAGGCAGAAACATGAGCTGTGCCATTTGTGACTATGCTGACTGTGTGCAGAGCTCAGCAGGAACAACCCCATGACTGACTGACACACACATAAGAGGAGCCAGGAGCAGGTGGCTTGGCTGTATCCCCATTTTTTAAGGGGCGAGATCCCGCACGCACTTATGATGTGAACGGGTCAGTTGTGACCCGTCTTAAATCAGCCAAAAAATGCCCTCAAAACAGTGTTTTTTTAAGAAGTATTAGAACACATCTCTAAAATAAATTTGTCTTATTATTTTGTTATTTTAATATTATTAACCATAGTAACATTTATAGTGTTAAGGGTAAGTTTTGACCCATGTATATTTACGTCAAAAAAAGGAAGAAACATTTCTTTTCAAACATTGAACTTTAATACCAATATAAAATAAAAAGCAGAACAAGTAATAATACAAAATACAGATTCAGAAAGACAAGAAAAAATCAAAATGAAATAAATACTCTTCTAGTTACAAACATGCTCTTTCTAGTTTCTTTCTGTCTTTCATGCATGCGTATGAACTTGCGTATGAACTTGCGTATGAACTTGCGTATGAAC
>NC_056516.1:1075583-1086921 GCF_014905685.2 Nematolebias whitei | reverse complement strand
TGAACTTGCGTATGAACTTGCGTATGAACTTGCGTATGAACTTGCGTTGTGTTCAGATGCATGTGTTGCAAAAAGTGGCAGTTTTCGTATGTTCTTTGCATATGTATTTTCTGCAGTCAAGGCACAATGTGTTTGTTTTCCGGTCTTTATTGCTTGGGCACACCTGACACCTCTTTCGTTTTGAAGCAGGTGGAGTTGTGGGTGTGGTCGATGTTGAAGCCCGGCTGCCTGAAGGGCGTGTTGTCACTGATGCACTTTGTGCAGCTGATGATGTGGTTGCAGTGGTGCTCCGGAGCTGTCTGACAACGTTCGCAGTGGCTGGGTCTCGGGGTATCCGTTCCCTTCTCTCAATGTATGGCTTGATCAACAAATTTCCTAGCTCCTGAAGGAACATTCTCCGCTTGTGGGTTTTTTTGGCGTTCCACCCCAAGTCAATCTGGGTCCACAAGACAAATGCATTGTATGCAGACACATCTAGGATGTTGTAAAATACAACCATTGGCCATCTCCTGGTCATTCGCTGGCAAGTGTAGGTGGCTGTCAGCTTGTCCAGGGTGTCCACTCCTCCTTTGTTTTTATTGTAGTCCAGGATGATTTCAGGCTTTTTGTCACTTCTTGTTGACACAGCTGCATCTTTGTGAAGAGTGGACATAAGTACCACACTCCGGTTCTTTTTGGGACAGTATGAAACAACACTGGTGGTTTCTGTAAAAGCAAATTTTGAAGACAGTGGAGCCCTGTCTTTCACCTGCAAAATTTCAAGGGGCAGCTCAGGTTTGTTTTTTCTTATTGTGCCCACCATGGTAAGTTTCCTCTTGAGAAGTTCTTGTCCAAGATCATAGCTGGTGAAGAAATTGTCACACGTGATATTGTGACCCCGCAGTCCAGTAGTCATATCAAGGATTACCCGTTTTCCTTGATTCTTCTCAGGGATGCCAGCTGCAAGTTTGCCTGTGTAAATCTGTAGATTCCAGGCATAGCTGGTTTTCGCATCACAGGCTGCCCAGATTTTTATGCCATATTTGCCTGGCTTACTGGGCATGTATTGCCGGAAGGGGCATTTTCCACGGAAAGGGAGAAGACGCTCATCCACTGTCACCTCTGGTCCTGGGTTGAACATCAGTGGAAGGAGCTTCACCCATCTATCCCAGACGTCTTTGATGGGAGCAAGCTTGTCAGACCGTGCTCTAGTATCTCTGTTGTCAAATCTGAGGACTCTTGAGATCATTTGAAAGGTCTGAAGTGACATTGTTGCGCGGAAAATACTCCTGCCTGTGGACACATCCCAGAGACTAGTAAGGGTCTCATTGCTGGATCTGTACACGCCAGCGAGAAGAAGAACACCAATAAAAGCATCCAGGCACTCCTCATCAATGTCCTTCCAAGTGTCACCGTGAACTTTTTTCCCTTCGAGGTTTGTCATAGCAATGATGACTTTCTTTAGTGACAATGGCATAAACAAATCAAAGCATGTCTTGATGTCACTTACTCGTGTCACAGCAAACCTTGTAATCCCAGGGGTCATCTTCATAACATTTTCAGCAGCTTCCCTGCCATGTGAAACAGGAGGAATCGCACTCCAAGTGATGTTACCCTTTTTGGATTTATAGGTTTCAGTTACAGGAGCAGCTTCAGCACCTGTGCCCTCCTCATCCGATGAGTCTGTGTACTCTGATTCATATTCAATAGCATTGTCCTCCTCAGAAACTGGCTCATCTGTGTCACTAGGTGTGTCCTCTGCATCATTTTCAGCAAGGATGTGATCTAGAGCTTCTTGTACTGTGAATGTTCTCTTCATTTTGGTATGCAGCCAAGCTCTAGGTAAAATGGAGTGTCTGTTTCTACATGTCTCTACATGCCCATGTAGAGACACACCCAGGTGGGTGTGTCTATCTAGGTCTGCCTATCAAGATGGGCATGGCTATCCAGGTAGGCTTATCTCTACATGGGCATGCCTCAACATGTCTCTGCATCTACAGCTGGATGAACTTTTTCAGTTTTTGGGAGCAGAGTATGAGGGACTTATCAATAAAAGTAGTATGGATAAATGGGGATGTTTTGGTCAGTGAAGTAGACAAACAGGTAAAAACAGAAGGCCCTAACATATGTATGACAAAGTTAGTGAGGTCACAGTGTGTTTATGATTTCAGTTTTGACACTGATTATTGGTTGATAGTCTTATACCATAACTGGGTCACAAATGACCCCAGCGCGGCAAGTGCGTGTTGTTCTATAAAAAATAAAAATTAAATTTAGTGAAAAAAAATAATAATTTTTTTTAATTTAAATAAAGGTTCCAGACAAAGTCAAAAAGCCTTGATGCAAAAAAAAAAAAAAAATTTAAAGACAGTATCATGATTTAAAATTTAAAATGGGTCACTACGGACCCTAACATAGTAGGAAGGTTGGTGAGGTGAAAACATGGGCTTTTTCTTTCCCATTTTGTTTTCCACCACAAAAAGGAAAGGTGTAACTGGAAGTAACCCCTGACGGTCTGGGCATGTTGTGAGCATGATAACATAAAAAAGTGAGGTACTGAATTCAATTTTAATGTGTGGCTGCATGTAGGTGTAAGAACTATTCCTTTTGAAATGTCCTGACACATGCTCAATAATCCAGGTAGATAAATCTAAGAAGGTTGAGTCAACGTTTTAATTCAATTCAGTTTATTTATAAAGCACCATATCACAACAAAGTTGTCTCAGAGCACTTTACAGGAACATTCACATAAAAGCCAATTAATAAAGTTCTCTATCTAAGGAATCCAGAAGACAAGTTCAGTCTTGGCTTCGTCACAGTCTCCCATCCTGAGCAAGCACAGTGGCAACATTGGAAAGGAAAAACTCCATTTTAAAAGGAAGAAACCTCCAGCAGAACCAGGCTCAGGACAAGCTCAGGACAAGCGGCCATCTGCTTTGACCGGCTGATTTAAGAGGACAGAAAAGAGAGACAGATTAACACAGAATGGTAGGTCCAGATGTAGGTCCAGATGTATCTGAAAGACAAAAACACATGTTAAGGATAGAAAAAAATAATTACAAATACAAAACAGGTTGAGCAGAGTAAGTAAAGACAGTAGCAAAGTGAAGAAATGTGGTCAGTTTGTCCTCCAGCAGTCTAAGCGTATAGCAACAGCAATATGTAGTTATATACCTACAGTTTATATAATATAGTTTATAACTATAGTTTCAACTAAGAAGAATCCGTCCAGAGGACCTGTCTCAACCTTGTTAGACTAAAACATTGTTCACTTGAAACAAAGTCCATGCTCAATAATCCAGGTATACAATCCAACAATTTTCAGTCAGGTCATCTGGACAGTTTTTTTTTTAAGCAGTTTGACATGACTGTTGACGAGGAAGATGGCCAGCACCAGAGGAGGGGGCGTGCCAAAGAGACCATCTTAGCACCAACATAACTGGTTTGTTTCACTTTGGAGTAAGCTGTTGGGGGAAGAATCAGTTTTGTGTTGTGTGTTTCCTTGACTGACGAAGCCTTCTGGATGGAAGGTGAAACGTTTCAGCAAAAAAAAAAAGAAACTGTCCAGATGACCTGACTGAAAAATGTTGGATTGTTCACTTCCTTGTTCAACTTTGTCCAGAAAAACATTCATTTCCAAACTAAAAACATTCACTCTTCAAATCCCTCCGTGACTGAGGACATCGGTATCATGTTGTGAGGGTTAATATAGAACCCACGTTCAGGCAGACTCAAGAGACTCAGTGGTAAAAATAAAGAACTAATTAATTAATAAGAAAACAAGAACAAAAGCTGTCAGGACTGCAACAACTTACATAAAGGGAGGAACGACAGGAAGAACAGAACATAACAGGCTCTCTAGCATAATCCCTGGACCAAGGAAACAACTCAGACACTAATGAGACATAATGACAAACACCTGGGGTGATTAGAATGTGAGACAGGTGAGACATGAGCTGACAACAAGGAGGGAACACTGAGGAGTGCAGGAAACACAGGACAAAAACACTGATTCCCACAACCTGTGTACTGCTGTTTTTAATAGAACAGTAGCACAGATTTAATTTAATAATAATACTAATAATGATCCATCCATCCATTATCTTCCACTTATTACAAAGTCGAGTCACGGGGGCAGTAGTTTGAGCAGGGAGGCCCAGACATCTCTTTCCAGAGCCACCTCTTCCAGCTCTTCTGGGGGGACCCCAAGGCGTTCCCAGGCCAACCGAGAGACATAGTGTCTCCCCAGCATGTCCTGGGTCTTCCCCGGGGTCTTCTCCCAGTTGGACATGCCTGAAGCACCCCCCCAGGGAGGCGCCCAGGGGGCATCCTTACCAGATGCCCGAACCACCTAATCTGGCTCCTCTTGACGTGGAGGAGCAGCGGTTCTACTCCGAGTCTCTCCTGATAACTGAACTTCTCACCCTATCTCTAAGGGAGAGTCCAGCTACCCTGCGGAGGAAACTCATTTCAACCGCCTGTATCCACAATCTCATTCTTTCAGTCACTACCCAGAGTTCATGACCATATGTGAGGGTAGGCACGTAGACCGACCGGTAAACAGAGAGCTTTGCCTTACAGCTCAGTTTTCTCTTCACCACAACGGACCGGCACAGAGTCCACAATACTGCAGATGCTGCACCAATCCGTCTGTAGATCTCTCGCTCCATTCTTCCCTCACTCGTGAACAAAACCCTGAGATACTTGAACTCCTCCACTTGAGGCAGAACCTCACCCTCGACCTGAAGAGAACAATCCACCCTTTTCCGGTTGAGGACTATGGCCTCAGATTTGGAGGTGCTGATTATCATCCCAGCTGCTTCACACTCGGCTGCGAAACGTTATAATAATAATAATAATAATAATAATAATAATAATAATAAAATAATTTAATAGCATAAACAGTAGCAGGAAGTTTTATACTTACATCAGTTGTTGGACTAAAAGTGGTCAGTTTGAAACCAGCACTGTTCTTATTGCATGTGTGACAAGTAATTCACACTTCTTATTAGACATGACTTCTCACCTTTTTCACTAAGCCTTAAATGAAGGGTCTTTAACCCGTCATAGCTCATAGATATTAAACTTAAGATAAATAAAAAAAATAACTGTCACCAGACATTTTGCTGCTCATGGTTTAAAAGTTTTTATTATTATTATTATTATTATAGCTTTCAACTTTTCACACAGCAACTTTTGTTTAAAGCTTAGTTGCGTCTTCCTTTATGACAAATGTGGAGTGAAGTTTTACTCCCCAGAAAAAAGCGGGAATCACCATGACAACAGTCTGGCTTTTTCGTACCTCAGTTTTTGTTTGTTTATTTGTTTTACTTCCCTAAAATTCCTAATAGTTTTGGATAAAACACATTTATGCTGGAGCTTTTAGCGTGGCTGCATTGACACTCTTCAAAATGTCTTTGTTGTTCTAGTTTGCATTTAACGTGTCTGCTTTAATGTAAGGCAGAGCTCCCTGAGGGGAGCGGGACTCCACATGTTCACACAGACAGGATTCTGATCATCACTATAGCTCAGAGTGGAGGGTTTTCAATCACTGCCATCTTTTCTTTGACTTTCACTGGAGCTGCAGCTGAAGTCCTGCTTTCACGTTAGTTTTTCTCGGCCACATCTCATTTCTCACTGTCCCTGTTAGGCAGATGGTTTGACTTGTCTCTCTGCTCCAAAGCTGCACACTTTTTATTACCACAGACACACTACTGCAGTTGAGCTCAGGTGCTGTGAAACAGCTCAGCCAACTGCAAGTCAGACAGCCTCTGATTTCCAAACGAGCATGAGCTAGCTGCTGTTTTTGTTAAAGAGGTTCAGTTCAGACCAGATGCTGAACTCTGTCTGTACCACTTGGCTTGCACTCGGATAGAGCTCTGTATATATGTATGAAAGGCCTAAATGTGCAATAAAACTGTTTCCCTTAACCACCGTCTGATGGTCTGGACCACCTTTATCCACAGACCTCCTATTGAAGTGATGGGATCTCACACAAACAGCAGAGCGCACATCTTGGGATCTAGCAGGAACCCAAAAGTCAGCTTCAGCTGCTGGCTGAATGTAGAGCCTCTTTTTGTGCTAAAACATTGATTGAACTGTTTATCAGGATCCTTCAAAAAAAAGTCAAATTTGTAGTGATTTTATTGATCAGAGTAGATTACAAATCACTCTGAGTTTGTTTAATATATATATATATATATATTTGATTGAACCTCATGTGGTCACTGTGAGCTAAAAATAGTCTGTGTCCATTATGTAACATTATTTGGAGTTTCTATGACTTTCTGTCTTTGCTCTGACACGGACTTTAACTTATGAAGAAAAATCACTAAGGATGCACCGATCCACATGTTTTTACTTCCAATCCGATCCCGATACCTAAACCTAAATATCAACTGATACAGATCCAGTTCCGATATCATCGTCATCGTTGATTTTATATGAGGCTGTAATAATCTCCTCTCAAGTACACTTTGTACAAATATATGCATGCATGTCCAAAAAGGCAACTTGAGGTAAGTTTTATTAATGTTGGATAAGTTTTAAAGTTAGAATTAAATTCTGCTAACACAAAACATGTTTTTTTTTTATTCCTAGCTTTAAAGTGGATATTAAAGTGATTAATTTAAGTGATTGTTTAAAGTTATTTTATATTTTTTTAAATAAGGGGCAGATATAAGATTTTTTTTCTTTCTGCACTCTTCTCATTCAATGTTTTCTTTTTGATTAATTTGTTTTGTTTCTTTTAAATGAATGAATAAATGAATTAAATAAAATAAAATGTTAAATGCCTTTAAACATCTGCTAAGTTCATGGCGTAAACCAACAGACATGTTCCTGTCTTTAGTTATTTACATCACTTTATAATGTAGCTGTTTATGTTTCTTTTTTTTAATATATATAATTTTCTTGTAATTTTCAAATCATATGTTTTTTATGATTGTTTACTGTTGTACTGATAAATATCTCCTAGAGGGTAAACTATATCTTGGCTGCAAGTATCAAGCTGAGAAATCCTTCGTTTTGCATCTGATAGCAGTTGGTCATTAATTATGAGGAAGTTTAGCAACTTCTCTGTAAACATGTGAGCTCTGTGGTTTCAGCGATGTCTTCTTCTTGTTCAATCCGAAGCAAGCAGCCTGATTTTGGTCAGCTGCGCTCAGTCTGTCCCTCCTCAGAGACGGGCAGATTGGAAGCGGCTGGCTGGGGTTGAGTTGCCTGTTTTGGGTTGAGCAAGAGTAGTGCCACGCAGAAGCCCCGGAGCTCGAATGTCCATCGTAAAACTAACTTTACCGCGGTTTAATGTGGCGCTGTGGCTCTGCAGACATTGCACGTTGCTGTCTTGTTTTGTGGTGTTTCTAGTGTAAAATACTTCCACACAGCGGACATGTTTCGATGAAAAGTTGGTTAGCTGTTAGCCACAGTGATGCTAACTCAGTCTTCATGTTGTAGCTGGCTGCAAACTATGAAATGGATTTCCTGAATGTGAGGCGGGTCTTATTACTCTGGGTTCATGAGACACGGCTCCGTTCCATTCCATAGTTTGAAGACAACATGCATCATGGATCGGAAAAATCCGTTACGTAAATTATGCTGGTATCGGAGGCCGATACTGGATCAGATCGGCCCCATCCCTAAAAATCACAAAACATCCATTCATCTATTATCTTTTACCCGCTTCTTCCATTTTTGGTCATGTGGTCGCCGGCACCCATGTCTGGCAATCACTATGTGAGGGGCGGGGTACACCCTAGACAGGTTGCAAGTCCATCACAGGAAAGAGGAAGTCAAATGTAAAAAAACAAAACAATCAAGGGAAAATAAATCTAATAAACTAAAAAAAGTGTAATAAATAAGTAAAATGCACAGATCAAGGCAAAAAATAGTAAACACACACACACACACACACACACACACACACACATATATATATATATATATATATATATATATATATATATATATATATATCACTATTTTTGCCTACAAAACTTTATTGCCATAAAGCCTAAATCTTTAACAGTTGCACAAAGTGTAGCTTTTTAAAATCAAACGCACATGGAGTTGTGAAATAACCTGCAGAAATAACAGTTTCTCCAGACCCTTTTTAAACGTCTACATTTTTCTTAATAGACAGGAAGTGATTCAGCCAGAAGACTTGGTGTGTTTTGAGTAATGGACATGACTCATTTTTCTGGACAGGAGGAACATGCCCTCCGCCTGCGCTGTTCCTTTCTCTCCTCCCACACCTCTAACCTGCCTGCTGAAAGCTTCAAATTCATCCTTTCTGGATTGAGTCCAGTCATTCTGGCCAATGCAGGAAATAACCGATGGGAGCCATAAATTACAGCATTTATCATGGAGATGAAGACTGCAGTGGACTTCTAATATTGATGATACAATAACTCTAACGTCTTGTATAGCCTTAAATATCATATGAACATGGTGTATAGTGATCTGTTCCTGGTCTGGTTAATCTCAGAGGATCTCACCTGTCAGCTGGTCCAAGATAACCCGTCTCCTTCACCCTAACCCAAGAGGTTTCTGTGTTTTGTGTCAGGACTCGTGGAGGAGTCCCCCCCCTGCATGCAGTAGTGCCTCGAGGAGCAGCACCCAGAGGAGCCCCTCCCAGCCGGGCACCTTCTTCCAGATCAAGAGGGGTTCAGAGAGCCCGAGGGGTCAGCTACAGGTCTGCACCTCCCATTGTCCAGGACACATACGGTGAATATGTAAGTATTCTGTAAATACAGACGTGTTCAACTTCTCATGAAGGATTCATTTAAAGCATGACGAGGTGAAAGAACTGAGTGCCATCGTTATGTTTCATGTTTAATTCTGTTTTACACAGAGGGAGTCTCTGACCTTACTGTGCAGCTTACACTGACACGTTTTATTTGATCACTGGTAATTTAACTGAACATTGTCTTAAAAACATCACAATGCAATTTACTTTTCATTATTGTCTGCTGCCAATGGCAAACAGTGATTTTTTTTTCTTGTGTCTGTGTAAGTGTTTTTCTGTAGCATTAACAAATTATCACATGGTGATGAGATTCAACAACATTTCTCAGAGTGTACTTCGAAAAGGTTAGGACATGGGCAACAAAACACTTTAAGTAAGTTGCAAGCGATAGGCTGGTGTCCCCCATCACTGAGGGATTTGAATTTTGAATATATAGTTTTCAAGATGAGTAAAAGTACAAGTAAACCTTAATGTTTTCAGTGCAAGATATTGACTCGGGTAGGTTGTACTTTATGTAAAAGAATAGAAGTAGTTTATTTTTTATTTGTTTGTTTTTTGGTCACAGAGTGACAGATCCTGGTAAGCAGAGGGAACAGTTTTATCTATGACCAGTTGCAATGGTGGAGCCAATGGTTTGCCAGTGGTGGACTTGGCCACCATAGATTAACCTTCAACCACCACAAGGGCCACTCCAAACCTTTGACACTTTGACTACATTTATAAGCAATCTAAAAACTGGAAAGCATTGTTTCCTCAAATGAAAGTGGTTGTAGGCAGCATGGTAACTCAGTTGGTAGAGCTGTTGCCTCTTAGTGAGAAGGTTGCCGGTTCAAATTCAGGCCTGGTGCCTTTCTGGGTGAAGTTTGCATGTTCTCTCCGTGCTGCGTGCGTTTTCCCTGGGTGCTCCGGTTTCCTCCCACAGACCAAAAACATGCATGTTAGGCTGATTGGTAACTCTAAATTGTCTCTAGGTGTGAGAGAGCGAATGTGTGCTTGTCTCTATGTGTCCCTGTGATGGACTGGAGACTTGTTCAGGGTGTCCCCCACCTCTTGCACAGTGGTAGCTAGACATTGGCATCAATGACCCCCCCATGATCCAGAAAGGAAGAAGAGGGAAAATATAATGGATAGAGGGATGGATGTTTATACATTATATACTTTGTATATTATTATTATTACTATAATTATTATTATTAGACCTTTATTTATACAGGTTAGTTCCCATTGAGCCTCGGAGACTCATTTACAAGAGAGTCCTGTTACATACAACATGCAGGCAGATAAGAAAAACAGAACACGAAAGTGGAGGAAACAAACAAACAAAAAATATCATGTCTCACACCAAGTCCTGGCTGGGGCACAGTGTAAGAGATGAAAAAAAAGACCTTGCAACATAAACAGCAACATACAATAACATCATAATACATTTCTGCATAGAGGTCAACAAATGCAGTGAGTTTTCCATAGACACTCCAGAAAGTTCCAAAGTTCTGATAAGATGGTACAGTGTCTTATCAGCTCCAGCAGGGAGGCCAAATTCAGATAAACAACAATTCTACCTTTTTCAGTCAGGTCATCTGGACAGTTTCTTTTTTTGTGCTGAAACGTTTCACCTTCGATCTAGAAGGCTTCATCAGTCAAGGAAACACAACAAAACTGATTCTTCCCCCAACAGCTAAACAGAAATGTTTCACCACAAAAAAAGAAACTGTCCAGATGACCTGACTGAAAAATGTTGGATTGTATACCTGGATTATTGAGCATGGACTTTGTTATAAACAACAATTGTTTTGGGCAGGCAGACTCTGAATTTTGTTTGCCTTCAGTTCTGTTGGTACACTCAATGGTGAATCCAAACAGCCAGATTTGAGGATATTCTGCCCGGTTCTGCTCGTTAGCTTTTTCCAAGGCTGAATCCTTCATGCTGGCGAGTTCCAGGAGCCACAAGTGGCCTACAATTCTCAGAAATCATGACCAGCTTGTGGTAGAGCTTGTTAAACATATGAGTCTGAGAGCTCAAGGCACAAATTAATCCTTCACACAAACTGCTGCTGATGTCTGCCTAATTTGTCGAAATCCCAGGTATCCGCTGATTCCAAAAAGCAGAAAATCTGTTATCATAAATACAATAATGTACACATCTTCTATGTCCTCAACGGACAGAACAGATAGGCACATCATCTTCCACTGCCCCCAGGAATCCATGACATACCCAGATACATGCGTCTGTTCAGGGCATGAGGGCTCTCCAGCACACTGTCGTCTGGTAGAAAAAAAATGATCAATTGTGTTGAGGGACCAGCTGAACAAATACATAATAATTTTTGATTCAGAAGATGTGTAAAGAGAGGCTCTGAGGAGGTTGACAGGACAAGAGAGCAAAAAAAGCAGGAGGGAGTGAGGGAGGGAGGGAGAGAGGGTGAGAGCGAACCTTTTCATCGAGAGCGAAAGAGAGAATGTATATATGCATATATATCTATATCTATATATCTATATATCTATATATATATATATATATATATATATAGATAGATAGATAGATAGATAGATAGATAGATAGATAGATAGATAGATAGATAGATAGATAGATAGATAGATAGATAGATAGATAGA
>NC_056516.1:1075189-1075573 GCF_014905685.2 Nematolebias whitei | reverse complement strand
AGATAGATAGATAGATAGATAGATAGATAGATAGATAGATAGATAGAAAAAAATATATAGGTATAAGTGCTATGTGTTGTCATCATTGTAAGTTCCCATACAATGACAAAATTGGTTCTCTGCATTTAACCCGTTGCACCTGGGATGCACACAAGCGGAGCAGTGGACATCAATGTAAGCGCACAGAGAGCAATTAGGGATTAGGTGTCTTGCTCAAAGACACCACGACATGTGGGAATGGCTGGAGATTGAACCTGGGATTTTCGGGTCCCAGGTCAGCTGCCCTGCCTCGACCCCATCTCAGCCCCATGTCAGGGTGGAGTTTGCATGTTCTCTCCGTGCACGCGTAGGTTTTCTCCAGGTACTCCGGTTTCCTCCCACAAA
>NC_056516.1:1050539-1065189 GCF_014905685.2 Nematolebias whitei | reverse complement strand
GGCAGGAGTGTGTATTCACAGGCAGGAGTGTGTATTCACAGGCAGGAATGTGTATTCACAGGCAGGAGTGTGTATTCACAGGCAGGAGTGTGCATTCACAGGCAGGAGTATGTATTCACAGGCAGGAGTGTGTATTCACAGGCAGGAGTGTGTATTCGCAGGCAGGACTGTATAGCACTCTGTGCACGCTCTTTCATCTTCTTAAACAATTAATGGATCTCCTACTTCCTCATCAAAATCTTTACATTGTCTCAGACTCTGCTTTTATTTTTCATCTCTGCCTCTTGTGACAGAGAAGGTTTTGACTCTGCAGTTCCATTTATTTCTACAGTAGGTCCGTGGCTCCAACCCCTACCTCAACAAGAAGTTGCTACTTCATGTTCAATAATCACCTCAATGTTTTGACTCAAACACACTAAAACAGACTAAACTAAACACACCACACAACACCCCAACTATAAAATCCTAACAAACTAAATATCACAGATCATTCAAATCTCATGACTCACTCCTACTCAAACTGTCTTTATCACCACCAAACTTCCTTCAACTTCTGTGTCTTTTTGTCTGTGAAATGTCGACTACATTATTTACCTCGGGAGTTTACAGCGATATTTATCATCGCTGTCTATATAGCCCCGTATGCTAATGCTAATGCTAAAGATGCTCTGCAGGAGCTACATGAAAACATCAGCTCGCTGCAAAACAAGCATCCAGAGACTTTTTACGTGATGGCTGTGGATTTTACTCATGTAAATCTGAAAGACACTCTGCTAAGATTTTATCAGCATGTGACCATTCTAACACGGGAAAATACAATAACACACTTGACTGTTTTTACACCAGCATACGAGATGCATACAAAGCCATACCCTGCCCCCACCTCAGCTTCTCTGACCACATCTCCATCTTTCTGGCCCCTGTCTACCTCCCCCCGCTGAGACATTTTAGACCCACACACAGGATTGTCACGGTATGGGACAACGACAGTGACTCTGTACTGCAGGACTGTTTTAAACGCACAGACTGGCAGGTCTTCAGGGAGGCTGCTGTAAATGAGGGAGAGCTGGATGTGGAGGAATACACATCTACTGTCCTCTGATACATCAGCAAGTGTGTTGATGATATCAACACCACCAGAACTGTGAAGCTAGAAACGCTGGCTGAAAGCAGAGGTCTGTACACTGATGAAAATCAGGGATGCTACCTTTAGGTCTGGCGACTCACAGGAACTGGGGAGGACAAGGAAAGAGTTGGCTGCTGGTATTAAAATGGCCAAAGCAATATATGCACAGAAGATCCAGGGATATTTCTCCTCACAAGACCCATGGAGCATGTGAATGGGCATTAAGTGTATAACAGACCATAAAAGCAGAGGTGCACAATGCCGTAGGGACCCATCACTGCCTGATGCTCTTAACAGGTTATATGCATGCTTTGAAGACCTGAACAGACCACCCAGCACCAGACTCGCCTCACCACCGGAAGAAGAGTTCCTCAGTGTGCCCTCATCCAAAGTAAGGAGTATCTTCAAGAGGATTAATCCTCATAAAGCAACTGGCCCAGACAACATCTCTGGGAAGGTGTTGAAAGACTGTGCTGATCAGCTCTGTGAGGTGCTGGCCGACATCTTTAACTCCTCCCTCACACTGGCAACTGTTACCACCTGCCTGAAGACTGCCACCATCATCCCAGTTCCTAAAAGCTCTGCAGTGACTGGTCTGAATGACTATCGGCAGGTGTACAGTGGAGAGCATCCTGTGTTCCAGCATCAACCTGTGACATGGAGGGTGCACAGCTGCAGAAAGAAAAACTTTGTAGAGAGTGGTGAAGGCTGCACAGAAGTCTGTTGGAGTCAGCCTCTCCACCATCACAGACATCTACACCTCCAGATGCAGGAAGATAGTCCACTTTTGCTTTCCTTTTATATTATCCCACTTGCCAGCATTATTCAATCCTTTTCTGATATTTCCTATCACATTTATGCTGATGACATTCAATTGTATTTTTCATTTAGACCACACCAGCTGGATAAATTGGCCATCCTTGTCCAATGTTTGTCCCGTATCAGTGACTGGCTCGCCAGTAACTTCTTGGTTTTAAACACCAGTAAGACAGAGACTTTGATTACTGCTCCCAGTCACCTTCATCCAATAATCAATCAAAAAATTGCCTCTTTCTGCCCAGTAGTCAAATCAAAAGTAAAAAAATTAAGAGTCACATTTGACTCATCATTAGGCTTTGAGTCTCACATTAGAGCTATTTCCCTTTCTTGTTTCTTTCATTTAAGAAACCTTTCTAAAATACGACCTCTGGTCTCCAGAGTTGACCTAGAGAAAATTATTCATGCTTTTGTGCCATCACGTCTGGACTACTGTAAGGCCCTTTTTACCTGCCTGGACAAGTCTTCTGTCTCACATCTACAAGTAATACAGAATGCAGCTGCCAGACTTCTCACCAAATCCAGCAACAAATACTGTAACATCAACCCGGTCCTATATTCACTACACTGGCTCCCAGTCATTTAGAATCCATTTTAAAGTTCTTCTGCTGACGTACAGAGCTTTAAATGGCCAGACACCTGTGTATCTTTGTCAGCTTTTAACCAAACTCTCTGCTGCTCGTGGCCTTCGCTACCAGTCACAGAACCTCTTGGATGTTCCACGTACACGGCTGAAAATTAAAGGGGACAGGACCTTTCAGTCAGTGGCTCCAAGACTGTGGAACAGTTTGCCCCTGCAACTTCATTCTGTTGACTCTGTTGAGGTTTTTAAAAATCAGCTGAAAACACTTTTATTCTCCCAGGCTTTTATGTCATGATTTTATTTTGCTTCTTGTAGTTCTTATGCTTGTTTTATTTTTTGTATATTTTAACATTGATTTTTATTGTACAGCGCTTTGCGATTTTATGTCTTTGATAAGCGCTGTATAAATAAACTTTATTTACTTACTTACTTACATCATGAAGGACCCCACTCACCCAGCACACACACTTTTTGCCCCACTCCCCTCAGGCAGAAGGTTGCAGAGCATTAAGTGCAGAGCAACTAGACTGAGGAACAGCTTCTACCCTGAAGCTGTTAGACTCATGAATCTCTAACCAGGATAATCACTGTGAAAAAAAATCACTGTAATGCCACTTTGTTTATATGTGCTTTTGATTATTTCATGCTGCTGTGTTCATTCATTCATACTCATCTACTCACACAGACTCATGTCCGTGCTGCTGTTGTTTGGTGCATTGTTTTGCACTATTAGTGTTCAGCATATTTCTTAGTTTAGCATATTTTTTAGTTTATATCTTAGATCCTTATTACTTTTTCTTTTACAATTTATATTTTTGCTGTTGTTGGATGTAACTGGGACCCTGTGTACATAATTTTGTTCCACCTCATGTATCACATGTGATGCGAATGACAATAAAGAACCTTGAAACTTTTTCTTCTTCTTCCTGTAAATTTTTTTGGCACTTGACAAATAACTTCAGGCTTCACTCAAAAAGGCACAGTGGTGGGGATGAAATGGGGGTGTTTTTTTTTTTTCCCAGTGAGACTACCCATCATTGCGGCTGCCTCCAGCCTGCACAATTTAAATCTGGTGGTCTTGCATGATACCATGCCAGTTTTATTTACAAGACACTTTAAACACACACAGGACAAAAGTGCTGTACTGATCTGATGATCAGATCCCTGATGTGACATTACACCCTATATATGGAAGTGAAGGGGCAGTTTCCAAATCTGTGACTGTCACTAATTGAAATTGTCATAAAAACTACATTTTTAAAACCAGTTTGTTATTTTTTTCAACATTTGCCACAGAACATAGGTATTTATTTATATATCTATTAGAGCCTGACCGATATATTGGTAGGGTCAATATTTTTTGCTGATATAGACATTTGGGGACATATTGGTATCGGTGATAATGGTCCCATTATCCGCCAATATAAACACTTCTACTTTTAACCATTAAAATGCTGGCAACTAGCCGTAATTGTACAATGTATCCAGCAGAGGGCGCATGAAGATTACTTTCAAGTCATTGTCATTCACTTAAGTTTCACTTTGGATGTTCAGCACAGCTGGCGCAGGGAGCAACACTTTGTGGCATATTTTGCTGAACAGAGAATGGTAAATTTATTTTAACTGATCTGTAAAACAAATCAACAACAATAAATTATCTTCAATCCTCCAACTCGCTAGTCATTATGTTTCTCTCAAGTTAAGAAGCTAACATGAGTGTTCATTTGCACAACCTTCACAACATTAGCCCCATTGTCAGTATTTATATCAACCAGTCCTGTCGGAGTGAGCTTCCAGTTTGGGAGGACATCCAGTTAGTAACATCATCTTTGTCATCCTCAATGAAATGCATTGTTTGTCTGAAATCTTTACTTCTCTGCAAAGAAAAATAAATACCTCTGTGGTCAATACTAATTAGACCTTCACCATACATGACTGACTGTTTAAACAATGAATATGAAGGGCGTTTCTTTTTTAATTTATATTTATTTAACAGACTTGATAACTTTATGGTGAATAGTAGGGTGGCTGTGGCTGAGTGGTTAGAGTAGTCGTCCTCCAGTGCGAGAGTTGGGGGTTCGAATCCACCAGCAGTCACATGCTGAAGTGTCCCTTGGCAAAACACTGAACCCCTCATAGCCTCTGATGTGTGTCCCATCAGTGTATGAATGATCTAAAGCACTGATTAGTCTAATTAGAATGATTTGTTCAATTAGCTTTGTATAGATCTAGTAGAGTGCTGTATGAATGGGTAAATGAGGACACAGATTGTAGTGTAAAGAGCTTTGAGTATCTTGAAATAAGATAGAAAGGCGCTATATAAGTACAGTCCATTCACCATTTACCATTTAGTGGAGGATAGAAAATGTGAATGCACATTTTTATGACCAGTGCACCACTTGTAATCCTTCTGTGAGACTAATTAAAATGTGGATCTGATTAGTTTAGCTTCATGGTTGCTAACAGTTGCACTAAATAAACAAGCCTCTCTCCTCTCGCTGTTTTCTTAGATTTTGGGGGCGGACAAAGCTGAAAAACTTTGAGCCATTACATCGATTATTGGCAGTCGCCTTCCCCTCCCAATAACGGTATTGGCGATAGCCAAAATTTCAATATTGGTCAGGCTCTAGTATCTATCATATTTTACTGGATATGAGATAATTGTTGGACTTTATGCTAAATGTTGATTTGTCAGTTCCTGAGTATTATACCCAACACATAGTCTAAGTGCTACACACTGCACAATATTTAGACATTTACTGTTGGTGTCACCCTTGTCTGTCTTTCAGAAAATTGTTGCATGAATCACTAGACAGATTTTTGTTAAACTCCCAGGAAGTAAAAATTGCACATCTGCAACTGAATAACTCAATGTCAACCCAACATAGCCACCACAGTTGTCTGACCCACACCAGCTCAAACTGTCTATTATTCTTTTTTTTTAATTCATTTAATTTTTAAACAGGAAAAGATTAAAAGAGATCGGGTCTGGCTCAGCATAATTGCTGTTTTACAGCAGGCTCCTGTTCTGCAGAATATAACAAACCCACAGATATCCAGCATCATGTTAATAGACACACAGACATAGCACATTACAGAATACAAGAAAAGCAGCATTAACATGACAAACACCTAACGGTGATTGCAAAAGAAGGTGTCCAACAGATGACGCACGCGCATGAGTCTTCTTAAAAAGTGCCAATGTTGAGATGGATTTTATATGTTGTGGAATGCCATCCCATGCTTTACTATAAACAGAAAAATGATCTCTGACCATGACAGTTTTTAAAGGCTGGTAGTGGCAAGTGTCCGTTTGTAGCAGCTCTAGTTGAACAACCATTTCCATAATTGGTTTTTGGCATCAAAAATGACTGATACTGAGATCAAAAGTGGTGTGGCAGTAGCTAAGAGCCATTCATCATATTTTTTCTGAGTGTTGACATTTCTCACATAATCTCAGTAACACCTGAGGTTGCACATATTTTTGTCCAAACAGCTTTAACTCTGTCCTTTCTCATTAAAAATGATCAGTGTATGTCTAAATCTTGAATTGCATCAAAGGTGGCAGTTGATTTGCATTCCTTTAAGGAATGCTTAGCCTTTAGTTCACTGTAGTTATTTGTTTGCATCTGCACCATATTATTCTGGGGGAAAAATCACTAAAATATCGGTAAATTGTGATTTGTTGTTGGCTGCCCTACCAGTCCTTAATAATTACAGCTGGATGTTAATGTAATTCAAACAGACTTTAGTGGTTGTAGAGACAAAAACTGAGGTGTGGAATAAGCTACGTGAGGCTATGGAGCAGAACATTTGAACTTGCTCAAAGCAATGCAGGCGAACCAACTGGTGGCTCAGGAAAGTTCAGCTGGACTTTTCGAACACTGTTTGCACCTTTAATGTTAAAATAACTTGAGGTAAAGTGTGGGTTAAACAGAGCAGCACATTGATAGGTGGACTGGCAACAATCTGCCATGGTAAAGACAGACTTGAGCCAAAAGGCAAAACTCTCAGTTTAACAACTGATCTACGTATGTTCCGACACTGACTTAAGGACTGTGAGCTATGGATAACGACCAGAAGAATGAAATCTTCAATTCAAGCTGCTGAAATTATCTTCCTCTGGAAAGTGGCTTCACTCACCTTTAGGGAAAAAGTGTAGAGTTTAGCTAATTGGAAGGAGCTCATAGTCGCTGTTCCTTCACACCAGGAGCCAGTTTAGGTGGTTTGGGAATTTGGTAAAGATCTCTTCTTGATGGCTTCCAAGGGAAATGCATTATGTTTCACTGGGAGAAGACCTTTAAATTCGCCCAAACTGGGTGGAGAAACTATTGTCACAGCTGGTCTGGGAATGCCTCAGAGTTTACTGGATGAGCTGCAGGAGGTTGCTGGAAGGAAGAAGGTTTAGGGATTTCTGTTTGAATTAAAAACTTTAAGGCACTCAGTTTGATGGTCTGTGAAGTAGAGGGCCACAGCAGGGTGCCACAGGCGGCCTATAACTGGTCATGCGTGTCACCATCATCCTGTCTACTGTACATTTGGATCAGATGGTCTGAAACCAGTTTTACTGTTTAGGTGCTGGCTCCATGGCTGCCTGACTGTAAATAACTTGTTCAGGCCTGTGTCACACATTCTTAGTTATTTTCCTTGTCAATAATTGTGGGTGGCTGTGGCTGAGTGGTCAGAGCAGTCGTCCTCCAATGCGAGAGTTGGGGGTTCGAATCCACCAGCAGTCACATGCTGAAGTGTCCCTGGGCAAGACACTGAACCCCTCATAGCCTCTGATGTGTGTCCCATCGGTGTATGAATGTGATCTAAAAGCACTGATTAGTCTCATTAGAATGATTTGTTCAATTAGCTTTGTAGAGATCTAGTAGAGTGCTGTATGAATGGGTAAATGAGGACACAGATTGTAGTGTAAAGCACTTTGAGTATCTTGAAATAAGATAGAAAGGTGCTATATAAGTACAGTCCATTTACCATATACCATATGGCTGTAGGTCAAGGGTCAGTTGGATCTGTTGGATTTGGACATCTTTTCCCAGTGCCTGTTCGGTTTCTTTTTATGCCTATTTGATTTCCCGTTTTTAGGTTTTTCTCACAATCCAAAAGTATATTGGCTCGGTGTATCAGTGACTTTAAATTATGCATAGATGTAAGAGTGAGTGGCTTCTTCATGTCTTGTCTGGGTTATGTTAGGAAGGCCCCGAGGCCTCATGATTCTTCTAAAGATCAGCAGTAGTGTTTCAGGCAGCAGTGATTGATGATGCGTCTCAAAGTGCAGATGTTTTTCTGCAGGGCTAATTTATTAATGACATGGATTAATACTTGGCAGACACAACTTGACTCATTTACAACTTTTCTTACATCAAAAGCAAAAGTGTTAAAATAACAGAAGCAGGGGCATTTGTCAAGCAGTACCCAGGGAAGTGATAATTTAACTTGATGCATGGAGCCACCTTTTTGGCTTCCTCAGTCTGATGATGTGAGTTAAATTTCTACCCCTGCAGCAAAAAGCTCCAGTAGATTTCAGCCTGTTCAGCTTTTTAAAATATGCTGGCAGGAAGAGCCTAATAAATGACACATAGTGTCTTTGAGAAATTTCAGACCGAGATTGATGGCCAAGGGGTGAAACCTCTGGATTATTTGTTGTCTTTGGAGCTTTGTGCTGCCTTTGTCCTTAAGAAGCTATGGGCTCTGTGTGGAACAGCTGTACGAAGCTGAGACTTGTTTCTATGAGCAGATGGTGCCATTATTTAATTGTCTGGGAACAGCAACGCTTTCTTCTTCTTTGCATTTTTATAATGCTCTCCCTTTTTTCATTTGATGCAGCCTTAAGGTCTTAGCACAGACCTTTCAGCATGTTTGGTTGATAATAGTGTGTCTATAATGTGAGGACAGTGAGTTTCTGAAGTCATTTGGATTTAGCTCAATCTGCAGGGAGCAGATCCAACTCCTGAAAAGCCTGCTCTTGGTGTCAGCAGCATCTGATCTGTTACAGTAGGTAGTGTAGAGCAGAGTGGAGTGGCTGTGATACCGCTGTTGGAACATACAGAAGCAGAGCAGAGGCCTCAGAGGCCAGTCCTTATCTTTTAACAACACGCCTCTCAGCCATGCACTGGCATACAAATGAAAGAGTCACTTAGGGGCTGCTCTCCTCCCTCCTCCTTCCAACCTCTGACTGTCACACTAATCCTGTTTAGAGCTGGAAACGCATCACTGTTGCTTCCAGATATTTTCAACAAACGGAATCCCAATGCAAGCATGTCAGATATTATAATAACTCCTCTCATATGATCGCTGTAGTCTGCTCTCAGATTTAAATAGTTTTCTATATTACAGAAAGCAGACGCATGTGATTTATAAACCAGACATGTTTCTTCTCTCAGCCTGTTAGTAACTCAATTACAGAGTAGCTGCTTGAATAAATGGCAGTGTGATGCTATTGTTAAAGTTTAATGTGCCTCCTAATGTTATCTAACTTTGTTCAGAGTGAGTGGACAGATCTTTTATAGAGTAACCAATGAGACAAGAAGAAGACTTAGTTAACAGTAATGATATAAGGCTGGGACTGACAGCTGATGAGGGTACCTACCTGCCCAGCATCCACTGTGTGTGCTCAGTGTTAGCCAGGATTAGACTTCTGCATGGATTGTCACATGACACTGGACACTAGGAGCGCAAATAAAACCTAAAATCTCTAATAAACAAAAACAAACAAAAAAAACATTTGGCATAGCAACACTTTAAATGAACTGAAGAGTACAAGGAGACACAAAGCGAATGGGATATGGCATAAAGCTCGAATAATGCTCAACTGAGGTTGAAGTGGGAACTGAATAACTATATGTACAGGGACTGATGAGAGGTGTGGAAACACCTGGTATGATGACACCTGGGGACAGGTTGAGTGGTCAGGTCAGGAGCTGTAGAGGCAGAAAGTGACAGGGGAGAACAAAAATGGTGACAAAGGGAACACAACTCCCAAAAAACAACCAAAAACACCCCAATTGTGAGGTTTTTTTTAATTATTACTTGTGTGCTTATTGGAAAATGTCTCAAACCACTGGACAAGTTTAATGAAACTCAAAAGTAATCATTAGATTTAAATAGGGCTGGGTGATATGGACCAAAATTAATATCTCAGTATATTTAAGATTCAGATTCAGATTATTATTGCCATTGTCAATGAACAGGATTCACAGACTAGGAACTTGCTTCGGCATAAAGGTGTGAATAAAATATAAAAGAAAAGAAAGCACATGTACACCAACCAATACAATATTCAGAAAAAACGTGCAAATGGAGTAGTGCAGTTAAAATACAGTGATAAAGTGACCAAAGCAGAGTTATACAGTAACGAGATTATGAATGTTCAAGAGTCTGATGGCAGAGGGGAAGAAACTGTTCTTATGGCCGGAGGTTCTGGTCCGAATAGACCGATGCTTCCTGCCCGAGGGGAGTGGTGCAAACAGTTCATATGCAGGTTGAGAAGGGTCAGCTGTAATCCGACCTGCTTGCCCCACAGTCATGGAGACGTACAGGTCATGGATAGATGGGAGGCTACAGCCAATTACCTTCTCAGCAGAGCACACAATGTGCTGCAGTCTGTGTCTGTCCCTGGCAGTGGCCCTGGCGTATCACATTGTGATGGAAGAGCAGAGGATGGACTCGATGATGGCTGTGTAGAATTGCTAATTGCATAAGCTTGTCTTTCCTGAACTTTCGCAGGAGTACATCCTCTGCTCAGCCTTCTTGATGAGGAAGCTGATGTTCAGCTCACACTTGAGGTCCTGGGTGATGGTGGTACCGAGAAACTGATAACAGTCCACAATGATGATTGGGGTAACGTTAAGGGCGAGGGGGACAGAGGGGCTGTGGCTTTCCTGAAATCCACAATCATCTCCAATGTCTTCTGGGCATTAAGCTCCAGGTTGTTGTCGCTGCACCAGGTCACCAGCCGGCCCACCTCCCTCCTGTAGGCAGACTCATCACCATCCGAGATGAGCCCAATGAGGGTGGTGTCGTCTGCAAACGTAATAAGTTTTATGGAGTCATGACTGGAGGTGCAACAGTTGGTGTACAGGGAGAAGAGCAGAGGGGAAAGTACACAGCCCTGTGGAGATCCTGTGCTTAAAGTCCAAATGTCTGAGACAACTTTCCCCAGCCACACGCACTGACTCCGATCTGTTAGGAAGTCTGTGATCCACCTGCTGGTGGAGTCAAGTATATGGAGCAGAGAGAGCTTGTCTTGGAGCAGAGTGGGAAGGACGGTGTTAAATGCAGAGATGAAGTCTGCAAACAGGATCCTAGCATAGGTTCCTGGGGAGTCCAGATGCTGCAGGGTGAAGTGGAGGGCCAGGTTTATGGTGTCATCTACAGACCTGTTGGCTCTGTAGGCAAACGGCAGAGGGTCCAGAAGGGGGTTGCTGATGGACTTGAGGTGGGATAAAACCAGACGTTTAAAAGTTTTCATGACTACAGACGTAAGAGCCACAGGCCTGTAGTCATTTAGTCCTGTGACATGTGGCTTTTTGGGGACAGGAACAATGATGGAGGTCTTGAAACAAGCTGGGACGTGGCATGACTCCAGAGAAGCGTTGAAGATCCGGTGAAGACCGGGGCCAACTCATCAGCACAGTGTCTCAGGGTGGAGGGGGACACATAGTCAGGTCCAGCAGCCTTGTGTGGATTCAGCCTCTTAAACAGCCTGTTCACATCCTCCTCTTGAACTGAGAGAGCAGAGATGGGGGCAATCAGAAGTGATTAAGATGAATGATGATATACATTATATATCTCAATATTTTTCTTTCCATAATGTAATAACAAAAATATATTTCTGAATCAAAGCTTTGTCTCAGTTTCACACAGGTACATTTATTAAACAACTGAAACTGTACAAAAAAAATGTCTCAAACATATATACTTTTTTCCTGCATAATAAAACCAAAAACACAGCTTGTGCACTTAATATTTAAACAGAAAACAGAGGATAATGAAAGACTGACTTGCTCTTGCTCTAAACAACCTTTATTAACAAAGCTGTTAGAAAGCCCACATTGTTGTGTAGTTGGTTTGTTTACTGAGCTCGGTTCTGTTTGGTTACGGCTTGTTTCTTTCTGAATTTAATAATTCCTATGCTCTTGAATGCACCAGTGGCTGTTCCAATGCTAGTGAACGCACTGCTCTATGTAAAGTGCCATGCTGCGTGTATTGGAGTTTGCTCTCCTGACACGGACAGGGCCTTGCTGTTCGAGCTTCTGTTTGCGTTTTACTGGTTACTGCTATGTGTAAATACCAGAAGAAACACAGCAAAAAATCATCCTAAGCTGGATATCTGTCTCCGTGTTCTTTAATGAGAAGACAACTTCATATCTTGCCGTTCTAAACCAGTTAATTTCCTGAAGAACACCAAACCTGTCCTTTTTAGCAGAAATTTCATCCATGTCACCAGAGTGGCTCCACTGCGAGTCAAACTAGCAAAGACCCTAACGAACCCCTTTTGAGGATTGATAGGGCAATCTGCATATGCATCTTGCTTAGCTCAGCTTTATAACTTTATAACTTCACAATCAGAGCTGCAGCATGCAGTTTCTAGAATTCTAGATTCTAGAATTCTGTTCTAGAATTGCACCGCTCAAGGTGGCTGCATGTTGGAGCAGCTCTGTTACTTTCATTCAGAGATTTTGCTTTTGGAAACTTTAATTCCTCTTTTTTTGGATGTAAATCACATTTTTTTGGATGATTGTTTCCTCTGGTATCAGATGCTGTGCAGCTGGAAGGATTTTTACTGAGACTTTTAAAGTTTTGGACATTTGTTATGATGCGTAACCATGGCAACAAGGCAGTTTTCGACATCCAACAGCAGCTGATTAACATCTCAAAAGCTCAAATAATATCTCAACTACAGCCCTAAATTTCAAATGAGTTGAAAGGATGTTCTGTGGACGCATTCTCATCTACCTGCCAGCTGTGCTCGAGTGCCTGACCACTGAGATCCTGGAACTAGCAGGGAACATGGCTCATGACAGTGGAAGGACAGGATCGTCCCTCAGCACCTACAGTTGTCGGTCCACAGCGATGAGGAGCTCGGCAGACTGCTGGGAGGAGTGGCCATCGCTCTGGGAGGAGTTCTGCCCGGCATTCAGGCGGTCCTACAGACCGGGGGAACCGAGAGGCCAGCCGAGTCTGGGTGGACGGATCGGACGGCATCTGCAGCCAGTTTCTTAGGATCCACTGTGGGATGGACCTTTACAAGAGATCCTTCCTGCCTACAGCCATCAGTATCTATAACATCTCTTAATGAAACGAGGATAACGAGTTACAGCAACAAATAATTTCCCTTTGGGATTAATAAAGTATTTTTGAATCGAATTGAATTGAATTGAAAAGCAGGTTAGCAGGTTACACATTTCCATGAGTTCTATGGTACTGTTCAGATTGTTTTGATGACTCACCAACCTTCACTGACAGGTGAGGACGAGTTTCCTTGAGGAAGGAGAGCCGGCTTGAGACAGAGCTGAGCAGTGAGCAGCAAGGAGGGAGATCCAAACAGCAGGTCCAGAGAAGCAGACGAGGGTCATACACGGGTGATCAGAGGTCTGAGGCCAAACTTGATTGGTGATCCAGAAGATGTGGCTGTTGGGGAGGAAGCAGAGGTCGTTACCATGTGCAGAGCGGAGAATCCATAACAGACAAGGAATGAGCAAGAGGAGGAATCCGTGAATCAGGCGAGAGGTCAAAACCATGAAGACAAACAACACTGTGGCATGAACGTTGGCCATTTACTCACTGTGAAGTTTTCAATATTCTGGCACTGGAAGACTGAGGAGCAGAGACTTATATAGGGCAGGGAACAAACAGGTGAATGGCATGAAGGCTGACTGCAGTGGAAGTAACAAGGGGGCATGGCATAGAGTGACCAGAGCAGGAAGAGTTGAAGGATGGGTGATAAGCAAAACTGAGCTTGGCAGCATAAACAAGGCATGAGGGACAGAAATTATGGCAGGCAGGGGCAGAAACGTGACAACTGCTTTGAGTTTAACTCCATCACAGAACTCTCATCTTGAGCAAGTATGAAGGTGACAGTGGAAAGGAAAAACACCCTCATGTGGAAGAAACCTTTAGCAGAACCAGGCTCAGGACAAGCGGCCATCTGCTTCGACCGGCTGGGTTTGAGAGGAACAGATACACAATGGCAGGTCAAGAATCACGTTAAGCTAGAAATAATATCAAATGAAAACTATTTAATTTTAGCAATTTATTTAAGGAAATTAGGTCAGTTTGTTCTCCAGTAGTCTAAGCCTATAGCAGCATAACAAGCCAACCCTAATTATAGGATTTATCAAAAAGGAAAAACTTAAGCCTAGTTTAAAAACTGGATAATGTGTCAGCCTCACGGACAGAAACTGGAAGTTTGATCCACAAGAGAGGAACCTGATAACTGAACGATCTTCCTCCCATTCTGCTTTTGGAAACTCTAGGAATCACGAGTAAGCCTGCAGTCTGAGAGCAAAGTGCTCTGTTAGGAAAATATGGAAAAATAAGATCTGTAATATAAGATGGACCTAGGTTGTTGAGAGCTTTGTAGGTTAGAAGAAAGATTTTGAATTCAGTTCTGGACTTTGGACATTGGAGGGAAGCTAACAGCAAACAAAATGTTGAAAAGCCGGTCAAATTTACTTTCATTAAAAAAGGCTGCTCATTGTCCTTAGTCGGATAACCGAGAATTGAAGCACCTGAAGGCTGTGGCAATAGTAGGGATGGGGCCAATCTGATCCGGTATCGGTATCGACCTCCGATACCAGCATAATTTATGTATCGGATTTTTCCGATCCACCTGCCGATATTTCCGATCCATGGTGCATGTTGGCTTCAAACTATGGAATGGATTTCCTGAACGGCGGCGTGTCTCATGAACCCAGAATAATAAGACACGTCGCACATTCAGGAAATCCATTTCATAGTTTGCAGCCAGCTACAACATGAAGACTGAGTTAGCAGCACTGTGGCTAACGTCTAACAAACTTTTCATCTAAACGTCCGCTGTGTGGAAGTATTTTACACTAGAAACACCACAAAACAAGACAGCAACGTGCAATGTCTGCAGAGCCATAGCACAACAT
>NC_056516.1:1039685-1050439 GCF_014905685.2 Nematolebias whitei | reverse complement strand
AACATCTTCATCCTTGAAAGAGTGACCGCTGGCCTGGAGATGAGTGTAGACCGCAGAATCCTGGCCTGATGAAACTCTCCAACGTTATCATTCTCGATTTAAATGAGCTTGTGAGGTTTTAGGCATAAACGCTGGGTTAGGTCTCAGATCAGCTGAAACTGCCATTAGCTTGAAATCTGAGGCATGACGAAGCAACAGAGAGAGCAGATAAATCACTCACTCTCTTTGCAGATGTCAAAGCAGGGCTGTTTTAAATGACAAGAATTTAATAAAAAAGCTGTTCTGTCACCGAAGCCTTTGTGACAGGAAGAGATGGCTGTAGCATACGATTTAACTGTGCTGAACGCCAGATTTCTTACCATCAGCTGCTGCAGAAAGGACAGCACGCCACCTAGTGGACATGAGATGGCCTCTACACCTTTCTCCGTACACCACCGCTGAAAGGCTGTCCACTTTGATGTGTACAGCGCTGTGGTGGAGGCAGCACGTGAATCCTGGATCGTGCGCACTACATCCTGAGAGAGACCCATCCTCTCTAAGCGGATCCGCTCAGCAGCCAAACCCAAAGGTGCTGGCCTATTTCTGGTAACTCCTGATCGCTCCCCCTGCCTGGAGGAGAGCGTCTACCCTCCACGGCAGTTTTCACGGGTGACCCGATAGCAGACGTCGCAGGATTGGAACCCACGGGGTGCTCACGCGCTCGGGGGCTATCAGAATGGCAGACCGTTCTTCCTCCTGAGCTCGGTTCAGAAACCGTGATATTAGAGGGACTGGGGGAAAGGCGTAAAAGCATTTTGGGCCACGGGCTGTGGGCAAACGTGTCCAGTCCTAATGGTGGTTCGTCCCGTGGACTCAGTGAGAACCATAGTTGGCACTGGGCGTTCTCCCATGAGGCAAACAGGTCCCCTGCCACTCTGCCTAATTTCTCCCATGTCTGAGACGTCAGCTCGGGATGGAGGCTCCAGTCCCCGTGGCGCGAACCGCCCCTGGACATTATGTCCATTCCTCTGTTCAGGATGCCGGGGGTGTACACTGTTCTGATGGAGAGCAGGTTTTTGTGTGCCCAAAACAGCAGCTGCCTTGCAATGTGTAACATTTTGGCTGAGCGCTTGCCCCCCTGCCGGTTTATGTACGCTACAGCCACTCTGTTGACTGTGTGAATCAGAATGTGTTGATTCCTCAACACCGGAACAAAAAGTTGAATCACATTCAAAACCATGCAGCATTCCAAAACGTTTACATGAGCAGCTGTGTGATGTGGCCACAGCACTCCCACAGCCCGAGACAGGCACGTTCCTCCCCAACCTGACAGGGATGCGTCTGTGAAAACTGAGATGTGTGACGTAAGTCTGCTGATGGGGATTCCCTCCGACAGAGTGATGGGATTTCCCCAATGTCTCAGGTCGTTTCCCACGGAGGGGGGCACAGAGATCATCCGCCTCTCTTGCGTTACCGGATCTATGCGCAGACGAGCGAACCATCTCTGGCGGTGTCTTATGTGGAGTAAGACCAGTAAGGCCACTGTGTGAGTTGACGACATTGTTCCTAACAGTTTCATGATGGAGACAGCTGTCACTACTCTGCCCGGTTTTACGTGGAGGAGCTGGTCTTTTGGAGCTTCGGTTTTTGTCTGTGATAAACGAGCCCTCATAGTGACTGAGTTTAGCTCTACTCCCAGATAAACAATCATCTGGGCCGGAAGAACCGAGCCCTTCTCCCAGTTTATGGCGAAGCCCAGGTTTAACAGGTGTGACGTCAGCGCTTTGGTTTGCGCCGCTGCTTCCTGTCTGGATCGAGTCAGCAGCAGCAGATCGTCTAGGTAAAACATGATACTCATCCCCGCTAAGTGTAGCGGCTACAGAGCCGTCTCCACGCATTTTGAGAACATACGTGGTGCAAGGGAATAACCGAACAGCAGCATGTTGTGCTGATACTGGGTCCCTTGAAGAACGCAGGAACTTCTGTGTTTTGGAATGATTCGAATGTTGAAAACGGATAAATCCAAGATTGGTCTCATCCCTCTGGTCCGTTTCGGAACCAGGAAGTAACGTGAGTAAAACCCTGTGTTTTCCTCTCCGTCGGGGACCCTGGAAATTACATTTTTCACCAGTAGTTCCTGAACTTCTGCGTGGGGGGACGAGATCTGTTCTGGAGATGACAGAAACGACTTTATAATCCCTCTGAATGGAGGGGGTTGAGCTGCGAACTTCAGCGTGTAACCTTTGCTGATAAGACAGTGCATCCAGCTGTTTAGGGAGCACGCTCGCTGCCACTGCTTTTGTTTACCAAGTTGCACTCCAAGATGGCGCTGGTGTGTAGGGCTGCCCGTCTCTCGCTCTCTGCTTGTATTTTATTTTTGTTATTTTTACAATGGTTTGTGCAGTGTGCCGAGTCATATTTTCAGTATGATCGTCGGGCACTTTTGGAGCTCCGTACTTTTGCTGAAATTCCTGCGGAGTTTTTGAACAGCGGCCAGCACTCTCCCCCACCGGTCCTATCTGAGATTCCTGCATTCCTTCTGCGTGACCCTGGCCTTTCTCCATGGAGGAAACGTCGCAGACGTCGTGGGAAGCGTGCAGGGAGTTTGGTGAAACTGAGGCAAAGAGTGGATTATTCTTTCAGGACTCGCTCTGGATCTGATCATCTCCTCTCTGACCCGTGGTGCTCCCGGGGCCCGGCTGCTGGCCAGCTGCCCGCGCGCTCAGTCCATGGAAACACCTGGAGTTGTTTACCTGTGCGCCGCACCAGCAGACCAGGAGGAGCTGTTCTTCATAACCTGCGCCCGCTGGTGCGCGCGTCTCCATCCACGGCTGTGCCTGTGTTGGACAATATCAGGATGTGTTTAATCAACGCAAGGTCTGTTTCCAACAAGACGTTTATCCTCAATGACTTTTTTAAAGATGAGGAGTTGGATTTTCTGTTCGTCACGGAATCTTGGATTTCTGATGGTGAGTCCAGCGCCTTGGTGGAATTACTACCACTGGACTGTCTGTGTTTCAATGCCCCGCGGCCATCAGGTCGGCGCGGGGGGGGGATTATTAACAGTTTTTAAAGCAAACTTTGCCTGTAAACAGTTGTCCATCCCGGTGTCCCGCGCCAGCTTCGAGCTGAGCGCCTTTGAACTTGGACACTCTCCTCCGGTCCTGTGTGCGCTCATCTACCGCCCACCTCGTTCTAAGGACTTCATAAATGAATTCTCTGACATTTTGGCTGATATCACACAGAGATACACTCACTTTTTGTTTATTGGTGACTTTAATTTGCATGTGTGTTATCAGGAGAAGCCCTTAGTGAAGGACTTTCTAGATTTATTGGACTCTTTTGGCTTAGCTCAGCAGGTGAGCGGCCCCACCCAAGAACATGGTCACACGCTGGACCTCGTTTTAACACGCGACGTCTCTGTTTCTAATTTGAAAATCGGTGACAATGTTTTTTCAGATCACATGCCTGTATTGTTTGACTTCACCCCCCCTTGTCCTACTGCTAAGACGCGCGTTCCTGCACGTACGCATTCCATTAACCGTTTCACTGCTGCTCGTTTTAATGAAGGTTTTAATTCTGAGAGGATCGAACAGTTCCCGGTGTCTCTTACCACTGAGGAGCTAACCTCTCAGTTCAACTCTGCCTGTTTAGATGTTCTGGACCGTGTTGCTCCCCTTAAGACCAGAAAAACGAAACTTAAATCAGAGCCTTGGCTGAATGATGTCACGCGAGCCGTTAGGCGGCAGTGTCGCAGAGCTGAACGAAGGTGGAGGAAGGACAGGCTCCAGGTGTCTTTTCAAATGTTAAGGGAGAGTTGGCGTCACTATCAGAAAACCGTTAAAGCTGCCAAATGTAAATTCTTCTCTGATTTAATTGTCTCCAACTCCCACAACCCCCGAGTTCTCTTCTCCACCCTGAACTCAGTTCTACACCTCAGTGAGCCTTCACCTCTGGAAGCCTCAACTGAGCTGTGTGAAAACTTCCTCCATTTCTTTTTAGAAAAAGTGGCAAACACCCGGGCACTCATTTCTCCACCAGCTCATGATCTGTCCATCCCATCTCAGTGTGTGGCTGTGTTTGACCACTTTGAGCCCATCTCTCTGTCCTCTCTGGAGCAGGTAATGTGCAGCATGAAACCATCTAGTTCCCCCTTTGATGTGGTCCCCCCTCGACTACTAAAGGAAGTTTTTCCTACCCTGGGTCCTTTTATCCTCGCTATTCTGAATAGCAGTTTATCCTCAGGTGTGGTGCCAAAGACTTTTAAACATGCTGCTGTCCAGCCCCTCCTGAAAAAACCTAACCTTGACCCCTCAGTCATGTCCAACTTCCGGCCTGTCTCCAGACTCCCATTCACCTCTAAACTACTGGAAAAAATTGTGGAGTCTCAGTTGAAACAGTTTTTGGGGGATCACGCTATCCTAGAGTTATTCCAATCTGGCTTCAAATCTCGCCATAGCACTGAAACTGCTCTACTGAAGGTTTTTAACGACATTTTCATTTCCACAGACGCAGGTGATTCTGTGCTGTTGGTCCTATTGGACCTTACATCTGCTTTTGACACCATCGACCACAAGATCCTCATTTCTAGACTGGAGCAGTGGGTGGGCATCACAGGGTCAGCCCTTAAATGGTTTGGGTCCTACCTATCTGACAGAACCTTCTGTGTCAATATCAAAGATTCTAGTTCGGCATCGACAGCGCTCCAGTGGGGGGTACCGCAGGGGTCCATCCTCGGTCCCCTTCTCTTTTCTTTATACCTGCTGCCACTAGGTGCTATCTTCCGCAAACACGACATACCCTTTCATTTCTACGCCGATGATTGCCAAATTTACTTCCCCCTGAGGCACACGCTCTATTCAGCCTCTTCTTGACTGCCTGGCTGACATCCGGGACTGGATGGCTTTAAACTTCTTAAGCTTCAATGAGAAGAAGTCTGAAGTCATGCTGTTCCATCCCAGTGGCTCACTCATGAACCATGACATTGACCTTTTCTCTCTAGCCCCGCTAGAGAAACAAAAGGTCACTAATCTGGGGGTGATAATGGACCCGTCCTTAAAACTCAACAGTCACGTAAACATGATGGTAAAATCCTGTTTTTTTCAGCTGAGACGGCTGTCTAAGCTGAAGCCTATACTCTCCAAAAAGAACCTTGAGACAGTGATCCACGCCTTCATAACATCTAGGCTTGATTACTGCAATTCACTTCTGTTTGGAATCAGTCAGTCCTCCATTGCTCGTCTACAACTGGTCCAAAATGCTGCAGCCCGATTTTTAACTGGTACAGGCTATAGAGAGCACATCACGCCTGTTTTGGCCTCCCTGCACTGGCTACCCATTCACCTTCGGATCCATTTCAAAATTCTCATGTATGTTTTTAAATCACTGAACAGTTCCACCCCATCCTATCTCACTGATCTTCTGCAGCCATATGTCCCACCGCGCTCTCTGAGGTCAGCAGACCAGATGCTTCTCTCAGTCCCAGAAACCTGTCTTAAGCTCAGGGGTGACAGGGCTTTCTCTGTTGCAGGTCCACGACTGTGGAATGAGTTGCCACTGAGTGTCCGGAAGGCTCCCACACTCTCAGTCTTTAAGTCTCGCTTGAAGACCCACTTCTATTCGCTTGCCTTTAACACGGTGTGATTTGTTTTGGCCCGGTCTGTTCTCTACTCTGTTGGCCATTTTAGTTAGCTTCTGCTGCTATTTGTATCTGTATTTCTATTTTATGTTTTCCTGTCTGCTGTGCATGTTTGTGTTCTTTTGTACAGCACTTTGGTTGGCCTTGTTGCTGTTTTAAGTGCTATATAAATAAATTGGTATGGTATGGTACTCTGCGTAACGCTCTGGGAGCGGGCACGCATCTTTGTGATGTGTTATGACTTTTACGGACGTCAGCCAAGTCAAGATCCTCTGTGCCACGCTCATCGTGCGGGCTCACATCAGAACTGATGTGAGCTGACATGCGCTGAGGGGAGGCATGCGCGCCCTCAGCAATGTGATGTCGCTTGGGTGGGGGCTGTCGCCGCCGCGGGGACACACGTTTGTCTCCACTGCAGTCAGAAGGGGCAGGACACACCCTGGGCTGAGAGCGAGGTTTTCTCCTGGGCTCGGTCTGCTGAAAACATTAATTTTTTTGCTGCTGTTTCAAGCGAGCATTGTGTGTGTTTTCTCGAGCTGCGGTGATTTTTAAAAACCTGTTTTGAGGTCACCAGCTCATTTTGTGTGGAGGATGTGTGAAGAGAAGCCGCTGTGAGATCATTCGAACTGACAGTCAGGCTGAAATCAGACAATTTATTCTTTGAATGATGTTTTCGTTTTATTGCAAAACTCGTGTCATTATTGCATACACACACATCCTCCGCAAGGAGTCATTTCTTAAATCTTCTCCCCCGTGAGCCCTGCGACTGGTTGTTCCAGGGTGGCACCTGTTGGCGGTCTCTGGGGAAATGCTGAGCCGCTGGTTACCGGGCTGAGAAGGACTGTTCTCTGGTCAGAGGGACTGGCGGCAGAGCGGGGCGGGAGGACGCTGCTGTAGCTGTGGAATGTCTCTGCTACTGCCTCTGGCCACAAAGATCTTTCCAGCGGGTGGGGGGGGGAGGAGGAGTGCGGCTTCATCAGGTGGCGCACAGTCTCCGACACCTCCTCCGACTTCTTCGATTTTTCCAGCATGGTCTCGAAATTGGCTCCGAACAGCACGTCTGTCGTGATAGGGCCCTCCAGCAGGTCTTTCTGCAGTTTCTACGGCAGGGAGGGGGGGTGTTGGAGCCAGGTGGACCGCTGGATCATTGTCATTCAGGCGGCAATGCGAGACAGGCAGACAGCAGAGGAGGCGCACAGGTTGAGGATGACGTCAGATGCCTTGCAGAGAGAGCTCTTTGTCTCATTAGGCAGGTCGGTTTCCTCCAGGCTCTTTGAGATGCTGTAGGCCATCAGAGCGACATTGTTGTTCGTTGCAGCCGCCTGGAACGCACATTGGTGAGCTCGGTTGGAGAGTGACATCACCATCTGGTTGTGCTTCCCCGGAGGAACTGGACGCTGGTCCAGCCTGGACACTTTTGCTCCGACAGTTTCCGCCAGACTTGGCTCCAGGGGGAGTACCGAGGGAAAATCCCGCTCAGTAAACCCCTCCACTCTGGTGATGGGCACGAAGGTGGAGACGGGCGCTCACAGTCTACCAGGTCTGGCCGCAGCCTTGTTCCAGTAGGACGTCACTGCAGGGAAACGAGTCCAGATGGGGTCAGGGCGGCGGGCTGGGGCCAAACCTTCCTGCTAGATCATCCGTCCCTTTGTGTCAGCCGCCTCCTGGATTATGCCGAGCAGCTCCAAGAGGAGGGCACCGACGGCTGGGACCAGTGTGGTCGCTGAAGCGGAAAGGCCCGGGAGGGGTGAGCATCCGCTCTGCCCCTCCTGTTTCAACACTATGCTCTCCGGGAGGGAATGAGCAGCGGGGCTGCTGCTGACGTTGCCTGTCCCAGAGGAATCATCCGATTCGCTCCAAGATCTGGCATAAAAAAAAAATCTATGGCGTCGTCCAGCAAGCAGTCCCCTGCCACGGAGAGGCACTCCTCGGTAATAGCCTTAAACAAGGCTGCTCGCCTCTGCCTCTCCTCAGGGGGGAGGAGCTCACAGAGGTAGCAGGAGGAGGCAAGGTCGGCATGGCAGGGACCTAGGCATCCTTCGCAGGTATTGTGCCGGTCGAAGCTCAGCATGTAGCCAGTCTTGCAGGATGGGCACAGGCGGATGATGTTGGTGCTAGATATCGCATTGTTGGAAGATCAGTGCTAGTTGCTTGCTGAAGAAATTTGGGAGCCGTTTACCCGCTCTCAACGTAATTTATACGGACCAGGTGGGGCCCACACGACATGTGGGTGTGGACTAAATTTTTCAGTGAGACGCTTTGCATGACGGGATAAAACCCACAAGCGACTGCCTTAAAGGGCGAAGCCTATACGAAATAGAGCCACCTGCTCTTCTTTCTCCCACGCAGCCCCTCCTTCTCCCTCCTTGAATACAAACCCAGCGCCTCAGCCATGCTCCCCACTGCTTCCTGCTTCTCAGGAGATGGGCGGGAGACATTTATCACAACAAGTAAACACAAGAGATATATGAAAAGCATCTTAGCTGCTGAACAAATTGACAAACAATGATTGTTCTTTCAGAGATGGTTTGGATTTAAATTGTCAGATGAGCAGCACAGGGCACAATTTGAGGCATCAAAAAAAACTACCACAGCAAAGCAACATAAACAGACGTTATACATTTACATATAGGCGGTGAAAACATTGAATTTTTAAGGGAAAGTCGTAACATAGTCCAGAGGCCCCCCCCCCCCCCCCAGCCATTGTCCAGATAAGAGGTGACGTTCATCTTAAGCTCAGTTGAGGTTCTGTTACATGTCCACGGCCTTGGGGAAGGGAGGGGTGAGGAGACAGTCAAAGCATCTTTGCTGTTTTCAAAACATTCCAGGAGGAGTTGAGATAAGTCTGGCATCAAGGCCACAGTTTGGGTCAGGCAGAACTCGTAATTGTTGTTTCTGCCTTTAAAGTCTCGCTGGTACATATTCTCTGATGGAAACTCCAAAACTGCCGAATTGATCCTTTACTCTAAAAGTCGAGCTCACAGCTTCTCCAGATTATTCCACCATTCATGAGTGCTGCCAGGAAGATCACAGTCCTGATAACAGCTGCTCCAATTCCCTGTCACAGCTCCACATTCAGTCCGAGCACTGTCAAGCTTCAACACCTCCACACGAATTTGTAGACAACCAGATTTCACCAACCCAAACAGTAGAATCTAGTTGTCATCATGAATCCAATTTGTCCTTCAGAGTTCAGAGGGTCCTCCTTACCCTGACTCCTGTCGGGAGAAGTTGATCGATTTTGTTGAGAGACCAGCTGATCCTTCCAATTAAGAGGTATGCAGAAAAAAAAAGAGGCTTTTTAAGGGTTCACCGGACAAAAGAGCGCAGCAGGGAAGCGGGTGGGGGGGAAACACGTCTGGTTTCACCGTAGAGTAGCAAGAAAAAAAATTGTGTACAGTAGTTCTTCTTTTTCTGCCCGTCCAACTTCACACAGCCTCCTCCGTCTAAAAACAAACTTTAATATACACTGTATGTAAATAGTTTATTTTTGTACATTTATTTTGTACAGTTACAGCTGTTGTTAATAAATGTGCCTGTGTGACAACTGGGACAAAGCTTTGAGTCAGAAATATATTTTTGCTGTTTATGGAAAGAAAAAAATATCAAGATTGACATTTTTCTTAAAATATCAAAATATTAACTTGGGTCCATATCACCCAGCCCTACTGCCATATCTGCCTTTTGATTTCTTATTAATAAATTAATTTCTTTATTTTATTCCTGAGCTCCCCTCATCTGCACCCTGGGTTCAACTAAACCACAGAACATGACAGGGTCTGCTGGAGGTTGGCAGAGAAAATACTTTGATGAAGCCTCAATCATCCATCATCTTTTATCCGCTTCTTTCTTTTTGGATCGCGTGAGTCGTCGGTGCCCATATCCAGCAGTCACTGTGTGAGAGGCAGGGGACACCCTGGACAGGTCTCCAGTCCATCACAGGGACACATAGAGACAAACGAGACAAACAACCATTCACTCTCTCTCACATCTAGAGACAATTTAGAGTTACCATCAGTCTAACATGCATGTTTTTGGTCTGTGGGATGAAACTGGAGTACCCAGAGAAAACCCACGCAGCACAGATAGAACATGCAAACTCCACCCAGAAAGGCTCCCGGACCAGAATTTGAATGGGGGTAACCTGATTACTGAAAGGCAGCAGCTCTACCAGTAGTACCACCGTGCTGCCCAGCCTCACTCATGATAATATAAATTATTTTTTGTATAAAAATACCTGATTAAAACTTGCTATATGAACTAACAGAGCTTGGAAGTGAATACATGATACCAATGATACCAATAAATAAGCAAAAGTTGAAGTAATGCAGTGTGAAAGCTGTTGTTTCTGATTTGTCTATAAACTATATACCAAACTATATTAAGTATTGATCTGTTTTTAAAGGTGTTTATAAATCTGATTCAGTCAGAATCTAGTTCACCAGCCATGAACTCCACCACACCTCATTGGGCCTGAAACACAAAAATGGATGTTTTTAGATTAATCTTAACTGTGTCTGACCACACAACACGAGCCAAAGAGAATCTGACAAGTTTTTAATTCCAGTAAAGATGAGTATACACTGCTAAATGTTCACTCAGTAGCTGGTTTCAGTCTGCAGCTTCTGTTTCTGCCACTCAGCAGAAATGATCAGGTTTCTCAGGTGAAGAGGATAAATTCACAACTCTACTAATTACTTTGTGAGAGAATATTTTGTTCACATCCACAGCCTGGGCCGGATTTTAGCAGGGGCTTACAGGGGCTGCAGCCCGGGGCCCCGGCATTTCAGGGGCCCCGAAGGATGTTTTATGTTTTTGTGAATGGATAGTGTCAGAATTTAATCAATGACTATGATGATTTTGACAGCACCGATGAAAAATGTTCCAATTTGTTCTGGAAAACGTCCATCTTGAATGCTTGCTTGTTATTGGTCCACTTTTGACGCATCTTACGCATTGGGGAGGAGCGTCAGGGAATATTATTTTACAATGGTGGACAACAGTGTTTGTGGTTCTAGTTCCTCCAAATAAGATGAATGCAGAAGTGTCATTAATAAATGGAAATCTGTATTTTGTTCTTCATATTTTTCAAGATGTTCTCTGTAAAAACCTTGGTCTATATGTATGTATATATATA
>NC_056516.1:1036439-1039585 GCF_014905685.2 Nematolebias whitei | reverse complement strand
CAATTAAAGACCTGAAATATTTCAGTTGGTGTGCAATGAATCTGAAATATATGAAAGTTTCATTTATCATTACATTATGGAAAATAATGACCTTTATCACAATATGCTAATTTTTTGAGAAGGACCTGGATTTGTATAAATTGTACTTGAGAGGAGATTATTACAGCCTCATATAAAATTAATGATGATGATGATATCGGAACTGGATCTGCGTCACCCCGATATCGGGGCGGCTGTGACTGCGTGGTTAGGGCAGCCGTCCGCCAATGCGAGAGTTAGGGGTTCAAATCCACTAGCAGTCTCATGCTGAAGTGTCCCTGGGCAAGACACTGAACCCCTCATAGGCTTTGATGTGTGTCCCATCAGTGTATGAATGTGATCTAAAGCACTGATTAATCTCTTTAGAATGATTTGTTCAATTAGCTTTGTAGCTATCTAGCAGAGTGCTGTATGAATGGGTAAATGAGGACACAGATTGTAGTGTAAAGCGCTTTGAGTATCTTGAAATAAGATAGAAAGGTGCTATATAAGTACAGTCCATTTACCATTTATTTAGATTTAAGTATCGGGATCGGATCAGAAGTAAAAAAAAACTGAATAGGTGCATCCCTAGGCAATAGTCCAATCTCGATTGCCACTCAGGCTCGGAACCTTGAAGCGAGGGAATGGGAGGGGTGGGGGACGCTTGCCTTGACTGAAGCGGATCTGCTCTATTCATATACAAGAAGAGAGTTGTTGTTGCTCTCTAATATAGTTATTGACTCAAGTGTTTACTTAGGTAGGTAAACATAGATGTTAAGCAACCTGTTAAAATACACCAAAATGCAGGAAGTGGCATCTACTTTATTCAAAAATTTCTGGGGAAGGACCCACAGACCCCCACCTCCCGGCCTGCCCGCTATCTGTGTTCTGGCATCGGTCAGGTTGCAAATTAAGCCCTGGATCATTGGCTTTCCTCTTGGGAAGAAGTTAGATTTGTGAATAATTGTTTGCTCGAGTCGTCTCTGTTTTCTGGATTTATCTGTCTTTTGCACAGTTTTTCATTCTAGTTCACAAACACACTTAGTACTGTTGTTTTTCTACTGTTGGATACTGCTTAAAACACCTCTTATCTTTCAACACTTCTTGGTTTTTATTGGTGTATTTGGCTCTGCTAGCTCTTGCTAGTGTTAGCTTAGCATGGCTGCTGCTTCTCTCTCTGCTTCCTCTGTTTTCACTTGCTCCGTGTGTCAGATGTTTAGTTACTCCCCTGCCTCCTTTAGTAATTTAATGATGTAACATGTAACAAATGTAGTCTTATGGTAGCTTTGGAGAAGAGGCTGTCTGAACTGGAAGCTCGCCTCCGCGCTGTAGAAAAACCAGTAGCTAGCCAGGTCCCCTTAGACAGCGCGGAACCACAAAGCCTAGCTCCCGTTATCGGTCCTCCAGCAGACCCCAAGCAGCTGGGACCCCAGGCCGGCTGGGTGACGGTCCGGAGCAAGCATAGTGCTAAGGCTAAGCCCCCAGTTCACCACCGACCCGTTCATGTTTCTAATCGATTTTCCTCGCTCAGTGACACACCCGCTGAGAAACAGACCCTGGTTATTGGCAGCTCCATAGTCCGAAACGTGGCTTTAGGGACTCCAGCAGCCATAGTCAAATGCATTCCGGGGGCCAGAGTGAGTGACATAGAATCTTATTTGAAACTGCTGACTTCTGTGTTCGTCTGTCTCTCCTTCCTGTCCTCTCAACTAGCCGGTCAAAGCAGATGGCCACTTGTCCTGAGCCTGGTTCTGCTTGAGGTTTCTTCCTTTTAAAAGGGAGTTTTTCCTTTCCACTGTTGCCACTGTGCTTGCTCAGGATGGGAGACTGCAACAAAGCCAAGATTCAACTTGTCTGCTGGATTCCTTAGATAGAGAACTTTACTAATTGGCTTTTATGTGTGTGAATGTTTCTGTAAAGTGCCCTGAGACAACTTTGTTGTGATTTGGCGCTATATAAATAAACTGAATTGATTTGAATTGAATTGAAACAAATAAGTGAATAAAATAAAATAAATTAATTAAAACTCCCTCTGTTCTTCTACACAGTGTAACTTTGTCCCACTTGAATACCTTGAACTAAAACCATTAAGGTTTAATTACCTTCCCTGTTAAAGTCCAGTGCAGAAAAACACCCATCTCCAGAACTACACTTACTATTCAGGTCCCTCAGCGAGGGGATCATCAGTGCTTGTTTCGTCTGAAAGCTCTCTGGGTCTGTGAGAATCTGTGCTTTAGTTGTGTTTTGTGTTAAGATTTTTAGATCCTTGTGTTTCCTGCTCTCTGTGTTTTCCCTCCTTGTTGCCAGCTCCTCTCACCTGTCTCAAATTCTAATACAGCATGTGTTTGTCATGAGATCTTGTTAGTATCCCTACATATTCAGCGTCTGTGTTTTTCCTTTGTTCATGGATTGTGTTCCTCACAGCCATTCCTGTTCTGTTTTCCTCTGTGTCTCCTTATTCCCATGTTGGATGTAAGTTTTGCTGCCAAATAGAGCTGGGCAATATCTTGATATTTTAAAAATATCAATATATTTTTTTGTGCTATAAGATGAGCCTATATCAATACAAACACTATTATACTTGAAAATTGTTGGTTACGTACTGTAATCGCAGATTCTATGAGTATAGGCGTAGCCCTTTAAGGCTGTCGCTTGTGGGTTTTATCCCGTCATGCAAAGCGTCGCACTGAAAAATTTAGTCCACGCCCACCTGTAATGTGGGCCACACCCGGTCCGTATAAACTACGTTGAGAGCGGGTAATCGGCTCCCAAATAGCTTTTTCTTCAGCCATTCAGGAGCCAGTGAGGCTCAGAGCTTAAAGGGCTACGCCTATACTCATACGATCTGGGGTTACAGTACATAACCAACGTTCTGTTTCGTATATGCTTCGCCCTTTAAGGCTGTCGCTTGTGGGTTAAGGGCGTAGCAGGATGTGGTCTTTGCCTCACTGGGTCCATTCGAACACCGTATGAAGCTTGCACCAAAAAATCATTTTATCCCTCAGCCCTCCATGTGCGTAAATACACGCTGCGTAATTACGTGCACCATGTACAGGCGCACGCTGCGTAATTTACGCATTCCGTGTACATGGGCGCCCGGAGAGAAAAGTTCTCGATGGGAAAAA
>NC_056516.1:1027151-1036339 GCF_014905685.2 Nematolebias whitei | reverse complement strand
ACATATACAGTATTGACTCCAGCCCAGGGGCCCCCATCCTGACTCCAGCCCAGGGGCCCCCATCCTCCTAAATCCGGCCCTGTCCACAGCTATTATTTAATTTATTTAATTTATGTATTTATTACTAACAATAGCACAGTTGTTTGTTAATGTGAATTGTCGTTGAATTGTTAAAAAAAAAAAAAAACTTGGTAGAAACTCTGACTGAGTGAGAATTTGCAAAAACCTTAGAGTCTCACCTCACCTGATTGTTATTCAGCTTGAAATAGACAGAAAAGGAAAAAAAAAATTGGTTCTTTCAGCTGTATATGAAATTTAAATGTCTTAAAAACAAAACATGCTTCATAATTTTGTGGAGCATCCTACAGAGCCCACCAGGTCTCAGGGGTCAAAATAAAAATGCATCAAGAATTTCTCAGTTTAGGAGACTGTGCACATGGGTTTACAATAACTAAAGCTTTTCTGTTGCAGGTGGTTTGTTTTGTGTGTGTAGATGAGGAAAAAAATGGACACAACACCTGACATGCAGCAAGTTTTCATGGACTGAAAAATTTTGGACATCCAGCTCCAATATTCAGTACTTTTATTTGTACTGACTTTTTTAACTTGAATCCCTCCAACGGGAACCGATGAACCAAACAATTAAGTTTGTTGTTAATGTCACCGCAACAGTAACATTAGAAACGCAACTGTACAAAATGTTGGTTTAATTAAAATTAGGTTGTAATGTATATTTTTTTTTTAGTATTTTGTTTGTTTTACTGTTATGCCAGTATTATGATGATTTGTTTAAAAATCATTACTCCTTTAAGGAAACATTGTTTAACAGTCGAACTTGAAAGAACCCAAACAATGATTTTGCTGCTTGGTGTGCTGATCAGTTCCCACCTCTGCCAAACTGAAACCTCACCTCATACTTAATGAGTGACTGTACAATGTAATGAATTTTTCAGTTACCAGTAAAAAGCAGGTAACAAGTTTGCTTCCCTGCATGTATTATGAGTACCAACGATGCATGACACATTAGATGATCAACTAGGTATAGACAAAACATGGAAGGCTGCATTTATGAATTTCTTCTGTCTTTGGATTAATCAAAAACATCCAAAAGCCCTTATTGTCCAGGCCTAACCATGCTCATAATAATATTAAAGTAATGGTAAAGTAGCAAAATACTGGTTAAATGCCAAAAGTAACAAAATGCTATTTATTGCAGCAAACACTAACTAGCCACAAGGAAGAAAACCAGCCACCAGGGAGCACAAGCCAGTGTATCTCTTGTGCCAGTACCAAGCTTGGGTAAATGGTGAGGGTTGTGTCAGGAAGAGCATCCAATGTAAAACATTTTTGCTAAAACTAATATGTGAGTTCATCTAAGCGACACCTTACCAGATTGGTCGAGGTCCAGGTTAACAATGACCGCTACCGATGATGCTGACAAACAGTGTGCCGGCGGAAATTGTGCTACTGTTAGTCGAAGACCATGAGGAGGGAGACATGCAGGAGACGGATGGAGAAGAGGAAAGTCAAGAATCTAGGACTGAGGGTTGCAACTCTAAATGTGGGGACAATGACAAGCAACGGTAGAGAGCTGGCTGACATGATCCAGAGAAGGAAGCTATATGTTTTATGTGTCCAAAAGACCAAGTGGAAGGACAGAAGTCTTGCAGTATTGGAGTAGGGTTTAATCTGTTTTATCATGGTGTGGATAGTTAGAGAAATGGAGTAGGGGTGGTCTTGAAGGAGGAATTGGCAAAGTATGTAGTAGAGATATACAGAGTGTCAGATAGGGTGATGTGTCTGAAGATAGAAGTAGAAGGTCTGATGCTAAATGTTGTCAGTGGTTATGCTACACAGGTTTGATGTGATGTAGAAGAGGAAGATATCTAAAAAAGTTAAATCTGGTCCTCTGGACATTCAAAAAAAACAACAAAGCAAAACAACAAAAAATGTAGAAACGTTTCGTCTCTCATCCGAGAGACTTCCTCAGTCTGAGGTGCGGTATTCAGCTCAGTCTCTTAAATAGCACCTTCTCAGAGTGGATCAACCAGTTTTGCTGCTGACAACCAAAACCAGCTGCTCACATGCTCAAGAAGGACCATCAACCTAACAATGGATCATTAGCACACTGATGGCTGTTTACTATTCACAGAGGGCTGAGTGATACTAGCAATCACAGCATTGTAAGAGGGGGACAGTTGAACACGGAGGCCTCCACCCCTGTTTAATGATGGACGGGTTCTTTTCACAAAGATGGCCTCCTTTACTCCTCTCTCAAACCATCATTCCTCTTTATCCAGGATGTGCACATCTTCATCCCTGAAAGAGTGACCGCTGGCCTGGTGATGAGTGTAGACCGCAGAGTCCTGGCCTGATGATGTTGATCTTCTGTGCTGGGCCATCCTTTTGGCCAGTGGCTGTTTTGTTTCCCCGATGTAAGACTGATCACAGCCCTCCTGACACTGAACAACATACACAACATTACTCTGTTTGTGCCGGGGGACTGGATCTTTGGGATGAACCAGTCTTTGCCGTAATGTATTTTGGGGTTTAAAAGCCACTGGGACGTTATGTTTAGAAAATAAACGTCTCAGTTTCTCTGATACTCCCTCAACATATGGAATGACCACTGGTCTGGGTTCCTCCTTTTCACCTGATGGCTGACTGGAGTCCTGTTTGGGTTTCTTCTATGCTTTTAGGAAGGCCCAGTTAGGATATCCACATTGCTCTAGAGCCTGTTTTGTGTGGGATTTCTCCTTCTGCCTGGCTCCTGAGCTAGTGGGGACGCTGTCTGCTCTGTGATACAGAGTCCTAATGACTCCTAACTTATGCTCCAAAGGGTGATGGGAGTCAAACTGCAAATACTGGTCTGTGTGGGTGGGTTTGCGGTACACCTCAGTTTGCAAATGTCCTCTATCAGAGACTGAGACCTCACAGTCCAAGAAAGCCAACTTGCCATTTTTTTTCATCTTCTCGTGTGAACTTGATGTATTTATCCACAGAGTTGATGTGGTCAGTAAAATGTTGGACTTCTTGAGATTTAATTTTAACCCAGGTGTCGTCAACATACCTGAACCAATGACTTGGTGGTGTCCCTGAAAAGGACGTCAAGGCTTTCTTTTCTACCTCCTCCATGTGGGAAGAGTGTGGATGTAGGGGGGATGCAATGTGGATATCCTTACTGGGCCTTCCTAAAAGCAGAGAAGAAACCCAAACAGGACTCCAGTCAGCCAACAGGTGAAAAGGAGGAACCCAGACCCAGACCAGTGGTCATTCCATATGTTGAGGGAGTATCAGAGAAACTGAGACGTTTATTTTTTAAACATAACATCCCAGTGGTTTTTAAACCCCAAAATACATTACGGCAAAGACTGTTTCATCCCAAAGATCCAGTCCCCCGGCACAAACAGAGTAATGTTGTGTATGCTGTTCAGTGTCAGGAGGGCTGTGATCAGTCTTACATCGGGGAAACAAAACAGCCACTGGCCAAAAGGATGGCCCAGCACAGAAGATCAACATCATCAGGCCAGGACTCTGCGGTCTACACTCATCTCCAGGCCAGCGGTCACTCTTTCAGGGATGAAGATGTGCACATCCTGGATAGAGAGGAACGATGGTTTGAGAGAGGAGTAAAGGAGGCCATCTTTGTGAAAAGAAACCGTCCATCGTTAAACAGGGGTGGAGGCCTACGTGTTCAATTGTCCCCCTCTTACAATGCTGTGATTGCTAGTATCACTCAGCCCTCTGTGAATAGTAAACAGCCATCAGTGTGCTAATGATCCATTGTTAGGCTGATGGTCCTTCTTGACCATGTGATCAGCTGGTTTTGGTTGTCAGCAGCAAAACTGGCTGATCCACTCTGAGAAGGTGCTATTTAAGAGACTGAGCTGAATACAGCACCTCAGACTGAGGAAGTCTCTCGGATGAGAGACGAAACGTTTCTACATTTTTTGTTGTTTTGCTTTGTTTTTTTTGAATGTCCAGAGGACCAGATTTAACTTTTTTAGATTTTTCTACCTGGATTATTGAGCATGCATCAGGATAAGAGGAAGATATATTTTGAGAGTATCTAGATGAAGTGATAGAGAGTATTCCCATGGAGGAGAAAGTGATGATCGGATCAGACCTGAATGGGCATGTTGGTGAAGGAAACAGAGGGGATTAGGAAGTGATGGGTAGGATTTGTGTCAAGGAAATAAACCAGGAAGGACAAATGGTGGTGGATTTGGCCAAGAGAATGGAAATGGCTGTACAGTAGTCAATACTTATTTCCAAAAGAGGAAGGAATATAGAGTGACCTATAAGAGTGGAGGCAGGAGTACGCAGGTCGACTACATTCTGTTTAGAAGAAATCACCTGAGGGAGATTGGGAACTGTAAAATTGTGGCAGGGGAGAGTGTGGCCAAACAATATTGGATGGTTGTGTGTAGAATGACTGTTGTTGTGAAGAAGAGAACTAAGTAAAATCAAAGAAGAAAACCCAATGCTGGAAGCTGAAGAAGGAAGAATGTAGTGAGGAGTTCAGATAGAATCTGTTAAAGGCTCCGGATGGTAAGAAAGAGCTTCCAAATGACTGGACTACCACAGCAACAGTAATTAGAGAGGGCTAGTAAGGTACTTGGTGTATCATCTTTAAGGGGCGGTTGTGGCTGAGTGGTTAGAGCAGTCGCCCTCCAATGCGAGAGTTGGGGGTTCGAATCCACCAGCAGTCACATGCCGAAGTGTCCCTTGGCAAGACACTGAACCCCTCATAGCCTCCAATGTGTGTCCCATCGGTGTTTAAATGTGATAAAGCACTGATTAGTCTCTTTAGAATGATTTGTTCATTTAGCTTTGTAGAGATCTAGTAGAGTGCTGTGTGGTTGGGTAAATGAGGACACAGATTGTAGTGTAAAGTGCTTTGAGTATCTTGAAATAAGGTAGAAAGGCACTATATAAGTACAGTCCATTTACCATTTACCATTTACCATATCTGGACAGAGAATAGATGAATGGTAGAGCTGTTGTCTCTCAATGGTCACCGGTTCAAATCCCGGTCTGGGACCTTTCTTGGTGGAGTTTGCATGTTCTCTCCATTCATTCATGTTTTTTTTCTGGTTACTCCGGTTTCCTCCCACAGACCAAAAACATGCATGTTAGGCTGATTAGTAACTCTAAGTTGACCCTAAGTGAGAGTGAGACTGGTTGTTTCGCTTGTTTGTCTCTATGTGGCCCTGTGATGGACTTGTGATGGACTTGCAACCTGTCCAGGGTGTACCTCACTTCTTGCACAGTGATAGCTGGACATGGGCACCAGTTATCCCCATAACCCAAAAAGGAAGAAGTGAGTAAAGATAATGGATGGATGGATGTAAACCTGGTGGTAGAATAGTGAAGTGCAGGAAGCTATTCAAAGAAAGAGGTTAGCCAAGAAGAAATATGACAGTGAGAGAACTGAAGAGGAAACATAATATAAGGAATATAAGGAAATGCAACTTAGAACAAAGAGGGAGGTAGCAAAGGCAAAGCAGAAGACATATGATAAGTTTCATAGGAGGCTGGATACTGAAGAGGGTGAATTAGATTTTTACTGATTGGCGAGACAGGGGGATCAGACTGGAAAGAATGTGCAACAGGTTAGGCTTATTAAAGATAGGAATTGTAATGATCTAACAAGTGCAGAGACCACAGCAGAAAGATGGAAGGAGTACTTTGACAGTATTCAAAAAGCGTTCAATACAAAAACAACTGGACTTTATTTGTAACAGAAGACGTTTCGCTCCTCATCCGAGGAGCTTTCTCAATTCAAAGAGCAGAGAGTGAGAGATACAGGTTATAAGGCTGAGTGAGATAAGACACACACACACACACATAAGACACACACACACACACACACACACACACACACACACACACACATATATGTAGATTGGCAGTTCACACCTAAAAAACTTAAACAGTAGGTCTTTTGTTCCTCTAATTCACAGTCGAGGCCCCTCTGTTCCCATCAGGTGTGAAAACCGGCTGGGAATCTGTTTTAAAGTTGCATTATATGTTTTTGAAAGTGGAAATCTGAGGCCTCCTCCTCTGTTAAGTAATGTTAATGTTTGTATTGAACGCTTTTTGAATTCATCATGTCCTGGATGACTGAGAATCTTCACCAGCATAGTACTTTGACAGATATTGAATGAAGAGAATTAAATGGAAAGAAGAGTAGAGTTCATACCTTTGTAGAACCTGTAGACCAGGAAGTGGGAAGGATTAGTGAAGGTGATGATCAGTAAACTCCATTGTGTCTTCGGGGATTTAGAAAATACATATGACAGGGTGCCGAGGGAGGAGGTGTGGTATTGCTTGAGGAAATCTGGAGTGGCAGAGAAGTATGTTATACTGGTACAGGACATGTATGAGGACAACAGGACAGTGGTGAGATGTGCTGTAGGAGTGACCAATATCTTCAAGGTGGAGGTGGGATTGCATCAAGGATTGGCTCTGAGCCCCTTCTTGTTTGCTCTGGTGATAGACCGACTAAAAGATGAGGTCAGGCAGGACTCCCCGTGGACTATGATGTTTGCAGATGACATTGGAATCTGTGGTGAGAACAGCGAACAGGTGGAAGAGAAGTTGGAGAGGTGGAAGTATGCACTTAAAGAAGAAGAATGAATGTCAGCCATAGTAAGACAGAGTTTGTATGTGAAAGAGAGGGAGGCCAGTGGAACAGTGAGGCTACAAGGACCAGAGGTCACTAAGGTGCAGGACTTCAAGTACTTGGGGTCCACTGTCCAGGAAAATGGGGAGTGTGGTAAAGAGGTGAAAACAAGAGTCCAGGCAGGATGGAGTGTCTGTGCAAAAGTTTCAGGAGTTGATATGTGACAAAAGGGTGTCAGCAAAGGTCAAAGAAAATGTTCACAAGACAGTGGTAAGAGCAGCTATGTTGTACGGTCTGGAGACAGCGGCATTGACAAAAAGACAGGAGAAAGAACTGGAAGAAGCAGAAATTAAGATGTTGAGGTTCTTCTTAGGTGTGACAAGGATGGATAAGATTAGTAATGAGATCATCAGAGGTACAGCACAAGTTCAACAACTGGGCAATCAAGTTAGGGAGGCCAGACTGAGATAGTTTGGACATGGCCAGTGGAGGGACCATGGGTATATTGGTAGAAGGATCTTAGAAATGCAGCTGCCAAGAAAAAGACATAGAGGAAGGCCAAAGAGGAGATATATGAATGCAGTTAGAAAAGACATGGAGGTAGTTGGAGTGAGGACAGAGGACAAAATGTGATGGTGGAGGAGGACTTGCTGTAATAAACACTTAAGAGGGAAAAGCCAAAAGATGAAGACGATAGTAGCAAATACTAGCCAATTGTAACAATAGGCTACCTAAAAGTTATTAGTAGCTAAAAGCTATTAATGGCACATAACAAGTAAAAGTAGCTAAATCTATCTAAGGTAGTAGAACCATACCATAAAGTATAGTTCTGCTTACCTTACTTAATTGATCAGGAAACTTAGACCTCTATCATATCCTTACATGTCAAGTTTCCCTGCATTAATCTGTGTACTTTCATAAGGAAAGATGCAAGCAGGCAGTTAGTACCAGAGTCGTACTCAATACAAACACAGAAAGTTAACTTTACAAAGAACGGAACAAAGTTCAGTGTCAGTGCTTCAGGTCTGTAGACTTACAGACCCTGATGAGTGAACGATAACATCAAACATGTGATTGTATTTAAAGCTGCGTATTCAGGGCCTAATGACATACCGTCATGAAATGGTTGCACTGAAAAGGGGGGGCTAATTAAAAATAATGAGCTGTGGGGCTGCAGTCCGTCCACTCAGATGCAAAGCCTTCATCACAGTCTTAAAGACTCATCTGTCTCAGGTCTGTGGTCCAACAAAGGTCAAGATTTTACACATTCAAACAGGCTGATTTCATTTGATTCAAACTGACGGAATCCATCAGTTAAAACCCAGACAGAAATAATTAGTAGTTCAATGATCTATGAAGGGATGCATATTGCTTCTGTCATTTCTCAACAAAATATGAACTCAGTCTAAAATCTCTGCCATGAAAGACGGTAGGCAGTATGCATTCCTTTAATAATGTCTATTTCTTTACCTTTCTCTTACCTTTCGTTAAATTAGTCAGTCACTATGGGGTTCGTATTTGTGATTTGTTGGTCTATGTACCTTAGACCTCTAGTGAATTGAACCAAATGTTCCTGCTGGGTTCCTGTAAAACTCAAATGAACCTGCTGAAATGGTTTGCACAACATGTAGCCTCTGTAAAATCCAGAGTTTATGTTGTTAAACAACAATTATTTTACACATGATGTCTCATTCTTATCCAGGTTCTGTTTACTTGAAAACTCAGTTCCAAATATGTTTGTACCACATTAAAACATGTATTTCAGGTTTACCACAATAAAACAAATATTTTCAATGTTTAAAATCCCTGTCAACTTTCTCTATATCTGTATTATATTTGTTGATGTTTTTCCTTCTAGAAATTACTTTAAAGCTTGTTGTCCCTGTGACAGAGCGAAGGGGGAATTGGAAATACTCTCTGTTAGTCAGCCCATTCATCCATGCATGTTGTGAGCATCTATCCATTATCTTCCGCTTGTTACAAAGTTGCGTCGCAGGGCATCAGCTTCATCAGGGAGGTCCAGACTTCTCTTTCCACAGCCAACTCTTCCATCTCTTCTGGGAGGACTCTAAGGTGTTCCCAGGCCAACCGAGACGTAGTCTCACCAGTGTGTCCTGGATCTTCCCCGGGGTCTCCTCCCAATCGGACATGCCCGAAGCACCTCCCTAGGGAGGCACCAAGGGAGCATCCTTACCAGATGCTTGAACCACCTGTAGTGAACTAAGCCTAAGGTCAGGATTTGACCTTAAGGACCTTATGGGACAGAACTTGTTATTTCATTGATTTGCATCCAGAAATACAGGTTGACCCATCCTGAAACTTTCTTTCTTGAATTAATCAAGTAAAAGAAGACTACTTTCGATTATCATTACTATTTTACAAATGTTTGATAATCAAATTGTGTTAGTTCAAACAATGTTTGAATGTTGAAGTGAACTAATCATTTAAATCAACTGTGAAACAGTAATAACGATTTTTAATCCTCATTCAAAGAAGAAATCAGGTTAATGATACATTGTCTGATTTTCTGTCTTCAATGAGCGAAGTTGTAAGTGTGTCG
>NC_056516.1:1023443-1027051 GCF_014905685.2 Nematolebias whitei | reverse complement strand
CGACACACTTACAACTTCGCTCATTGAAGACAGAAAATCAGACAATGCATCATTAACCTGATTTCTTCTTTGAATGAGGATTAAAAATCGTTATTACTGTTTCACAGTTGATTTAAATGATTAGTTCACTTCAACATTCAAACATTGTTTGAACTAACACAATTTGATTATCAAACATTTGTAAAATAGTAATGATAATCGAAAGTAGTCTTCTTTTACTTGATTAATTCAAGAAAGAAAGTCTCAGGATGGGTCAACCTGTATTTCTGGATGCAAATCAATGAAATAACAAGTTCTGTCCCATAAGGTCCTTAAGGTCAAATCCTGACCTTAGGCTTAGTTCACTACACACCTCAACTGGCTCTTCTCGATGCGGAGGAGCAGAGGTTTTACTCTGAGTCTCTTTTGGATAACTGAACTTCTCACCCTATCTCTAAGGGAGAGTCCAGCTACCCTGCGAAGGAAACTCATTTCAACCTCCTGTATCCACGATCTCATTCTTTCGGTCACTACACAGAGTTCGTAGCCATAGGTGAGGGTAGGAACATAGACCGACTGGTAAACAGACAGCTTCACCTAACAGCTCCGCTCCCTCTTCTCCACAGCAGACCAGCTCATAGTTATCAGGAATCAAAGTAATAATAACATTATTACTTCGATTAAGATGGAAGTTATAAGCTTTTACTCTGCTGCCAAATCTTACATATTTTCATTTCAAGCTCACAAAATGTTGGGTGGAGAATGTAAAAGGTGTTGCTGGGGGTCAAAGCCTTTCGTGGAACATGAATCCCATTTATTCCAAATTAAAATGGCTGCAATACTGACTTACTTTAATGTTCCTCTTGTAGAAGAGTGTGTATGTGAGAGAGAGTTGGCAGATAATGAGAACACAGATGTTCAAGACGCATTAACAGTAGAAAACAATGGAAGTCCTTGCATTTCTTGAAGAAATGCATATTGCTAGTTGACTTTTATGACAGAACTTTAGATTAGGATCATCGTATGATGAAGTACTGGTACGCCCCGTCTCCTGTCACTTAAGGGTTTTAAAAGTGAATTTTTGTAGGCTTTTTTTTTATTAATGTTCTTCTGGACTGGAATTGTACAAGGAATACAATTAAACCCTAACATTTTTTGGAGAAAATATTAGGGTAGGAGTTACAGTGTGTAGAAGAAGAGAGGTAGTATTTTTGTTTTCTTGTCCATGGCAGCACAGAGCCAAACCAATCCTAGTGACTGGAGGGAACAATTTTTATTCACCATTAGGTGTAACGATGGAGCCAGGAGGAGCCGAGTGGTGGCCTTGGCCATCATAGGTTAATATCTTGATGCATGCTCAATAATCCAGGTAGAAAAATCTAAAAAAGTTCAATCTGGTCCGCTGGACATTCAAAAAAACAAAAGCAAAACAAAGCAAAAAAAAAATTCTAGAAACGTTTCGTCTCTCATCCAAGAGACTTCCTCAGTCTGAGGTGCTGTTTTCAGCTCAGTCTCTTAAATAGCACCTTCTTAGAGTGGATCAACCAGTTTGCTGCTGACAACCAAAACCAGCTGATCACATGCTCAAGAAGGACCATCAGCCTAACAATGGGTCATTAGCACACTGATGGCTGTTTTCTACTCACAGAGGGCTGAGTGATACTAGCAATCACAGCATTGTAAGAGGGGGACAGTTGAACCCGGAGGCCTCCACCCCTGTTTAATGATGGACGATTTCTTTTCACAAAGATGGCCTCCTTTACTACTCTCTCAAACCATCGTTCCTCTCTGTCCAGGATGTGAACATCTTCATCCTTGAAAGAGTGACCGCTGGCCTGGAGATGAGTGTAGACCGCAGAATCCTGGCCTGATGATGTTGATCTTCTGTGCTGGGCCATCCTTTTGGCCAGTGGCTGTTTAGTTTCCCCGATGTAAGACTGATCACAGCCCTCCTGACACTGAACAGCATACACAACATTACTCTGTTTGTGCCGGGGGACTGGATCTTTGGGATGAACCAGTCTTTGCCGTAATGTATTTTGGGGTTTAAAAGCCACTGGGATGTTATGTTTATAAAATAAACGTCTCAGTTTCTCTGATACCCCCTCAACATACGGAATGACCACTGGTCTGGGTCTGGGTTCCTCCTTTTCACCTGATGGCTGACTGGAGTCATGTTTGGGTTTCTTCTCTGCTTTCAGGAAGGCCCAGTTAGGATATCCACATTGCTCTAGAGCCTGTTTTGTGTAGGATTTCTCCTTCTGCCTGGCTCCCGAGCTAGTGGGGATGCTGTCTGCTCTGTGATACAGAGTCCTGATGACTCCTAACTTGTGCTCCAAAGGGTGATGGGAGTCAAACTGCAAATACTGGTCTGTGTGGGTGGGTTTGCAGTACACCTCGGTTTGCAAATGTCCTCTATCCAAGACTGAGACCCCACAGTCCAAGAAAGCCAACTTGCCATTTTTTACATCTTCTCGTGTGAACTTGATGTATTTATCCACAGAGTTGATGTGGTCAGTAAAATGTTGGACTTCCTGAGATTTAATTTTAACCCAGGTGTCGTCAACATACCTGAACCAAGAGCCTGGAACTAAAATCATCGGTCAACGGGCACCGGGCAAGCAAGATCCTTCAGAAGGCACAAACCCATCTGCTGAATGAACGGGTGAGACAGACCAATTTTACTATTGAGGCCTTGAAGGCCAAAGAAGAGCACATTAAACAGAAACTAACTATGTGTCTAGATCAGACCACACTTCAGCAAGTGTTGGACTGTACAGATCAGGCACGCTTAGCACAGCATGTCAAGTCCAAGACTCGACAACAAAATAAGTTTAACTTACTAATAACTCATCAACACCATCACTATTCCAATAACAAATCATTCGGTGTAGGACAACACTCCAGTAGTCAACTACATGCCAGGGAGACAGAAAAGTGGGTGAAGAATTTATCTGACAGACAGCTCACCCAGCCGGAGACAGAGATTCTTGCCAGGGGACTGAACTTTGCAGTTGCACCAAGTACAATTCCTCTGGTGGAGATGATCACAGCCACAGAATCAGCCATCCGCAACAACAAAATGAAAGAGGGTGAAGCAGAACAGCTCAGAATCAAAGTTTCATCCTGCCTCAGCAATGCCAAACCACCACCTTCCAACATCAGTAGAGAGGAGAGGGATGCACTCACCACTCTTAGCAAAGACAAAAACATCATCATTCTCCCAGCAGACAAAGGAAGGTGCACAGTGATTTTGAACCAGAAATACTATCATGAGAAAGTTATGACACTCCTTAATGACTTAACCACTTATGAACCTCTGAAAAGAGATCCAGGAAGTGGTAACAAGAAGAAGTTAATAGATTGCCTGAAAAATTTGGAGCAGGACAAGGCTATTGACCGTATTCTGTACCACAGACTGTACCCAGGGGAGGCCACACCTAGTCTGTATGGTTTACCTAAAATCCACAAACAAGGTGTACCTTTAAGACCTATTGTTAGCATGATTAACTCTGTCACTTACAATGTTTCCAAATATCTGGCGTCTGTACTCATCCCTTTAGTTGGCAGCTCAGAACACCACATACATAACACCATGGACTTTGTGGATAAGGTGAGGGATGTCATCA
>NC_056516.1:1009476-1023343 GCF_014905685.2 Nematolebias whitei | reverse complement strand
ATCCATCCATCCATCCATCCATCCATCCATCCATCCATCCATCCATCCATCCATCCATCCATCCATCCATCCATCATTATATATATATACAATGTATATGTGTGTGTGTGTGTGTGTATATGCCTAGATGCAGTCAAATATCACGATGGAAGTTGGTACCTTTCTTCTTTTTTTTTTTAATTATCATGCTCACAACAGGTACACTTCAACAATTCTGGGTATTTCCAAATCTCCCATCTTTGCTTTGCAACGAGAGACAAAAAGATTTGTAGTTTTTTTGTTAAAATATTGTAAATGAAATGTACAATCTCATGTATTTTTGTAAGATCTCATGATATATGTTAGCACTTAGAGTACTACTACATCAAACTTTAGCTCAAGATATCTGTAAATTTAGAGTTAATCATTTTTGTTTTAGTTGAGGTTGAGTAATTTTGGTGACCAGCTTGAATTGGATTGAATCCAGAAGTTAATCAGTTGTAGATATACAGTACATTGAGTTCTATTTCTATTTCTATTTTTCTAGCAGAAAAACATGGTTGACACAAAAGCCAAAATTTTAAGCAAATATGTGCAATGTATTAGTGATTAGAGTAAGTGTTGTTAATTCATCTTAGCCTCTACGACTTCAAACATTGAGTAAAACTACATCCAGCTTCAGCTAACAGTGATGTGCCTGGTCATGCAGAGCTGGACACCAACAGAGCACCTGCAGTTGCACATTTCATTTGACAAAGACTTTACAAATACACTCATGAAACACCTCCAGAATTTTTACTTTTCACAAAGGCTTCCAACATTGTTAGATGAATTTGTTGCTACAAATACCTTGATCTCTTTAAAATGCAGACAAATATTCTGTGTACTACATACACAACACACAAAGAGCACGTATGAAGCTAGGGTGAAAATAAAAGTCTTAATTGATTTTTTTATTAGTTTTATTAAAAACAAAAACTTCAAAACATAATATCCCCTTCAGACATATTAACACATAAAGTAAAATATACAAACAATTAAATATTTTATTTGCAAATTACATTTTAGTTTCATTACATTACATCTGTGTTCTTTGTTTAAAACAGGTCTCTCGTAAACAAATCCTTGTGGATCAATGAGACTAACCTGTAGAAATAAAGGTTGAATAAATAAAATAAAATAAATTAACGTAAAACCATTTTTTTAGTTTAAGATCAGTTAACTGAGGCAGCCGTCTTGATCTGTGTTGACTCTAAATGTTATTCACTTGTGGATGTATGTTTAATGATTTATTTTCTGAAGGTTAAGGTCCAATCCATCCAGTGCTTTATGAGATATTTTGCCAACAGACATATTGTGACAGTTTGGGAAGAATTGGACCCAATAATGTAGACTGATACAAGAACATTGAGCAAAAATAGCTCAAATCATATTAAACAAAAACAAAAAAAAAGTTTGATGTTGCAGTAAAATTAAACCACAGAGGAAACCCAGACATGGTGTGAGCACACAGGATGGCAGACTGAAGGTGAAGTGAAAATTGAATGTCTATATGAACGGTGCTGATGAGCAAAGTGGAGACACCTGGACTAATGATGACAGGGAACAGGTGAAAATGGGTGAGGCAGGAGTGGAGAAGCAGGGAAAATGGACTGGTAGGACAGGAGAAATACACAAACCAAACATCATAGACATAAAAGGAAGGTGAAGTCTGAGATTATCATCATTGTATCTAAAAAAGTTTAATCTGGTCTTCTGGATATTCAAAAAACAAAACAAAGCAAAGAAAACAAACAAAAAAAGAAATGTAGAAACGTTTCGTCTTTCATCCGAAAGACTTCCTCAGTCTGAGGTGCTGTATTCAACTCAGTCTCTTAAATAGCACCTTCTCAGAGTGGATCAACCAGTTTTGCTGCTGACAACCAAAACCAGCTGCTCACATGGTCAAGAAGGACCATCAGCCTAACAATGGATCATTAGCACCTGATGGCTGTTTACTATTCACAGGAGGCTGAGTGATACTAGCAATCACAGCATTGTAAGAGGAGGACAGTTGAACCCGGAGGCCTCCACTGCAAAATACTTTTTGCAGTTTGACTCCCTTCACCCTTTGGAGCACAAATTAGGAGTCATCAGGACTCTGTAGCACAGAGCAGTCAGCGTCCCCACTAACTCAGGAGCAAGGCAGAAGGAGAAATCCTACACAAGACAGGCTCTAGAGCAATGTGGATATCCTAACTGGGCCTTCCTGAAAGCAGAGAAGAAACCCAAACAGGACTCCAGTCAGCCATCAGGTGAAAAGGAGGAACCCAGACCCAGACCAGTGGTCATTCCATATGTTGAGGGAGTATCAGAGAAACTGAGACGTTTATTTTCTAAACATAACGTCCCAGTATCCTGATGCATGCTCAATAATCCTCATGCTCAATAATGCATGCTCAATAATTGTAAATGGATTTAATCGTCATTTTGTGAACATTGGATCAAGCCTTGCAGCTAAAATACCAAAAGTAGACAATATTGTGAACCATTCAGTTATAGGTTGTGACAACAGTATTTTTCTTAATGGAACTGACGAAGAAGAAATAATGAATGTAGTAAAAAATCTTACAGATAAGAGATCAAAAGACTGGGTGGACATGGATATGATGTTTGTAAAGGACATAATGAGTTATGTTATCGAGCCGTTTACATATATTTGTAATTTATCATTTTCAAAAGGAATATTTCCAGACAATATGAAAGTAGCTAAGGTAGTTCCTCTCTTTAAAAATGGTGATAAATGTGTGTTCAATAATTATAGACCAATATCCTTATTACCACAATTCTCAAAAATTCTAGAAAAACTATTTGTGACCAGATTAGATAAATTTATTACTAAACAAAACATTCTAAGTAGCAGTCAGTATGGGTTTAGAGCAAAAAACTCTACATCAATGGCTCTCATGGAAATAATGGAACAAATAACTACTGCTGTCGATCAAAAACAGTATTGTGTTAGTATTTTTGTTGATTTAAAAAAAGCATTCGATACTATTGACCACACTATTCTCCTTGAAAAATTAAATAAATATGGTATAAGAGGACCAGCATTACACTGGGTATCTAGCTATTTAAAAGATAGGAAACAGTTTGTACAAATAAATGGTGTAAGATCTGACTTGTGCAATATCACTTGTGGAGTTCCTCAAGGCTCTGTACTTGGACCAAAGTTATTTATTTTATATGTGAATGACTTAGTGAATGTATCAAGACTCCTCAAATGTGTCCTTTTTGCAGATGACACCACATTTTTTTGTTTGGGTAAAGATGTAAAACGGATGTTGGAACTGATGAAGACAGAATTTGATAAAATACAAACTTGGTTTAAAATTAATAAATTATCATTAAATTTAGACAAAACTAAATACATGATATTTAGTAACAAAAAGAAAACTGTTGATGATCCATTTAAAATTGAGGGTGTTGAGATTTGTAGAGTTAATGAGATGAAATGTTTGGGTGTAATCATTGATGAACAGCTAACATGGAAAAATCACATAAATTCTGTAAGAACAAAAATATCTAAATCTATTGCAGTACTATACAAAGTCAGGGAATTATTAAATGATAAAGCTCTGTACATGTTGTATAACACAATCATTGTTCCACATTTAATCTATTGCATTGATGTTTGGGGGAAAGCGTGTAAAACATTTACAAAACCTATTTTTATTTGACAGAAAAGAGCTGTAAGAATTATCACCAGAAAGCATTACAGTCACCCATCAAGCACATTATTTTATCAACTGAAGTTATTGAAGTTCCATGATTTGGTAGATTATAGTATTTTATCAGTTATGTATAGGGCTCAAAATAACACATTACCATTAAATATCCAAAGAAATTTTGTTAAAAGACAAAGTTGTTATAATCTTAAGGGGATAGAAATATTTGTCAAACCAACATTCAGAACTAGTCTGAAGGGAAGGTCTACCTCAATCCAAGGAGTTGGATTGTGGAATGGTCTAGAGAGTGATGTAAAAAATGCCAAGTCAATGTGCACATTTAAGAAAAAGATCAAATCTAGATTGTTAAAAAAGTATATATGAAGTAGCTTAGTGTGTGTTTTTTATTAGAATTAGAAAAATTAGAAAGTTATTCATTTTGTTCTGTTACTTGAAAATTAATATGTCTGAAATAATTGTTTGAAAAAAGGGGCAGATATAATAAGATTTTTTCTTCTTTCTGCTGCCTTTCATTTTAAATTTTTTTTGTATCTTTTTATATATTGTTATGGAATTGTTTTGTACTTTTTTTAAAATGAATAAACTTCATACCATACCATACCATCATACCATAATCCAGGTAGAAAATTCTAAAAAGTTAAATCTGGTCCTCTGGACATTCAAAAAAACAAAACAAAGCAAAACAACAAAAAAATGTAGAAACGTTTCGTCTCTCATCCGAGAGACTTCCTCAGTCTGAGGTGCTGTATTCAGCTCAGTCTCTTAAATAGCACCTTCTCAGAGTGGATCAACCAGTTTTGCTGCTGACAACCGAAACCAGCTGATCACATGCTCAAGAAGGACCATCAGCCTAACAATGGATCATTAGCACACTGATGGCTGTTTACTATTCACAGAGGGCTGAGTGATACTAGCAATAACAGCATTGTAAGAGGGGGACAATTGAACACATAGGCCTCCACCCCTGTTTAATGATGGACGATTTCTTTTCACAAAGATGGCCTCCTTTACTCCTCTCTCAAACCATCGTTCCTCTCTATCCAGGATGTGAACATCTTCAACCCTGAAAGAGTGACCGCTGGCCTGGAGATGAGTGTAGACCGCAGAGTCCTGGCCTGATGATGTTGATCTTCTGTGCTGGGCCATCCTTTTGGCCAGTGGCTGTTTTGTTTCCCCGATGTAAGACTGATCACAGCCCTCCTGACACTGAACAGGACTCCAGTCAGCCAACAGGTGAAAAGGAGGAACCCAGACCCAGACCAGTGGTCATTCCATATGTTGAGGGAGTATCAGAGAAACTGAGACGTTTATTTTCTAAACCTAACGTCCCAGTGGCTTTTAAACCCCAAAATAGATTACGGCAAAGACTGGTTCATCCCAAAGATCCAGTCCCCCGGCACAAACAGAGTAATCTTGTGTATGCTGTTCAGTGTCAAGAGGGCTGTAATCAGTCTTACATCGGGGAAACTAAACAGCCACTGGCCAAAAGGATGGCCCAGCACAGAAGATCAACACCATCAGGCCAGGACTCTGCGGTCTACACTCATCTCCAGGCCAGCGGTCACTCTTTCAAGGATGAAGATGTTCACATCCTGGACAGAGAGGAACGATGGTTTGAGAGAGGAGTAAAGGAGGCCATCTTTGTGAAAAGAAATCATCCATCATTAAACAGGGGTGGGTTCAACTGTTCCCCTCTTACAATGCTGTGATTGCTAGTATCACTCAGCCCTCTGTGAATAGTAAACAGTCATCAGTGTGCTAATGATCCATTGTTAGGCTGATGGTTCTTCTTGACCATGTGATCAGCTGGTTTTGGTTGTCAGCAGCAAACTGGTTGATCCACTCTGAGAAGGTGCTATTTAAGAGACTGAGCTGAATACAGCACCTCAGACTGAGGAAGTCTCTCGGATGAAAGACGAAACGTTTCTACATTTCTTTTTATTTATTTTTTTGTTGCTTTGTTTTGTTTTTTGAATGTCCAGAGGACCAGATTTAACTTTTTTAGATTTTTCTACCTGGATTATTGAGCATGCATCAGGATATCATCATTGTATGTTTCTATACAACAAAATTATTTCTCTGCATTTAATCCATTACACCTGAGATACACCCAGGTGGAGCAGTGGGCAGCTATGTATGCGCTCGGAGAGAAATTTTGGGATTGGGTATCTTGCTCAGAGACACCACGATATGTGGGAGTGGCTGGGAGTCAAACCACAACTTTCTGGTCCCGGGTCAGCTGCCGCGCCTCTACCCCATCGCAGCCTCCATAAAATAAAAAAATTAACAAAAAATAAACATGAAAATAAACTTCTAAACAGAAAACTAAACACTGAAAACACACGGATCATGACCCAGGCAGATAAGAGTTTCTGCAGAGTAAAATAAAAACCTGATCGATCAGTAAGTGTCAGAGCGCGTCGAGGATGTGTCTCAGCTGTCACCGCCACAGACCTTCTCTTGCCTATAAAACGGGTTGAGTCGTAGCCGTTGTGGTGTTGGTTGGTTGTAGATGTTTTATGAACTGTTTTAATTTTTTTATCTGCTTAGAACAACAAATGAAATTTAGCTGTTGCAATTATTAATTTATATTTGTTGAATATTTAATAACGTGCACTGTTTTTTTAATGAATAAAATGGTATCTAATGATTACTCTCAGAAAGTTTTATTAAAATCTGTTCACTGTTTTATGTTTTATTTCGTTAATGCAACACACACACAGGCAAACACATCACCTTTTCACCTTTGGCGGTGGGCAATGATGATGATGATGCTGAATGTGAATTTTGACCTCTATGTGTGCCGTAACAATAGCTATAGTACCAAATTAATTTTCCTGATCAAATAAACCTACAAGGTACCGTGTGGCAAAACAGACTGGTAGACTGAACCAACATCAGTGCCTGTCTCAGATCCAGTAGGAAGCAAACAGTAGAGCAGCTCATGTAAGCTCTTCACTCTGTGTTTCAACACATGCAGTGGTGGACTGCCTGTCACACCAGCAGCTCAGCATTCCAGCTGTTTTTACACATTTCCTTTGTAACTAGGTTGTTCTCTGTTCCTGTAGGACTACGATGATGGCTACGGAACAGCTTATGATGACCAAGGATATGAATCATATGACAACAACTACAGTAATCAAGGACAGAAGTAAGTTCTGAGTTTCTGTTTTAAACAAGTTCTCGTGGCAGCTCCTGAGAGATTTTTCGGACAGAAGGGTGTATGTGGAATTTTGATGACATCAATTCTGATTTTCTGATCACATGGTTTCTTCTTTAGCTACATTATTGGTTCTCAAACATGTCATTATGCACCCCACTTTAAAGAATAAAAACTATCAAAGTAATAATACTTGTACACAGTGTAATGTTTGAGAAGATTTGATTTTCGTTTTTCCAGACACAAACAGGCCTTTTTAGAGTTTTCTTTGTTTTACCCATCACTGTCATTCTCACAGCAGGATGTCTCCAGTCTTTGAGTCCACAGGGACATGCAGGCACGTGTCATTTTATGCAGATGACACTGAGACGTTGCGGTTTGTCATCAGTGTAGCTTGGCAGTCAAAAGAATTACTCAGCTGGAGGTAGACATACTGTATATTCAGGTGCTTCTTGGTACCATTGACACTGACCTAACACAGCTAACAAACATTTTCCAGTTTAGAAAAAAATATCATATACAATTTAGAGGTTTATTAGCTAGTTCTTTCACACAGTATGACATTTTTGAGAAATACTCATTTTACAGACATTTGAAACAATATAAACAAGCCCTCATTTGACTAGCCATTAGCACAGATTAGGTGAAGATTTCTAGTAGGTGATGTTAATTTATAAAGCTCCTACCGCAGGTGAAAACCACAAAGCACTTCAGTAAAATATCTTGATACTTGCTCAATAATCCAGGTAGAAAAATCCAAAAAAGTTCAATCTGGTCCTCTGGACATTCAAAAAAACAAAACAAAGCAAAAAAATGTAGATACGTTTCGTCCCTCATCCATAAGACTTACTCAGTCTGAGGTGCTGTATTCAGCTCAGTCTCTTAAATAGCACCTTCTCAGAGTGGATCAACCAGTTTGCTTCTGACAACCAAAACCAGCTGCTCACATGATCAAGAAGGACCATCAGCCTAACAATGGATCATTAGCACACTGATGGCTGTTTACTATTCACAGGGGGTTGAGTGATACTAGCAATAACGACATTGTAAAAGGGGGACAGTTGAACTCGGAGGCCTCCACCCCTGTTTAATGATGGACAATTTCTTTTAAACCCCAAAATACATTACGGCAAAGACTTTTTAATCCCAAAGATCCAGTCCCCCGGCACAAACAGAGTAATATTGTGTATGCTGTTCAGTGTCAGGAGGGCTGTGATCAGTCTTACATCGGGGAAACTAAACAGCCACTGGCCAAAAGGATGGACCAGCACAGAAGATCAACATCATCAGGCCAGGATTCTGTAGTTTACACTCATCTCCAGGCCAGCGGTCACTCTTTCGGGGATGAAGATGTTCGCATCCTGGACAGAGAGGAACGATGGTTTGAGAGAGGAGTAAAGGAGGCCATCTTTGTGAAAAGAAATCGAAAATTAAAATGAAATTTAACCTTAACTGGTGCAGAGACTGTAAAACAGGAGTTTTGTTTGTTCCAGTTGGGGGTCCTGGCCCAGCTGAAGTCAAATCAAGTCATTTTGCTAAAACAGGTAAAGAGTAATCAGTAACACTTTACAATAAGATACACAACATTTGATTAACTACTAGGGAACGCCTCAGGAACTAATCAGGAGCTAATGAGTAGTTAACCAGTACTTACTGGGGAACACACAGCCAAGCCTTATTAGATACTTTACTTGTTACTTGTTACTTTACTTGATACTTTACTTGGATTTACCTGTCTAAATAAAGGTTGAATGAATGAAAAACTTCTCTTTCTAAAGCTTCACTTTACTTTAGGGTACACAAACCAGTAGGTAATGGTCAGGTAGTGATTAAGTGCCGTATTTTCCGGTGGATACGTCGCACCGCCATATAGGTCGCATCAGTCCATATTTGTCTAATAAAGTGGAAAAATCCATAAATATGTTGCGTCGCCATATATGTCACATCTATTATGCGTTACCGCCGACGCGTCGCATTTGTTACGTGTCACCACTGACAACCCGGAAATGTGGGCCGAACCCAAACAAGTGGACTGGTGTTGTGCCAAAAACCAATGGGCCACTAAATGGCGGCCACAGGAGCGTGCATGGGAGGACTTAACAAGAATTTAACAAGATTAACACTTAAAAACAATTATTTGTTTGCTTGAAATTACTTTGTATATTAAAGTGTGCATCAGTCTAACGTTTGCTTAATAAATGTACTTTAATGGTAAAATCAGCTGTATTTTAAAACATACTTGACTGCCTTGGTGCTCAATAAACACGCAGAGGACGAGAAAAAGGAGGAACGTGGCTCGTTTCTTCAAAAATTAACAATAACTGCACCTAAACAAAAATTTTTTTGCTCGAAATTATAGCAAAGGTGTGTCTCAGTCTAATGTTTGCTTAATAAATGTACTTTAATGGTCAAATCAGCTGCATTTCGCCGGGGCGGTGCAGCTGGATTGACGGTCGATCCAAACAGCAAGCAGAACCAAGGTGGGGAGGCTAAGGCAGGCCGATTATATCATTAAAAGCTCGTAAATATTCTCAGTCATCCAGGACATGGTAAATTCAAAAAAGTTCAAGAAAAAAAACAATAAAGTATAAAGAATAGTATAATAAATAAAGTCCACTTGTTTTTGTCTTGAACTATTTAGAATTTCTCATTTATAGGCACGTTTTCCTATTACATGATACAACATTATGCCATACAACTATTAATACTCTGCTGCCATCAAGTGGCTGAAACTGGTACTGCTAAAAAAAAATATTCAGTCAGAATGAATGAAAACGGTCATATCTCAGCCAAAAAAATGGTTTATAAATATGGGAAAAAATCCATAAATACGTCGCTTCAGCCTGTAAGAGTCAGAGTCAGAGAGTCAGAGATTCTTTATTGTCATTCGCACCTCGTGGTACATGTAGTGGAGCGAAATTACAGTGCCTTGCGAAAGTATTCGGCCCCCTTGAACTTTTCAACCTTTTGCCACATTTCAGGCTTCAAACATAAAGATATAAAATTTAAATTTTTTGATAAGAATCAACAAGTGGGACACAATCGTGAAGTGGAATAAAATTTATTGGATGTGTCAAACTTTTTTAACAAACTGTAGTGAACTAAGCCTCAGGTCAAATCCTGACCTTGAGGGCCTTCCTGGGACAAGAACTGTTATTTCATTGATTTGAGTCCAGAAACACAAAATTAAGTTCATCCAGTGACTTTCTAAGTGTCCTGCACTGATCAATTGAAAGAACAGTCTCTTTTTTATTATCATTACTATTTTACAAATGTCGTGATAATCAAAAGTGTGTTTAGTTCAAACCATTTTTAAATGTTGAAGTGAACTACTCATTTTAAATCAACTGTGAAACAGTATTAATGATTTTTAATCCTCATTCAAAGTAGAAATCATTTTAATGTTTGTTACAAGAGTAATTATTCATTTTCTTGATCTTCTGTCTGAAATGAGCAAGTGTAAGTTGGTCAAAGGTCAAGTTTCGGTCAACTACAAGTTTACTGGAAAGAAATGGCATGTTTAACTTTTTCAGACAGATATGAGAGAATTGACTCCACGAAGTCTCGGGTTCTTCAAAACATCTTCTGTCTGTTCTTAAACAAACTAATCTTTTTCCCTTGACTTATAATAACCTCTTACATCACTAAGACCACACCCTGTTGGTTCGTATCGACCAATCAGGAAGCTCTCAGAGGAACCGGAAGTGACCTCTTTAAAAGGTTCAACACTTCCTAGTTCCAGGAGAGTGCGGAGAGAGAATGCAGAGTTCAGAATGCTGGAGAACAACAGCAACTAAGCTGAACGAGAGAAGTTCAGAGGAACTATGAAGAAGTCTGTTCTGGGATGATCTCACGACTCCGAACGGTTCCCTACTATCCTTACGGAGACGCTGGAAAGCGTTGAAAGAGAACTCTACACCGAGGCCGAACTATCGTCTGCAAAGGTAAAAGAGTCGATCTTCAACCGCAAAGTGTACCGTTGGTTAAGCTGGGTCCAAAGGAGCGTGTTGTTCTGGTTATAACAGACAAATTCCCTCACCCATCTCTCTCAATTTAAACTTCATTTCCATCTTTAAAACTCTTCTATCTTGCCAGTAATTAATCCAGATATTTTCAGAAATGTCTGTTGTAGAGCTTGAACCCAGATACCATGGCCGTATGGTCTCTGACGTAGAGCTAATTAATTAAGCTGTTGTTGAAATCAATTTGCCAAATTAATGTAAATGTTTGATGTTAAACTTTGATTCTGTTAATAAATGACCGCATTCATTTGATGGGTCAAAGAAAATTAACGTCTCACGTCACATTTAATTTCAATGCACGATATTGTTCAGTCCAGAAAAATGAATGAATCTGTTTAATTTATGAATATATCACAGATATATGTTCATCTACAAAATAAAAAACTGAAAAGTGGGACATGCAAAATTATTCAGCCCCTTTACTTTCAGAGCAGCAAACTCACTCCAGAAGTTCAGTGAGGATCTATGAATGATCCAATGTTGTCCCAAATTATTGATGATGATAAATAGAATCCACCTGTGTGTAATCAAGTCTCCGTATAAATGCACCTGCTCTGTGATAGTCTCAGGGTTCTGTTCAAAGCACAGAGAGCATCACACCAGGAAGGTCCGAGATACTGTTGTGGAGAAGTTTAAAGTCGGATTTGGATACAAAAAGATTTCCCAAGCTTTAAACATCCCAAGGAGCACTGTCCAAGCAATCATTTTGAAATGGAAGGAGTATCAAACCACTGCAAATCTACCAAGACCCGGCCGTCCCTCTAAACTTTCATCTGGAACAAGGAGAAGACTGATCAGAGATGCAGCCAAGAGGCCCATGATCACTCTGGATGAACTGCAGAGATCTACAGCTGAGGTGGGAGAGTCTGTCCATAGGACAACAATCAGTCATACACTGCACAAATCTGGCCTTTATGCGAGAGTGGCAAGAAGAAAGCCATTTCTCAAAGATATCCATAAAATTGTTGTTTAAAGTTTGCCACAAGCACCTGGGAGACACCAAACATGTAGAAGAAGGTGCTCTGGTCAGATGAGACCAAAATTGAACTGTTTGTCCACAATGCAAAATGATATGTTTGGTGTAAAAGCAACACAGCTCATCACCCTGAACACACCATACCCACTGTCAAACATGGTGGTGGCAGCATCATGGTTTGGGCCTGCTTTTCATCAGCAGGGACAGGGAAGATGGTCAGAATTGATGGGGAAGATGGATGGGGCCAAATACAGGACCATTCTGGAAGAAAACTTGTTCGATTCTGCAAGAGACCTGAGACTGGGACGGAGATTTATCTTCCAACAAGACAATGATCCAAAACATAAAGCCAAATCTACAGTGGAATGGTTCACAAATAAACGTATCCAGGTGTTGGAATGGCCAAGTCAAAGTCCAGACCTGAATCCAATCGAGAATCTGTGGAAAGAGCTGAAGACTGCTGTTCACAAACGCTCTCCATCCAACCTCACTGAGCTCGAGCTGTTTTGCAGGAAGAATGGCCAAGAATTTCAGTGTCTCCATGTGCAAAACTGATAGACTGCTTCCCAGACCAGCTCGTCTCAGCCGCCTGAGGAAGTAGAGTCTTTGATGAGCTTTCTTGATCAGGCTGGTAGTGTTGTTGCTCCAGCTGAGGTTGTCATTCATGTGTACACCCAAGTACTTGCTGGAGACCACTTCCACCGCAGATCCTCTTATGTTCAGGGGGGTGTAGATGTGTTTGTTCCTTCTGAAGTCCGCAATCATCTCCTTTGTCTTCTTCACATTGATGTGAAGGTTATTCTTCTTGCACTAGCTCTCCAGGTGTTCCACCTCTTGCCTGTAACTGGACTCATCATTGTTTGTGATGCATCCCACCACTGCTGTATCATCTGCAAACTTTACAGTGTGACAGCCTGGATGGGTAGCTGCACAATCATACGTGAGCAGAGTAAACAGGAGGGGGCTCAACACACATCCCTGAGAAGAGCCAGTGCTGAGGGTTATGGTGGAGGAGGAGAAGTCGCAGGGCATGTAAATTATGCAAAAAAAACCTGTGACTTATAGGCCAGAAAATATGGTAATGACTGGTCCCTCAGTAAGTACATGGTATGATGCTTCACTACATCAGTGAACAAAATAATAGCCAGGCAATGATTTGGTACTCAGTAAGTGATAGTCAGACATAGATAAGATGGCACCAGTACAGGATTATGAAACTGATTATCAGTGGTAAGAATCCAATAAAATAATTCTCACTAGGAAACATGTTTTTGACAATTATGAGCTGTGACCTCACTGGTACAGAGTTTATTCAGAACCCAAATGGAGAATTCCTCATCTGTTTCTAACAAACCAGTAGTCTCCTAATAAGGCTTGGCTGTGTGTTTCCCAGTAAGTACTGATTAACTACCCATTAGCTCCTGATTCATTCCTGAGATGTTCCCTAGTAGTTCATCAAATTTTGTGTACCTTATTGTAAAGTGTTACTGAGTAATCTGAATGAGAGGAAATAAAACCCGGACTATTCATCTCCAGCTTTTCTTATTTGTAAATGTTTCCGAGGTGATAAGAAAAATTTTGATCCAGTTGTTTGGAGAACCTTCTAGTGACATCGTTTGGTCAAAAACAACACAGGCTCTTCTAACTGGACATGACATCTGAGTTTAAACTAGGGCATTAACAGAGTACTCGAGTAATCTACACATCGATTGTTAGGACATCTATCGAGGTTAAAAATGTAATGTCGAGTAACCATAGTGACGTCATATTATGTGACCACCGTATGACCGTAGGGGGCGGTGTTACACTGTTGCAGGTCACAAAGTATGGTGTAACACCGGGTCCAATCCACCGAACCAGAAACAGCTTCCTCTGACCTTGTTTCACAAACAAAAAGCAAAAAATATTAATTTCTAAACCTATAAAAAAAAATCTATAAACATATTAATCTCTAAAACTAAACTTAATGCGCACCACAGCTGGCGGTGGTGCGGGGTGGTCA
>NC_056516.1:970829-1009376 GCF_014905685.2 Nematolebias whitei | reverse complement strand
CCCCCCCCCCCCCCCCCCCCCACACACACACGTTAAGTTTAGTTTTTGACGTGCTGTGTGTTTCTTCACGTTTGCAGTTTAATAATAATAACTAATAGTTTTGTTTTTCCTGTGACTTATTTGCAGTATGATAAATGGTAGGAGCATAATATACGCTCCCAATGTTTTGTTGGTCTTTTTTTTGTAAATAATTACTTTTTTTGCGGTTTTATTTATTTATTTATTTTTGTATCTTGAGATCTATGATGTCATCAAATACTCGAGTTCTACTCGGGTGTTATTATGTTAATGTCGAGTTTAAAAATTATATACTCGTTCAACCCCTAGTTTAAACAGCCAGTTTGTTCATTGACTGGTGGAGCCATGGTGACTGAGCCAATGACCAAACTGTGTTTTATCAAAATTTATCTTAAGTTTTTTTATTTTATTTCATTCATTTATTTATTTTTAGTTCAGATTGGCACTCAAGTAATTCATATGTTTTAAAAACCGAGTCCTTAAAAAAGCAGTAAAACTGGTTGTCATCTGCCCAAATAAGGAGATATTAATAGATTTATGTAATATGTTAACATGTTTTGGGGCAGCTCAGTGGCTTTGTGGTTAGCACTGTTGCCTCACAGCAAGGATGTCCTGGGTTCAAACCCCAGTTTTGAGCTGGGGGCAATTTTGAGAACCAGCAAACTCCACACAGAAAACTGTGTGAAGTTTGTCGGTTCTCCCCGTCTGTCCTTGTTCTGTTCTGACTCCCACAGTCCAAATCAGGCCTCCCTTAAAAAAGACATCAGTGATCTCAAAGGGAATTATTTTTGTTATATGAAAGATAAATAATAATCAAAATAATAATAACCTGTCCAAAAGGGAGGCTGCGCACTTTTAACCACACTGTGCTTCATGTACTATTGATAGCAACTTAAATGACCATATATCCAAAGATGAGCAAAAACCAGTGAAACCTTTAAAACCAGTGTTTCCTAACACAGGGAAAAAATATTAAATGTTTCAGATAAATAGTTGTTAATAATGTATTGCTAGGTGTTTGATCTTGAAACAAGCCCTCGGTCTGTGTGGATTCAGCAATGACAGCTTCCTCGGAGGAATTACCTGCAGTTTGTTGTGATAACTCTGTTGTTGTTTTTTAATATTTTGGTTTGAATTATTCGACTTCAGGTGCTATGTCCTCGTTGTTTTTGGCACGTTGTCCCAGAGCAACCTGTCATAGTGGAAAGCTGCTCTATTCCTCACAGGGTCATACACAGCTAAATGCAGAGTATTGATTTTTCTTATATCCATGCAGCTATCACACTCTGAGAACTGACCAAGGTCAAAGACTTTCCTCTTCCCCTCCACTCCATCAGATACGATGTGCAGAGATTTAGGTGTGCCAGAAAAAAGAAACATAAAATCTAATACTTTTGAAGAATTCTATGTCACCTTTCATGTCAGAATTTTAGACTGAACTCATCTTATATTGAGAAGTGATGGAGCTCTAGGCATTCTGGTTTAAACTTGAAAATTTGATGTCACACGTGTTCTGAATATGAGTTGTGAATGCCTCTCAGCTACTACCACACCAAATGTTAGCTCAACATCTGTACACAGGTGAACTGCGGTGACCATCTTGAACTAGACTTTCCAAGAGGCAATTTTAATTTTACATCCAAATAATATTTTCTGACAGTTTTGTTAAACTTTGTCCAGGGGTTCATGAGATATTCTGCTAACAGACTGTTGGATAAAAATATCCTCTAATCATTTTATTTACTCAAAGAAGCCACACTCGAGGACACAGATTTTTAACTGGTTTTACTTACAAGGGCAGACTTGCACCACAGGTTACACAGATGTCCAGAAGTGCTGCATGCATGGAGCCTGAACACGAGAATCTGCCTCGGGCAGTGTGCTAGAATTGTTTTTATACGCTCCCGGCTCACAGGCAGTCACTGATGACCATGGCCACCCAGCTGCACATGCAGGATCAAATCAGCTCCTCGTTCAGCTCTCTGAGAGAGAAAAGAACTCTCTGGTAACTCAAACACATGGTTCATGGGCAGTTAACTTTCTCAGCTGTAATAGTTCAAAAAACATCCATAAATGTCCTGACACAGACAAACAGCCTTACATCCCACAGTTAGTACAAAGCTTTTAAGCCATGGCATTGTGCAATGTGTTGTGCTCAAAGTTTGTGTTGCTGATAATGCTTAGCAACAACTACACCAATATTTGTATCTGCCCCTCTTTTGATGGACATATAATGGTCCGTCCATAAACTTTCTTTTGTCCAGGCCATAACTTCTGATCCACTCAAGTTGAAAGTAGATAAACATTTTTACCACCAGACAACGTCAGGTAATTTTTATTTCACCCCCAGTTCTAAGGTCAAGGTCACAAATAAAGGTCAAAACTTATACAAGGTCTATGCTTGTCTGGGCCGTTGCTATAGGTTGCTGTATGAGTTTGTTGACAGGCGTAGGATGTGCTGGATGTGGTTCTCTTGTTGTCTTGGTATCTGTAAAACTGGCTGAGTTATAGCCAATTTAGTTTTTTCTAAGGTCAGTTAGCTTTGGCAGCCATCTTGAATTGAGTTGTCTACAAAAGGTAATCAGCTGTGGATGTGCCTCCTGTGAATACTTGCTGAAAGTTTCAATGAAATCTGTGGCAAAAAAAACTATTACTCCACGGTCACCTTTGGTGGCGGGTGATCACAGCAGCCTCTTGTAGTGCAGATCCTCGCTGTGAGAAACACAAGTCTCGTCTCGGGAATCTGAGCAGCCTTCTTTGAATATCAGCAGAGGAATTCTGGTGCTGGGTTGTGGTGACTGCACAAGAGAATAAACAAATGTGTCGTGTAGTGGCTGCAGGCTGGGTGGACTGAAAGAGATTTTCATGTGTGTTGTCTGGCGGGAGTCGAAGCAGCTAATAGGGCCCAGATATGGAAGCATGTGCCTCCAGAGACGGCTGATTCACTTACTTCTGCTTCCATTTGTGTCCTTCGTCCTGAATTTGTTTGGAAACCTGCTGTTACTGAGCATGTGTACATCACATGCCTCATGCAGTTTTTTGACTCTGCACATGCTGGTCGTTTGCTCCCTTAAATCAAAGACCTGGCATTCCTTGAAAGAATGCATATCGCTCACCATGCCTGAACTCTAGACTAAGAATTCATGGAGTTGCAGCTGTTTGGTTCAAACTTTGCTGATATAGTTGTGCATAATCCCATGCAGATAAGAGACATTCAAAGTTGTTGTGCGATACGTTACTGCTCAGGATGTGTGCTGGGTGTCAGTCTCAGCACTACCACACCAAAGTTGAGCTCAGTATCTGTAAAATTAATGGAGTTATAGCCATGTTTGTCCTCTTTTTAAGTTCACTACATCCGGGTCAGGGGGTGGTGGTGGGGGGATGTGTCTTTTCCTCAGATGGAGGAGTTCAGGTATCTGGGCATCTTGTTCTTGAGTTATAGTAGGATGAAGCAGAAAATGGATAGTTCCTCATCCTCAGTAATGACGATCTGTCTACATTCCAACCCTCACCAATGGTCATGATGTTTGGATCATGATCAGCCTTGGAGATAGGGTGAGGAGCTCCGTCATCCAGAAGGGGCTCAGAGTTGAGTTGCTGCTCCTCCTCATTGAAAGGATTCAGCTGAGGAAGTTTATCTGATGAGGATGCCTCCTGGATTCCTCCCTTTGGAGGTTTTCCAGGCACTGGGAAGAGACCCGGAGGGGGATCCATAACTCTCTAAAGGGCTTGCATATCTTCTCTGGCCTGACAATGCCTCAGGGTCCACCAAGAGGAACTGGAGAGCATCTCTGTGGAGATGGAGGTCTGGGTTTCTCTCCTAGATCTGCTGCCTCTGTGACCTGACTACTGATAAGTGGAAGAAGATGGTGAAGAAGTTCAGTTGGCTGTGGCAGACAAATGAATTGGATTGACTGAAAAACTTATTTAGCTGTAGATGTGAATTTAATGATTACTTCCTGAAATTGTAATTTAAATCATGATTCATTCAATATTTTGGTAAATGTACAAACAAAAGATTGTACACATGTTGACATGGGCGGAAATTATTATCTTCCCACCTTTAGCTAACGATGGGTGAAAATTATTATTGTAGGATGTGTTAGTGGTCTCATGCCTTCAGTTCTAGACTGCAGGGGTCTGTGTGGGTCTGTAGTTTTCTTTTGTTATTACCATGGATTGTTTACCTGAGCAACATAAGGCTGTACAACTTATTGTCATGGTTTTTAATTTAGCTTTGCAATCGACAAAGATGTGAGATTTTTCTCCTCAAGCTTAAGCAAAGTTCTAGCAGGTCCCAGCAGGGCCCTGATGACACAATGTGTGTGCGTGTGTGTTTAAGTACAAGAAGCCTCCTAACAATGTACTTGGCAGCCTGCGGAGCTCCCAGTCTGAGCTTGGACAGTGTGTCAGGATTTCTGCTGCTGCAGGATAACAAGCAGAACAATTTACAGCCTCTCTGTTGAGTTTTACTCTGGTGGATTATACCAGAATCAAAACCCAAAGGATAAAGGAGGTGAGAAAAAAAAAGTCTGCGGCTAACGCTGCATCAGATACAAATAATTAACTGGAAACACATTGTGTAGTGAAACTAAGAAACCCAGCTGTTTGCTTTAATCCAATATCTCCAGATGCAGAAAAGAATCATCTTACTTCCATGTATTGATTCAGCACAGTAGACCACTATTTTATTGATTTAGATCCACTATTACAGTTTCAAAAATTGACAGCTGACTTCTTATTTCCCCTGGTTTTGTGCAGTTCAGGACTCGTGTGTCTGATTCGTTGTAGACATGGAAAATACTGAAGGTGATGTGAAGGCAAGCATACATGACAACCAGAGTTCTTTTCAGTGAAAATACAAAATAAATATGTCATCCATCTGTCCATCCATCCATCCATCATTTTTACCCAGTTCTTCCTTTATGGGATACAGGGGTCACTGGTGCCAATATCCAGCAGTCACTGTGCGAGAGGCGGGGAACACTCTGGACAGGTCTCCAGTCCATCACAGGGACACATAGAGACAAACGAGACAAAGAACCATTCACTCTCTGTCTCTCTCATCTAGAGACAATTTAGAGTTACCAATCAGCCTAACATGCATGTTTTTGGACTGTGGGAGGAAACCGGAGCACCCGGAGAAAACCCATGCATGCACGGAGAGAACATGCAAACTCCACCCAGAAAGGCCCCTGGACCGGGGTTTGAACCAAGGACCTGCTCGCTGAGAGGCAGCAGCTCTACCAGTTGCGCCACCATGCTGCCCTAATTATTTTTGTTTCTATCCTAAATCATGTTGTTTTCATAAAATAAATCTCTCCTAAACATGTCCGGTGTTGTTGATGTTTACAGGCTGCAGCTCTCTTCACATTTCTCTGTTCATATGTCAGTTTGCTTTTTGCCTTTGGGTAAACTGCAGATTGCAGCATTTCCTGAATGGATGACCTCTCAGCTGTTTTAAAAGAAAAATGTGTTTCTTGTTTACAGAATATTAGTCACTTTTTAAACGTTCCTCTGCACTTCAGTTACAGAACCACACAGACAAGTATTTACTAATTTACTATAGTATATCCTCCTAATGACCTTCTTCTCACTGCATGGTGATGCTACTACGCTCTCTGGGTGTGATGGAGAGTGTGGCTTGATCACAGCAAATGTTAAAGTCCTGCTTCTGTGTGAAAGCAACCAAGATACTTCTACTCTGTTACTCAAAAAATATATATATTTTTTTCACAAAATAGATTTTTTTTTCTGCCACGTTTTAGACACTCTTGTGTCTTCAGTAAGGGTTGGACTTTTAGTCTCTGATCTGGTTTGTGGTGTTCATAGACAGGATCTCAAGATGCAGTTATGGAAAGGAGGGTGTCTGGTTTGGGCACCTCAGTGTCTAATCTTTGCTTTTTACAAATTAGGTGGTTCTGTTGTGTCTTTAAGCAGTGACTACCAGTGTGCCAGTAAAGAGGCTGTGATGAGAGTCCACTCCTCCAACTTTAAGGCAAATGCTCTTTCTGGGCAGAGGATGAGTCACAGCCCCAAGTGAAGGAGTTTAAATATCTGTGTCTTATGTACAAGAGATGGCAGAATAAAACTGACACGACAAAAGAAACACTTCAAAGATGTATTTAATCTGGCCACTATGTCCACCTTTAAGGTGGTAATCTGAAGACTCTGGGGAAGGCAGGTCTATTACCATGGCAGTCGCAGAAGTAGTTTGTTAGGTAAGTGTGAGGCCATGGTTCTTAACGGGAAAATGATGGATTCTGCATTTAGATCAGGATTGAGTCTTTGCCTTAAGTTGAGTAGTTCAAGTATCTTGAAGTCTTGCTCATGAGTGATGGTAGAATGGAACTGGAAATGCATTGACAGACTGGGACTTTGTCAGTGGTATTTAAGAGTGTTGTGTCAATCTGTTGAGGTAAATAAAAAGTTGAGTCAAAAATAAAATCTCTCAATTGACGGGGTCGTCTACTGTATGTTCCACCCCTCACCTATAGACATGAGGTGTGGATCATGACTCAAGAGAACAAGGTTAAAGCAACAAGCTCATGGTAACAGATAGGGTGACTGGGCTCAGCCTTAGATGGGGGAGGGGCTCCATCATCTGGGGTGCGCTCCAATAGTGCCGCTGCTCCTCTGCATTTAAAGGAGTCAGTTGAAGTGGTTCAGGCATCTGATTAGAATGCATCCTGAGCACTTCCTTTTGGATGTTGTGTGGGTGCATCCCACAGGGACCCTGGGTCTACCCTGGGGTAGACCCAGAATTCGTTGTATGGATTATGTATCCTCTGTGGCCTGGGAACTCCTTGAGATTGAATGTTTCTTGACATTTTAAACATTCCCTCATGAATGCTGTTCACCAGCCGTTGCATCCCAATAAGATTCTAGTTTTATGGTGGTAATAAATTAAAATGGACAATCTCTAAATTATCAAACAAACAAACAACTCTCTGTGCAGAAGTTTGATCATATACTGTAATAATCTAGTTACATGTGTTTGCCTCTGTGCAGTGATGACAGTGGTAAAATAATTTATCTGTTTAACAGAATGTCCTTTGACATATTACTTTCCCCAAAGATGAAAGGCAACTCTGACAAATGAAACGAGACAACCTATGCCCCTGTACTCTACACACAGTGTCATGTACAAAAGCCGGAGAACATAAATACAGACATGATTCAATTTGAAAGGCAAATAAGTAACTCATGACCTTAAGACATGAGACCACAGACTAAACGTTGTCTTCAGACAACCTAAATACATTTTTACCAAGGAGAGCTGATGCTTGAGGAAACCTCTTAGAGCTCCTCAGTGTGACAGCCATCGGTCCACAAGCTTCCAGATTCCGGCCTCATCTCACCATCGTTATACAACACAGATATCATGTCTGTTTGAAAGGCTGCAGAGGGTTTATTTGCTACCAATCAAGCTGTAAGGTCAAGCCACTGTAGGGGGGCTCTCTTGTGTGGAGAGCGTTCTTAATTTTATTACCAGAGAGGAGATGACATCTCTGTGGAGACATGAGAGAGATAACAGCAGTGGCACAACCCCAGCTGAGCATTTGCAGAAATCATAATCAGAAGATCTAATACAGCCAATGGGGATCAAAGCTTTAGTTCATCATTGTCATCTGAGAAACTCCTCAGGTTCTTTGGTTTGCTGCCTGCAGGCTAGATCTCACATGGTACAGTAAGGAAACCTGCGTGGTCGCACTTCGGAAAAGAAATCACTGAGGAGGAGTATTAGGAAAGTTTGGTAATGTTCACAGAGGAGGGCAAGATTTTATAATTTTCTTTGTGAAGTACATTAGTAACATATTAATACAAAAATACAGTTCCTGAATTGTGTTTGTGCTAATAATTGTTTCAGACAAAACAACACAAATTTCTTTCATACTGTATATTACCAACAATAGTGTCCAAGTCCTGACAAACCTTAATGCACATTAAGTCTTGAACATTTACAGTACAGTGAGGAAAATTTGAGAAGCCAATCACAAGTTAAACTTTTGCTGTAAAAATACTTCAACTGCCTTCTCAATAACTTTTTACATAGGGGGCTCTGGAGTCATTTCCCATCATAAACATTGTACATGCATGTTCTGTGTGGTGAACATGTTGGTGCACGCAGACTGTTTAAACTCTGATCACTGATGAAAATGTCTCACCAGCATCGCAGACATGAAAAGAGTTATGAAGTCCTTGATGGTTTTTATTTCACTCTCGTCTTTTTCATTGCAAGTACAGAAAGCAGAGGCAGAGGTAACCACCTCTGTACATTAAACATTTCCTTCATATTATTAAATAAATAAATAAAAACATGCTGGGTGAAACCAAAGTTCATATGATAACTTCAGCAAAGTTCTGTTTGGTCAAAGTGAGTCTATAGAAGAAGTTATATAGCCGATATCTGGTCCAAATAAAAATGGTATAAAATAAAAAACTTCCGGTAAGATGGCGCCCGTGTACATGGCTTGCAATCCACCTCTGCTGATGGTGTTCGAATTATTTGTGCTTTAGTCGTTTTTCATCTGGGACATAAACTCGCTGCTGGTGTATGACCGACAACAGCTTCTGGATCTTTGTTTTTCTGCCGTCGATGTCGCTTATTTGGATCATTATGAACGTACCGCTGGACCACCCCCCTTCCCCCGTTGCTGGCGGACGTGCCTGTTTACCTCCGCTGCACTCCTCACCTGCCTGCCCGCTCCAGACGCCGGGGAAAACATGCTGGGCGGCTGGTAAAGCTTAAAGCCCTGCGCGCTGCATCTTCCTCTCCAGCTGGTGGTCATGGATTCCATCGCCAGCTTCCCGCGTGCCCGGACCAGGTAAACAATGGGAGTTGTCGGCTGGTGCGGTGCATGGGCCGACCTGGAGGAGCTGTTATTGAAAATATGCGGCCACTGGCGCGCACTCCCTCCACCGCTGCTGTGTACACTTTGGACAGTATCCGGATGTGTTTGGTCAAAGCAAGATCTGTTACCAACAAAACTTTTATCCCAGAGACTACTTTCAAGAGCACAATTTGGACTTTCTGTGCATCACAGAGTCTTGGATGTCTCCGGGTGAGTCCAGCGCCTTGACCTTAATTATTGCCACTGAACTGTCTGTATTTTAACGCACCGCGGCCATCAGGCCGGTGCGGTGGTGGATTATAAACAATATTCAAATCAACTTTTGACTGTAAACAACTGCCCTTCCCAGTTTTCCGCGCCAGCTTTGAGCTGAGCATCTTTGAGCTGAGCATCTTTGAGCTGAGCATCTTTGAGCTGAGCATCTTTGAACTCGGCCATTCGCCTTTGACTTTATGCACACTCGTCTACCGCCCACCTCGATCTAAGGATTTCATAAATGAGTTTTCTGATTTCTTGGCTGAAATCACATCAAAATATGATCATGTTTTCATTATTGGGGACTTTAATTTGCAGACTCTGGATCATGTCGCTCCTGTTAAAACCAAAAAATCAAAACTCAGAGCAGAACCTTGGCTGAATAACATCACCAAGGCCGTTAGGCAGCAGTGCAAGAGGGCGGAGCGCAAAAGGAGGAAAGACAGACTGCAGGTCTTTTTTCAAATACTTAAAGAGAGTTGGCGCCATTATCAGGAAGCAGTAAAAGCTGCTAAATCCAAATACTTTTCTGATATCATTACTTCAAACTCTCACAACCCACGCGTCCTCTTTTCTACCCTAAACTCTGTTCTCCACCTCACTGAACCATCACCTCTGGAAGCCTCGACTGAGCTGTGCGAGAACTTCCTACATTTATTTCTGGAAAAAATTGCGACCACCCAGGCTCTCATTTCCCCTCCAGCTCATGACCCATCCATCCCACCTCAATCTGTAGCTCCTTTTGACCATTTTGAACCCATCACGCTATCTTTTCTAGAGCAGATCATGTGCAGCTTGAAACCTTCTGGCTCCCCCTTTGATGTGGTCCCCCTTGACTACTAAAGGAGGCTTTTCTTACTCTAGGTCCGTCCATTCTTGCTATTGTAAATAGCAGTTTATCCACTGGCATTGTGCCAAAAGCCTTAAAATATGCTGCTGTACAGCCTCTCCTGAAAAAACCAAACCTTGACCCCTCAGTCGTATCCAACTTCTGGCCTGTCTCAAGACTCCCATTTGTTTCTAAACTAGTGGAGAAAATAGTTGAGTCCCAGTTGAAGTGCTTCCTGGAGGGTCACGCTATCTTAAAGCTATTCCAATCTGGCTTTAAACATCTCCATAGCACTGAAACTGCCCTGTTGAAGGTTTTTAATATCTTCTTATCCACAGATACTGTCGATTCCGTGCTGCTTGTCCTATTGGACCTTACAGTTGCCTTTGACACCATCGACCATGCGATCCTCATTGCTAGGTTGGAGTAGTGGGTGGGCATCACAGGGTCAGCCCTCAATTGGTTCAGATCCTACTTCGCTGACAGATCCTTTTGTGTCTCTATCAAGGATTTTAGTTCTGCAGCAGCAGAGCTTAAATGGGGGGTTCTGCAGGGGTCCATCCTGAGTCCCCTCCTATTCTCTTTATACTTGCTGCCACTTGGTGCTATTTTCCGGAAACACAACATACCCATTCACTTCTATGCTGATGACTGTCAAATTTACTTCCCCCTAAGACACAATGGTACATGCTCTATTCAACCTCTGCTCGACTGCCTGGCTGACATCAGGGACTGGATGGCTTTAAATTTCGTAAGTTGCAATGAAAAGAAGTCTGAAGGCATGTTGTTCTATCCCAATGACACGATCACAAACCATTGCATCGACCTTTCCACTCTAACCCTGTCAGAAAAACAGTCACTGTAGGAGTTGTGCTTTCTCTGGTCTCTGTCTCCCTCTAGTGTTCTATATTTGTCTGCTCCCCCTCTGATGTCTGCACCTGTGATGTTTCACAGGTGTTCTGTGTTAGTCTCGTTAGTGTGTGTGTATTTAAATCTGTTTGCCTGCGTCCCTCATTGTCTGGTCATTGTCTCATTGTGATGCCTGTTATGCTCCTCGTGTACTGCTCCTCGTATCCTGCGTCTTGTCCCATGATTCATGTAAGTTTGCTGCCTCGTCAGCCATCTTTATTTTGTAAAGAATAAATTATTTATTTATATTCCTTGAGTCTTGCCTGCCTGCCTGCACCAAATGTGTCTCCTGCCTAGAAATCATCACAGAATGACCAGACCAAACCAAGACCAAGCAGGCAGCCCGACTCTCACTGCTCTGTCCCTGGAAGACAAGCTGTGGGGTCCTTTTAGAGACTCTGAGCCTCCAGCTACACCCCCGGCGCTTCCTCAGTTCCTGCTCCTGAGGTCCTCACAGCTGCAGCCTCTGTGGTCGCTCCCATGCCTACTACAGTTTCCATAGTTTTTCCATCTCCTACAACCTCTGCATCATCCATGCTGTGTGAGGATCCCGCCTGTCCTGAGCCCATAGACCCAGACACGTCTTCTCCAGATCCTGTCGCTGCACGCAGCCCCCGAGATGGATCCCACGCCACACGCAGCCCCAGAAGTGGATCCCACGCTGCACGCAGCCCCAGAGGTGGATCCCACGCTGCACGCAGCCCCCGAGGTGGATCCCACGCTGCACGCAGCCCCCATGGTGGATCCCACGCTGCATGCAGCCCCCGTGGTGGATCCCACGCTGCACATAGCCCCCGTGGTGGATCCCACGCTGCACACAGCCCCCGTGGTGAATCCCACGCTGCTCCTGCTCTGCCCACTGAGGTCCTCGCTCCTGTTCCGAGACGCTCCTCACTTCTCTTGCTCCGAGGGGGTCCCGGCGGACGCTCCTCACTTCTCCTGCTCCGAGGGGGTCCTGGCAGACGCTCCTCACTTCTCCTTCTCCATGGGGGTCCAGGCGGACGCTCCTCACTTCTCCTGCTCCATGGGAGTCCAGACGGGCTCCGCTCCTGCTCCAGATACTGCAGCCGAAGATCCAACCCCAGACGATCCAGCCGCAGAAGAGCTCCTCGCTGCTGAGCTCCTCGCCGTGGACCCGCCTGCTGAGGTCCTCACTCCTGCTCTGCCTGACCTGTTTCCTGCTTTATGGACAATCTCACAGTTCCCTACCTGAACTCTGACCTCCTTTTGTTTCCATGTGTTGTACCCTGTCCAGTTCTTCGTTCCCCTCGTGTCTTTTTTTTCTTCCTAGTGCCCTCCTCCCTGTTGGCTTTCCCCCTCCTCCCACCCACATTTTGGGGGTGTAGGGGTCTTGGAGACGTGAAGGGACGTCCTTGGGGGGGAGGTACTGTAGGAGTTGTGCTTTTCCTGGTCTCTGTCTCCCTCTAGTGTTCTATATTTGTCTGCTCCCCCTCTGATGTCTGCACCTGTGATATTTCACAGGTGTTCTGTGTTAGTCTCGTTAGTGTGTGTGTATTTAAGTCTATTTGCCTGCGTCCCTCATTGTCTGGTCACTGTGATGCCTGTTATGCTCCTGGTGTACTGCTCCTCATGTACTGCTCCTCGTATCCTGCGTCTTGTCCCATGATTCATGTAAGTTTGCTGCCCCGTCAGCCATCTTTATTTTGTAAAGAATAAATTATTTATTTATATTCCTTGAGTCTTGCCTGCCTGCCTGTACCAAATGGGTCTCCTGCCTAGAAATCATCACAGTCACTAATCTGGGTATGGACCCTTCACTGAAACTTAACAATCATGTAAACATGATTGTCAAATCATGTTTCTTCCAACTGAGGCAGCTATCTAAACTGAAGCCCATATTGTCCAAAAATAACCTGGAGACAGTAATTCATGCATTCATTACATCTAGGCTTGATTACTGCAATTCACTCCTGTTTGGTATCAGTCAGACCTCCTTTGCACGACTACAACTGGTCCAGAATGCAGCAGCCCGATTTTTAACCAGTACAGGCAAAAGAGAGCCCATTACTCCAGTTTTGGCCTCACTGCACTGGCTACCTTCGAATCCAGTTCAAAATACTCCTGTATGTCTACAAATCGCTGAACAGTTTCGCCCCCCATCTCTCTGATCTTCTACAACCGTATGTCCCACCACGTTCCCTGAGGTCAGCGGACCAGTTGCTCCTCACAGTTCCAGGAACTCGTCTTAAGCACAGAGGTGACAGGGCCTTCTCTGTAGCAGGCCCAAGACTTTGGAACGAGTTGCCTCTGCTTGTCAGACAGGCTCCCTCCCTCTCGGTTTTCAAGTCCCGTTTAAAAACCCTCTACTATTCAGTAGCTTTCAACACCAGATGATCTGTGTTTTGAACCTGTATGTTCCACACAGGTTAGTCATCATATGTATTATCTGCATCGTTTTTTATTTTCTGATTTACTTCATTTTGCATATTGCTTTGTGTGTTGCCTTTTTTTTCTGTCTGTACAGCACTTTGGTTGGCCTTCTCGCTGTTTTAAGTGCTCTATAAATAAAATGGTATGGTATGGTAATATCTTTAACTCCTGACTTACCCTGGCAACAGTTCCCACCTGCCTGAAGGTCACCACCATCATCCCAGTTCCTAAAAGCTCTGCAGTGACTGGTCTGAATGACTACTGGTCAGTAGCCCTCAACCTGATAGTTGCTAAATGCTTTGAAAAACTGGTCATGACCCACATCAAAACATCCAACATAAGCGAAGACCCTCACCAGTATGCATACCACAAGAATCGATCAACAGAAAATGCCATCTCCTCTGTGGTCCACACTGCGCTTACCCACCTGGAGCAAAATGACTTCTACGTCCATATGCTTTTTGTGGACTTAACGTCTGCCTTGAACACCATGAACCCCCAAACCTTGATGGACAAACTATACATAATAGGACTAAGCCCCTCCATTTGCAACTGGGTCCTGGACTTCTTAACAAACAGACCGCAGTCAGTGAGGATCGCCAACTTCTCCTCCTCCACCATAACCCTCAGCTCTGGCTCCCCTCAGGGCTGTGTGTTGAGCCCCCTCCTGTTCACTCTGTTCACATATGACTGCACATGTAGTATGTCAGGACAGCTTTGCTGTGGACACACGGGCCACCATTTATGTTATTTAAAACACGTACCGGCCACCATTTATGTAGTGAGCTAAGGCGTTAACTTCACTACTAATTAATTATTCTTAAAGCTAGTTCAAGCACAAAGAATATTAATTGTTTAATTACAACGGATTCTTTCTTTTTCGAGTTAAATTTCTGCCATGTGACCAAGATAACTGTGAGTGGATTATCCTGATGCATGTTCAATAATCCAGGTAGAAAAGTCCAAAAAAATTCAATCTGGTCCTCTGGACATTAAAAAAAAACAAAAAACAAAACAAAGCAAAAAAAATAGAAACGTTTCGTCTCTCATCCGAGAGACTTCCTCAGTCTGAGGTGCTGTATTCAGCTCAGTCTCTTAAATAGCACCTTCTCAGAGTGGATCAACCAGTTTTGCTGCTGACAACCAAAACCAGCTGATCACTTGCTCAATAAGGACCATCAGCCTAACAATGGATCATTAGCACACTGATGGCTGTTTACTATTCACAGAGGGCTGAGTGATACTAGCAATCACAGCATTGTAAGAGGGGGACAATTGAACACGTAGGCCTCCACCCCTGTTTAACGATGGACAATTTATTTTCACAAAGATGGCCTCCTTTACTCCTCTCTCAAACCATCATTCCTCTCTATCCAGGATGTGCACATCTTCATCCCTGAAAGAGTGATCGCTGGCCTGGAGATGAGTGTAGACCGCAGAGTTCTGGCCTGATGATGTTGATCTTCTGTGCTGGGCCATCCTTTTGGCCAGTGGCTGTTTTGTTTCCCTGATGTAAGACTGATCACAGCCCTCCTGACACTGAACAGCATACACAACATTACTCTGTTTGTGCCGGGGGACTGGATCTTTGGGATGAACCAGTCTTTGCCATAATGTATTTTGGGGTTTAAAAGCCACTGGGACGTTATGTTTAGAAAATAAACGTCTCAGTTTCTCTGATACTCCCTCAACATACGGAATGACCACTGGTCTGGGTCTGGGTTCCTCCTTTTCACCTGTTGGCTGACTGGAGTCCTGTTTGGGTTTCTTCTCTGCTTTCAGGAAGGCCCAGTTAGGATATCCACATTGCTCTAGAGCAGGGGTGGGCAATTATTTTTCCCATGGGGCCACATGAGAAACAGCAAATATTGTGGAGGGCTGGCACAAATGACTTTTTCATTCAACCTTTATTTAGACAGGTAAATCCCATTGAGCCTCTAGGACTCATTTACAAGAGAGACCTGATTTCAACTTAACTCAATACTGCATAATAATAGTATTTCATTATTAAAAGCAGTACATAGCACTGTTTTAACAAGCTGGTAAGAGTATTTGTTATGATTAAGCAACGAAAAAGCGAGGTTTCCATACAAAAATGTCATTTATTCAATTAAATTTCCCAGTACAATGGTAAACTGTTAACATTTTTACCATTTGTGACGTTATATTAGTGATCATTTTCAGTCACATTCACCCCAAAACTCATTTTGAGTTTTATATACTGCTGGAAAAAGTTCTTAGCTTTGTAAATATATCACAATATTGTCTTTGTACTCCAAATATTATGAAACATCATATAATAGTGATCGTCACTGAACTGTGATTTCGAGTCCCGGTTCTTTACGTGCCTACATTTGTAGTCTAAAAATCTCATTTGTTGTTTTTCAGTTCTTTTTTCTTGTTTAGTGAGAGAAGTCTAGTCTCTGTTGGGCTTTAATGGAAATGTTAAAGTCAGGTTGAAGGTCTGAGGTGGAGATGTGAAGCAAAGCTGACATCATTATTGAGAGAGGATCTATATCTGATTTGGTTAACTTTATTTGTTTACATATGTATTTTGTAATTCCCCTTACGGGGGCCGGTCAGAGTCAACCAAAGGGCCGCATGTGGCCCTGGGGCCGTACAATGCCCAGGTCTGCTCTAGAGCCTGTCTTGTGTGGGATTTCTCCTTCTGCCTGGCTCCTGAGCTAGTGGGGACGCTGTCTGCTCTGTGATACAGAGTCCTGATGACTCCTAACTTGTGCTCCAAAGGGTGATGGGAGTCAAACTTCAAATACTGGTCTGTGTGGGTGGGTTTGCAGTACACCTCAGTTTGCAAATGTCCTCTATCAGAGACTGAGACCTCACAGTCCAAGAAAGCCAACTTGCCATTTTTTTCATCTTCTCGTGTGAACTTGATGTATTTATCCACAGAGTTGATGTGGTCAGTAAGATGTTGGACTTCCTGAGATTAAATTTTAACCCAGGTGTCGTCAACATACCTGAACCAATGACTTGGTGGTGTCCCTGAAAAGGATGTCGAGGCTCTCTTTTCTACCTCCTCCATGTACAGGTTGGCAACAATAGGAGAAACTGGAGACCCCATAGCACACCCATGTTTCTGCCTATAATATTGCTCCCCATATGTGAAGTAGGTTGACTGCAGGCACAGTTTCAATAGTTGACACAGTAGGTCTGTGGAAAGCGTGGTCCTGCTGCTCAGAGTGGTGTCTGATTTTAATTTTAAACTGACCACCTCTACTGCATCATCAACAGGAATGCACATAAAGAGTGATGTGACATCAAAAGAGACCATTGTTTCATCAGTCTCCATGATGACATCCCTCACCTTATCCACAAAGTCCATGGTGTTCTGTATGTGGTGTTCTGAGCTGCCAACTAAAGGGATGAGTACAGACGCCAGATATTTAGAAACATTGTAAGTGACAGAGTTAATCATGCTAACAATAGGTCTTAAAGGTACACCTTGTTTGTGGATTTTAGGTAAACCATACAGACTAGGTGTGGCCTCCCCTGGGTACAGTCTGTGGTACAGAAAACGATCAATAGCCTTGTCCTGCTCCAAAATTTTCAGGCAATCTATCATTTTCTTCTTGTAACCACTTCCTGGATCTCTTTTCAGAGGTTCATAAGTGTTTAAGTCACTAAGGAGTGTCATAACTTTCTCATGGTAGTCTTTCTGGTTCAAAATCACTGTGCACCTTCCTTTGTCTGCTGGGAGAATAATGATGTTTTTGTCCTTGCTAAGAGTGGTGAGTGCGTCCCTCTCCTCTCTACCGATGTTGGAAGGTGGTGGTTTGGCATTGCTGAGGCAGGCTGAAACTTTGATTCTGAGCTGTTCTGCTTCAGCCTCTTTAATTTTGTTGTTGCGGATGGCTGACTCAGTGGCTGTGATCATCTCCACCAAAGGAATTCTACTTGGTGCAACCGCAAAGTTCAGTCCCCTGGCAAGAATTTCTGTCTCCGGCTGGGTGAGCTGTCTGTCAGATAAATTCTTCACCCACTTTTCTGTCTCCCTGGCATGTAATTGACTACTGGAGTGTTGTCCTACACTGAATGTGTTGTTATTAGAATAGTGATGGTGTTGATGAGTTATTAGTAAGTTAAACTTGTTTTGTTATCGAGTCTTGGACTTGACATGCTGTGCTAAGAGTTCCTGATCTGTACAGTCCAACACTTGCTGAAGTGTGGTCTGATCTAGACACATAGTTAGTTTCTGTTTAATGTACTCTTCTTTGGCCTTCAAGGCCTCAATAGTAAAATTGGTCTGTCTCACCCGTTCATTCAGCAGCTGGGTCTGTGCCTTCTGAAGGATCTTGCTTGCCCGGTGCCCGCTGACCGATGATTTTAGTTCCAGGCTCTTGGGAATGATGCCACTTTGTCGACATCTGAGGTTGAATCGCAAGTGGTTCCTGTAGTCTGCCCTCTTCCTTGCTGTTTTCTCAAACTCTCTTACTAGTTTGAGGCAATCCTGGCCAAAGTGATTCAAAATATCCTGATGCATGTTCAATAATCCAGGTAGAAAAATCCAAAAAAGTTCAATCTGGTCCTCTGGACATTCAAAAAAACAAAAAACAAAACAAAGCAAAAAAATATAGAAACGCTTCGTCTCTCATCCGAGAGACTTCCTCAGTCTGAGGTGCTGTATTCAGCTCAGTCTCTTAAATAGCACCTTCTCAGAGTGGATCAACAGTTTTGTGAGTGGATTGTTTAATCAGTGACATGAGATGCCATTTTATCTTTGACCCATCAGAATAAATGCGGTCATTTATTTAACAGAATCAAAATTTAACATCAAAACATGTACACAATGATTTGCTGATCTGTTTCTGATTAATAATCTTGGCACGCTTTACTAACAAGACAACAGAACATTACTGATTGAGACAATCTGTCTCTGAAGACATCTAGTTTGTTTTACTGGTGAATAGAAAAGTTAAAGAGGAGAAATAGATTTAAGGAGGAAGTTTTAGATGGATGAAAGTTACGTGTTGAACCAGAACATTGCACCCTTCCTCTGATATCCAGCTTAGCCCTCCGGTACACTTCAGGATGTCAACGGCTTGTTACCTGAGATGGTGGATACCTCCACTCCGGAACAGAAGTCCATTAGTATGCTCCCTTTTCAGCGTCTCCGGTTAGAGTAGCTGGAGGTCATCAGAAATCCTGACGAAGTACTCGGTTCCACCGAATAAGCTTCTTTAGAAGTGGAGCATTTACTGCTCGGGTGAGTCACAGCCGAGGCAGGCTGTGGCAATGCTGGACTGGAGAGACCTTTGGCACGTGGTCAAATCCATCCGCTACTTAGTTGAGTCTCATCTCTGACTGAAAATTCCAGCAAGACTGGAAAAGACTAAGACTCGTGAAGACTAAGACTGAAGACTTAGCCCTAAGACTTAAGACTCCGACTGAGTTTCAGGACTGACTGAATAGTTCCAAGAAGTGTTCCTTTTAAAGGGGTATCCACTTCCTGTTACGTGGTACTTCCTGATTGGTTGAAACAACCAGCAGGGGTGTGGTTCTAGTGATGTTAGAGGGTCACTAGAAGTCAAGAGACAGCAGGAATGTTTTTAAAAAACGGTTAGTACAGACAGAGAAATATTATGACGAGGTGAGACAAAGCAGGTGCCAGTTGGTTATTTACTGTCTGTGAGTTTTAAAAACAAGACACTTCGTTCTAATAACTCGTCTCTGATTTTCGACCGACATGCAGTCCACTACCCTCATTCAGACAGAAGACTAAATGCACACTTACTTCGTAAATAGGCATTTAACTGTATGATCAAAAATCTGATGAGGTTTAAAAATCATTAATACTGTTTCACAGTTGATTTAAATGAGTGGTTCACTTCAACATTTAGAAATGGTATGAACTAAACACACTTTGGATTATCAAGATATCTTAAAATAGTAATGATAATGTAAAAAGAAGAGTGTTCTTTCAATTGATTAATTCAGGATACAATTAAATATTCTCTTGATGAGATCATTTGTATTTCTGGATTCAAATCAATGAAATAACGGTTCCTGTCCCCTGAAGGTCTTCAGAAACAGGTTGAGGTCGGAGGTCTAGTTCACTACACACACCTTCCCACATCCAGGCTGTCATATTATAAAGTTTACAGATGGTACAGCAGTGGTTGGATGCATCACAAACAACGATGAGTCCAGCTACAGGCAGGAGGTGGAAAACCTGGAGAGCTGGTGCAGGAAGAACAACCTTCACATCAATGTGAAGAAGATGAACGAGATGATTGTGGATTTCAGACGGAACAACCCCCCCCCCCCCCGAACATAAGAGGATCTGCAGTGCAAATGGTCTGGAGCAACAACACCACCAGCCTGATCAAGAAAGCTCATCAGAGACTCTACTTCCTCAGACGGTTGCGACGAACTGTTCTGGGAAACTCAGTCCTCATCTCCTTCTACAGGTGTGTAGTGGAGAGCATCCTGTGCTCCAGCATCAACGTGTGGCATGGAGGCTGCACAACTGCAGAAAGAAAAGCTTTGCAGAGAGTGGTGAAGGCTGCACAGAAGATGTTGGAGTCAGCCTCGCCACCATCACAGACATCTACACCTCCAGATGCAGGAAGAGGGCCACCTGCATCATGAAGGACCCCACTCACCCAGCACACACACTTTTTTCCCCACTCCCCTCAGGCAGGAGGTTGAGGAGCATTAAGTGTAAAACCACTAGACTGAGGAACAGCTTCTACCCTGAGGCTGTTAAACTCATGAATCTCGAACCAGGATAATCACTGTGAAAAAAAACCCCACTGTAATGTCACTTTAATTGGTGATATGTGACTTATCTGTTCTGCTGATTTCTTGCCTTTATGCTGCTGTATTCATTCATACCCATCGGCTCACACAGACTCATGTTCAGGCTGCTGTTTAATCCACCATATTATATTACATTGTTAGTGTTTAGCATATATCTTAGATCTTTTAGCATATTGTTTAGGGTTTGTTTAGTGTATATCTTAGTGTTTATCTTAGCACCTTATATAATGTTTCTTTTATATTTTACATTTTTTCTATTTTTGGGTGTAACTGGAATCCTGAGTACACAATTTCGTTTCACCTCATGTACCACATGTGATGCGAATGACAATAAAGAAAGTTGAACTTGATATTTTCTATTTCTGTGTACTTGATGTGTGAAATTTTGAAGTGATTATTCAAGTATTTCAATATGTAAATAATATCAGCAGATGTCCTGCTGTCAGTTCTCAGAGTTTGTAGTTAATCTCATTAATCCAGTCTCTCTCTCTGAATGATTCCTGTCATATCACACTGACTATGTGCAGATGTTGCTTCTTATTTCCATATTTTGTGCTGTGGGTGTGTTCATGTGTGCACTGTTGGATGTAAGAGGACTTCACAACTTTGTTGTAGTTTATTTAGTGATACAATTAGTTTCATACGTTTCTCAATCATCATTTGTTTTTGTTTTTAATCGGTAAGAGCATTCTGTACCTCATCTGTGTTCTTTGTTTAAAACAGGTCTCTCTTGTGAATGAGTCCTCGAGGCTCAATGAGACTAACCTGTAGAAATAAAGGTTGAACTGAACTGAATTTACACTTGTACTCAACAAGTAAATTGTACTTTAAAAATTTTACATTTTATCTGGTATAATTGATTTAGTGTATAGAATAGTCACAGGTTACTCAGGTTGATGGACAACTTTTCTCAGGATAGTCTGATTTGTTACTACATAACGTTATATGGTGCAGAGGATATTTAGTTATAAAAGTACAGTTTGATGCAGTATAGATAAGCTCAGAGTGTAAAGGAGTTAGGTTAATGCAGTTTTCAAGTAAGATTTTAGATATAGTTCAGCTTAAAGGCCACCTGTCTGTGTGCTTCCTTCATAATATACATAATATACCCAGGTATAGTCTAATGGCATTTTTGCATTGTATAGCCTGGCCAGGCCGCGGTCAGCCTGGCCTTTTTCTACCATGGTTGTGTTTGCTTTGATCCAAGTGCCGCCTCGATGTGGATAGGGATAATCATATTATCACATGTACTGGTACATGTGTACTGTACATGTGATGTCATATAATTTGAGAGAAAAAAATGGACAACATTGAGCTTTTGCTACTTCTCTTTGTTCTAATTCAAGAGCTGCAAAAACAGAGCAACAGAAGGTGAAGGAAAAAAAAAACACAGCTCTCACAAAACCAACAGCAACACCCTAATGCAGGGAATGAGCAGTCGCTGGAGGATGAATCTGTGACGTAACCGACCACACAATTCCCGTCCCCCTTTCCCCCTGAGTTAGTGGCCAACAGTATACTGACATCAAATCGGCCCAATTCCCCAGTCTGAATGGAACCCCAGGTCTCTGGCTTCCAGGAATCGAGTTGGAAGTGGGTCAAAACACCAAATGCAAATACCTAGAATCGGGGTTTGAACCCAAGCCAGGCCGGGCTGGGCCTTACAATGCAAAAGTGCCTTAAGTAGTGGGGGAGGAGGAGGAGGGGGAGACCTTAGCATTTGCTTAAAGGCCAATTCTGAGAAATAAAATAAATTTGAAGCAGAGTTTTTGAAAAATATGCAAAACTCTCTGTACATTCAAAGTAATGAAAAATCGGTTTAATTTAGAGAAAATCCATAAGACTTGACGTTAGGGCTAGGTGATATGGACCAAAATGAATATCTCAATATTTTAAGATAAATTGTGATATACGATAAATATCTCAATATTATTTTCTTTCCATAATGTAATAACAAAAATATATTTCTGACTCAAAGCTTTGTCCCAGTTGTCACACAGGCACATTTATTAACAACAGCTGTAACTGTACAAAACATTTGTCTAAAAAATTAATTATTCACATATATTAAAGTTAGTTTTTTAGACATTTATTTACATATATAAGCACAAGTTGTGCTTGTGCTAACAAAATATATTTCTGAGTCAAAGCTTTGTCCCAATTGTCACACATGCACATGTAGTAAACAGCTGTAACTGTACAAAATAAATGTCTAAAATATAAACTATTTACATATATTAAATAGTATATTTTTTAGACCTTTATTTAATATATTAAATAATAATCCTCTTCAGCTGTGCCACCTTCACAATGTTAATAATCATGTGTGAAACTGCAGCTGCAGCTCCAACAGACTTCAGCCTCCTTCCCTGAAACAAACCACGGTGTAAAACTCATTTAGCCATGTTGTGACATGAATTTAGCCATGCTGTGCCTTATGAGAGGAAAAGTGAAATGTAGCACCACGACATGAATAAAGCAGCATCTTATATCCCTAAAGGCACGGTCCCAGTCTCAGCTGTGGAACAAAATGATTAAAACGTTAGCCGTCTTGTTAGCCGCTAAGGACTGCGTCTTTAGCGATTTGATAAGATGCTGCTTTATTTAATGTCACAACACCTCACTTCCTCTCATAAGGCACAACAGGGCTAAATGAGTTCTGACCCGTGGTTTGTTTCAAGGAAGGAGGCTGAAAACACACTCCGAGCTGCAGCTGCAGCTTCACACATGCTTCATACTCCACTTATAGCACTGTTTTAAATGGTGAAAAAGATTCGTAGTTCCGACCTTTTGTCAGGACTTGTTTTCAGCATTGTCTACAGAAATAATTTTTCTGCTGCTCATCTGACAATTTAAATCCAAACCATCTCTGAAAGAACAGTCATTGTTCGATTTGTTCAGCAGCTAAGTTGCTCTTCATATATCTCTCGTGTTTACTTGTTGTACTAAACGTCTCCCACCCACCTCCTGAGAAGCAGGAAGTGGGGGAAGTGTGGCTGACGGGCTGGATTTGTATTCAAGGAGGGAAAAGGAGGGGTCGCGTGGGAGAAAGAGACAGCAGGCAGATTTCCAAGTATAACACTACAGTGTATCATTTACATGGGTAGCGTCTCATCTTATATCGCAAAAAAATGTATCTCAATATATTTAAAATATTGAGATATCACCCAGCTCTACTTGACATGTATGACAATGAAATAAGTTGTATACTACATTTAGTGATTGAAAAAACGAGAAGGATTAAAAAAAAAAAGTTTTCGTCAGTCATTGAAGCTGTCGTGGACATTTGAGCACCTGTTACTGAGAAGTCAGCTTAAACAAGCAGTGCACCAATGTCCCCCATCACTGAGTGATTTGAATAGTGAACATTTCTAGTTTTGGAGATTAGTGTTTTTCTGTACTGGAATTGAACAGTTGAATTGAACAATTGAACAGCGTCACCGCTGACAACTCGGAAATGTGGGCCAGTGTTGTAGCGAAAATGGATTGGCTGCCAAATGGCAGCCACAGGAGCGTGCACAGGAGGACTTTAACAAGATTAACACCTAAAAACAATTATTTGTTTCTCAAAATTATATTAAATATGTGTTGAACTGTTTCTTAATAAATGCACTTTAATGGTCAAATCAGCTGCATTTCAAAAATAGTTTTGGTGCCTCGCTGCTGTGAAGCTGGCACGCGCAGCCAGACGAGCCACTGCATTTCTTAAAAATTTAACAAGATTAACACCTAAAAACAATTATTTTTGTGCTCGAAATTATAGTAAACGTGTGTCTCAGTTGAACTTTTCCTTAATAAATGCACTTTGACGATCAAAACATGGCAAAATGAAACCGACAAAATGAAACGGCTTTAACATTACTACACACCCACCCGCCCTTAATGATGACAGAAACACCTTTTTTGATTGTTGAATTCAAACCCGTTGCATTCTTCATCCTCTGTGTTGCTGGCGAAGAGTTCTACCAACTCCTAAGGTAGGTGATGTAGCGCTGCCTCCTCTTCATCCCCGGGGCTGTCAGAGTCCTCCTCCGCATCGGCTCCAGCTGCAGCTGCAGCTCCAGCTAACATCCCAACCTTTCTGAACCCCGACTGGATCGTTTCTTTGGTGATTTAGGTCCACGCTTTATCGATCCAGCCGAGGACCTGCTGGAATGTCGTGTGGCACATCTGTGCCGTAGCCATGAAGCTGTGCTCTCCATCCACCATCCACTGTTCCCAAATGCGGTGCAGAGCTGCTTTGAAACTCCGGTTCACAGAAATGTCCAGAGGCTGCAGCACTTTTGTCAAGTCTCCCGGGATGATGGCAGGGATGGAGTTGTACACTTTAATTTTATCTTGGCGTGATGTACGCACGCATGCTGTCCATCACCATCAGGGCTTTTTTTGCTCTAAAAAATCCATCTGGCTGCTTCATGTAGCACTTTGTGAGCCACACATTCATCATGTCTGTGTCCATCCACCCCTTCTCATTAACTGTTAACAAACACGCGTGGAGGAAACTCCTCCTTCGGCATGGTTTTACGCTTAAAAATCACCATGGGCGGCAGCTTTGATCCATCTGTGTGGGACTTTTCATGACCCGTGGTGAGGATGGTCACGCTTTTTTCCCCTTTCTGCGCCACACTCCGTCCCATGGGAATATCAAAAGTTAATGGAACTTCATCCATATTAATAATGTGGTCAGGCGAGATGCTGTGGTCCTGCACCTGCCTGTCCACAAAGGCGCAGAAACTCTCCACCTTTTTCGTAAAATCAGCCGGCAGCATTTGGCACATGGAGGTCCGCGCTCTGATGGAGAGATGGTTCCGGCGCATGAACCTGAAACACCACGACGGTCCACCCGCAAACTCTGCCATGTCCAGTTCCTTGGCAACCGCCATGGCTTGGAGACGTAGCTGTACCATCGACCGCCCTCTTCCAGAAGCTCGCTCCTCCAGCACCCACATCTTCACCTTTTCCTCCAGAGCTGGCCACCTTGCCTTACTCCCGCGGTTCGACCGCTTCATGGCCGTTAGGGTGACCTTCGCCTTCCACCAATCTCTAACAAGCTTTTTGCTCACCCCAAACCTGCTTTCTGCTGCACGGTTCCTGTGTTCAGCTGCAAACTTTATCACCTGAAGCTTGAACTCAGCAGAATATGAATTTCTCTTTCTCTTTGGAGGCATTTTCTTTATCCTAGTTGTCCTCTCTTTCCTCCTACTAAATATGATGTTTTTGGCATGGGCTGATGGGATTTTAGTGGGTCATGAATAAACAAATAATGGGGTACGCCTACAGGCATACCGGTAGTTGTCAAAAGCCTAGAGGGCCCTCTAGCGAAAAAATAGCCGAAAATGGTACTGGACCATTTTTTCAGTCAGAATGAATGGAAACGGTCATATCTCAGCCAAAAATTGGTCTAAAAATATGGGGAAAAAATCCATAAATACGTCGCTTCGCTGTATAAGTCGCAAGACATGCAAATTAGGCAAAAAACTGCGACTTATACAACGAGAAATACGGTAAATGACATTTAACAATGCATTCCTGTTAAATTAATATTGTGCATTCATTTAGTTGATTGGTGGACACTTCTTCTGATATAAGGATGACGTTTGCTATGTTGTCGTGGCATAACCATGTCACTGTTGCCATGGTGAATTGGAGTATCAGAGCTCCATTAAAGTTAGCGTTTTACTGTACATGCTCTTAACTCAAGAGTAAAATACTTTGAGTTAAATAACACCATTCTAGTCAGGCTTTTAAGGAAGTAAAACCCAGAGTTTCCCCACTAAGTGAACTCAGTTCATGGATGAACTCAGCCTATGAATAAGACTGGTTTGATCTGAGCAGAGAGCGGCTGTTTGACCTGTCCATGTTATTTCCATGTCATTACTGAAGAAGCTCAGACTAAAGACTGCAGGTTTGAGATGCTTCTTGCATCAAAAGGTACAGGACTTCAATCAGCAGGAATCTTTGGAGTCTGCTCTGTTGGCTTCTGTAGGTGCTATCACTCTGATGGACACGTTTTACATCAGGACGTTTGTGTGCACAGTGTGTAAAACAGAAACATTTGGATTTACTCTTCATCGGAGTGAGCTGTGTCAGCTGTCTGTGTGAAAGTCTGCAGTGTCTTCGCAGACGCTCACTGTGAAACGAGATGTTTTCAAGTTAGCCAGCTCATCAGAATGAGTGATATATGTGTTGGTGGGAATTAGACCATGAATGCAGTGTCTGAAAACAACAATAAAAATCCCACATGTTGCACATTTAATAACAGTATGTCTCACAGGTGTTGTCACTGAGTCATGATGTTGGCTTTAATCCTACTTTTATATTTTCTTTAGATGAGAATTTGATTTAATTTCCTAAGAAAAGTTAAGATACATAAGCGGTGCACAAAAAGCAGAGGCATGATGTATTTTGGATTGTCAGTTCGTTTGCAACAGGCCGTTTTGTCCATCTGTGTTTGTCTGGTGGGGGGGTCAGCAGTGGAGATAACGGTGCAATCAGCCCCCACACTGAGCAATCACCAGAGTATCCATAATGCAGAATTTTATTGAAAATTATCCAGGCTTCATTTCATGCAAAACTGTGACACGGGGAGAAAAAAAACAAAACTACGGACATTTTCATTATTGTGACATTATCTGTGGCAGAAATCACTGAGCCAGTGTAATCAGCATGTTCAGCATGTGTGTCGGGTGGGGCATCTTTTCAGCAGTTTTTTTTTTTTTTTTTACTTTCCAACCATGTGCTGAGAATGAATGAAAACATTATTACACAAAAAGCTTCAGGGAACTATTTTTTGCTTCAGGAAGGATCAGTGAATGCATGTAAAATGTAGAAAATGGGTTAGCTGCCCGTCCCTGCTTCAGACTGGTCCCAGATTATGTCTGAAGTCTTTTGTAACATCCTCCCAGCTTTGTTTTTAATCACAGAGGACTGGATGAGTAATGTTGATGTAAGGAAATGCAGTCCACGAGGGACGTGCACTACATCATACAGATTTAACTCTGCCATCTGTTAGATGATGCCCTCAGACAGCAACACTGTGAACACATGAAGCAGCTCCACATGTGACAGATGCTGCAGAGGCCGGGACTTCACCTGTGGAATAACAGATCTGTTCTGCGCCACGCTGCTTCACCAGAGTCTGATATTCCCTGTTCAATTCCAATCCAGCAAAACACTAATATATATTAAAAAAAAAACATTCACTATTCAAATTCCTCAGCTATGGGCTACTTTCCTTGTATATAATGTTTTTTGAACATTACACATTCAATTTTGATTGAGTTAGGGCAAACAGAGCGGTGAACACCGTCTGCTAATGAATGTCAGACGAACAGCTGACCTGAAGGTCGTTGCACTTTCACACCTGTGACTGACGGAAATCTCACCTGAGATTCACCGCAAGTATCTGCTCTCAGGCTTTAAGCTGCCAGCTGTGCCCTACAGGATGAATAATGTGAAATTTATGAAAATAGGACATTGAGGATGTTGACAAGGTTTAGTTGGGGTAAAGACTTTTTAAAAAGCAGCCTATTCAAGGTGCAGTGTTGTCACCTCATGGTTCGCAGCTTCATGTTCTCCTTGTGCATGTTTTCTATGTGGTGCAGAAACTGAGTGATTGATATAATAATAATTATAATAATAAAATGTTTTTATTAATTTTAAAACCACATGACCTCCAAAAAAGAGAAGAGTGGCTGTGCTCAGGGTTGGGCGGCTGTGGCTGAGTGGTTAGAGCAGTCGTCTTCCAATGCAGGAGTTGGAGGTTCGAATCCACCAGCAGGCACATACCGAAGTGTCCCTGGGCAAGACACTGAACCCCTCATTGCCTCTGATGTGTGTCTCATCAGTGTATGAATGTGATAAAGCTCTGATTAGTCTAAGAATGATTTGTTCAATTAGCTTTGTAGAGATCTAGTAGAGTGCTGTATGAATGGGTAAATGAGGATACAGATTGTTGTAAAGCACTTTGAGTATCTTGAAATAAGATAGAAAGGCGCTGTATAAGTACAGTCCATACAGTCCATAAAAATATAAATGAACCTAATATGGCTGCAAGGATTAGTCACTGTAGATGATAAGCCAAAGAAAAAAGTTGGTGTGGGATTTTATTTGCACGTTGAAAGACAGACACACTGAGGTACAGTCTTTGTCCATAAACAAACTTTTATTTCCTGACCATAACTTCTGATCCACTCAAGATAACTTAATGAAACTTCATGCACATCTTCATTATCACTAGACAATATGTCACAAATACTTTCATTACTCCAGCTCCAAGGTTAAGGTCAAAAATCAATGTCAAAGTTGATACAGGGTCTTTGCTTGTCCAGGCCGTTACTGTAGATTGCTGTATAATAGTTTGTCATTGAGTATATAATGTGTCATATGTGCCACTCTTCTTGTTGTTGATGCATTTTGTAAAGAGCAATTAATGAACAAGTCCGGTCATATATATATATATATATATATATATATATATATATATATATATATAGCAAGATGGCATCGGGTGCGGCTGTGTGTTTTGGAGGAGCTGGTTCTCCACAAATAAAATCTGAAATCTGTGTGTACAAAACGACAGATGGCAACGTAATAATTGAGGATGAGCTTTTGAACTTTATTGTCATTAAAATGAGAACTCTGGCCACCAATGCAGTTATTTTGCTGGTGTCAAACAATTTCTCCTCTGAATGGATCAAAGAATCCAAGCAGATATTGTTTGAAATACGTCCAACCTCAACACGCTGTGTAAAGCACAAGGGGCCTCAGAAGGACATCATTAATATTAAAGATTGCCTAAAAATGCTTAATGAGTGTGCCAATAATATTCCCAGATTTGTATCACACAATCTGGATGGATTACCTCCTGTTGGATTCGAACATATGGACGCATCTGCGCTACTCAGCAGAGTTCAACAGCTGAGCTGGGAGGTAACTAGCCTGAGAGCAACCCTGGAAAATCAGAGATGTGAGAATGAAGACCTGAGGACGTCTCGAGCGGCTATGGAGTCTGAGTGATGGCTTTGGGAAAAAAAAGTGAGCACACCACCTGGCCAAGGAGACACTGGACAATGCCCCTGCAAGGGTGATTTTGATGGAGATGCAGGAAGTGACGGCATCTGCTCCTGTACTACTGGGAAACTCCAACTGTTGCATTCCTAGACCGAGTGAGGTTGTGAACACTACACAACAGCCTCCAGCATGGAGCACTGTAGAGAGGGAAACATAAGCAGACCAACACAGCAACACAACCTGCTCTGCAAGTCCGCTTGAAAAAGGAGCTGCGGAGGAAAATGGGAATAATTGGCACAGGAGCAGAAGGAAACATCCCAGTGATCAAATCCAAACTGGTGAGTGTTTTTGCTATGTTTTCTCTGGAGCTAGACGCAGTTACCCTGCGTGCATATCTCTTCGAAAAACTGGGTAAATCTGTGACTTGCAAGAAAATAAGTGTCGACACATGATTGATTTGGGTCATTTCATGTGATGGCAGAGTGTGATGAAGTAGATGAACTGTACGACACACAACTCTGGCCAGCAGAAACTTATGTCTGAGGCTTGCAAATTGAGGGTGAGTGGCAGCATATCCGAAGGGATGTAAGGGAAGGCCGAATGCAGCTCTGCACCTGGCACTACACCTGCTGTGCACACAGCTCTCGAGACTTCCAGCGAGGCAAGTGCACATGGTATATCCCATAGTCAACATGAACCTTAATATTGGCTCATACAATGTAAGGGGATTGTGTGTTGGGCATGACCAAGCAGATAAACCTCACCATCTTGTTGTTAACAAACTTTAGAAACCTGCAATATACTGTGTGTGCAGGAGACTTTTCTATCTAAGCAGGCAAGGGCGTCAGAAGCATCCGTAATGTGGGGGGTGACACAATTATGTGTGTAGGTGGGTGTGTGCGCGCGCGTGTGTGTGCGCACACGTAAAAATAGGTGTTCACTAGTGTTCAAAAAAGCAGCATTTCACTTAGATTTCCTTTAATTCCACACATTTAAAGCATGTTTCTCACCAAGTTTGTGTAAATTCATCTGTGGATTTTAAAGACATTTTAACTTTAATACACTTTAATAGAGCGTCAGGTCGGCACTATTTGTGTTTATAGAGAAATAAAAATCATTACCACTGGACTTTTTTTACTTGTGTTCAACACTTCTCATCTAAATGATGTTTCTCATGAAGGTTGAGGACAATAAGGTGTGGGGGTTTAAAGACATTTCAACTTTAATGCACCTGAACACACAGCGTCTCTTACACCTGCAGCGTCTGACAGCGTTACAGTTACTGCTAAGCTAAGATGCTACAGACGTAGCGCTCCTCTCAAGCATCCTCCTAACATGAATATATGTTTATGATCAACCCCCTGGTCAACCACTGCCCGCACTAAGCTCTCTAAACTGGCGAGCGAGTAGCACAGGTACCTCCACCTCCTCCACCTTTGCGCGTTTTCTGCCGAGGCAAGAGGCAGGAAGGGACAGTGGAGAGTTGGAGGTAACCAGGAAAACCTGGAGTGGAGTTTTAGTAGCTTGAGTATTATCCTATTAATCAAGTGGAATGGATTTGTTCACGAAAAAAGAGAAACAGCGTCGTCTGAACTAATGTTTTATAGTAAAAGTGTGTGTGGGGGGAGGATCCATATGAACATTTTTTTAATGTGGGGGGGACTTGTCCCCTTCACATATAATGATTGCGATGCCTATGTAAGCAGGACTCGGAAAGATTAAACTCTGTTCATAAAGACTTCTATAAATGTTAAATGGTAAATGGACTGTACTTATATAGCACCTTTCCATCTTATTTCAAGATACTCAAAGCGCTTTACACTACAATCTGTGTCCTCATTTACCCATTCATACAGCACTCTACATCTCTACAAAGATAATTGAACAAATCATTCTAAAGAGACTAATCATGTCACGATCCTCAGTGTCGGAACCCAAATGCAGAGAGGCGAGCGAGGCAGGAGTTCAAAAACAAAAACAATTTATTCTTTTTAACAACAAAACAAAAGGCTGTCGGTGCAGCAAAACTTACTTGGGCAGATAGGATCAGAAACCAGGCAGAGCAGATAATCAGGTGGACAAGAAACAAGACAGAAGAGGACTGAGATGTCTGTAAACACAGAACAATCACCGGACAAAAAGTGAAGGAGAGACAGGCTTTTTATGAGACAGAGGGAGAGTGAGTAACGAGAGCACCTGGGCAGGTGGCTGATGAGGGACAGGTGTGAATGATAAAGATTGAGTGGAGAGGCAGACTGAGGAGTGAGTGGAGAATAACAGAATCAGATAAACAGAAAATCACACACAGAGCAGAACAACAAAAACATAAAAAGCAGACAGAACCAGTCAAACAGAACTCAGAATGTAATTAAAGTGACACATTTACAAAGCACCTTGAAAAGGAAGGAAAAGATTTAGTTTGTGGGATAACAGGACCAGATACACAAAAGCAGAAAACACCCAAAGAGCAGAGGCTTAGGCAGATGGGGGGGCAGCGGGGACCGCTGACCGTGACAAATCAGTGCTTTTAGATCACATTCATACACTGATGGGACACACATCAGAGGCTATGAGGGGTTCAGTGTCTTGCCCAGGGACACGTCGACATGTGACTGCTGGTGGATTCGAACCCCCAACTCTCGCATTGGAGGAGGACTAGAGTAGGGGAATCCACCACTGGCTGTTGTGATAGGATAATCCATGACAGAATAGCTGATGGTGTTGCAGTGCTTTGGCATAAGAATCTTGACCAGCAAATCCAAGTGGTCAGGCTTAATGTTGACTCCGATATAGGACTTGAGTTCTGTGGTGGGGCTAAAACAATCACTATACTGAAAATGTAGACTCCTTGTGAGTGCTCGGAGAATGACTTTGAGTATCTAAATAGACGGGCCTATATTATGGTGTACATACAAGAACATGCAGTAAGCAGCATTTTCATTGTGGGTGATTTGAATGCTGATCTCTCAGACCAAAGGTCTATGTTTGCAAACCATTTACAGCATTTCTGCTCAGATAATGGTCTCTCTCTCTCCAGTGAATTACTTCTGCCAAGGGGACAGCTACTCTTACATTAGTGAGACACCACCTCCTGGTTAGACCATTGCATTTGCACCAGTGATGCTCATAACACCATCAAATCCATGAGAATTAATTATGAGTTTTCCACATATGACCATGTGCCCCTTTCCTTTTCTATAAATATGGGCAATGTGCCATCTCTTACAGCTGTATGATATGCCTGAAGTAAAAATTAGTTGGTCCACTTTAACGGAAGGGAACATCCGTACATATCTCACCCAGGGTGAGACCAGTTTGAGTAACATTGAGCTGCCTAAATCTGCTGTAACGTGCAATGATTTTAACTGTCAGAATCTGCAACATGGAGTTGAATTGTGCTCACTGTATTATAAGATTGTGGATTCTCTCCTTATCGCAGGTCGACATATGGCTTAAGAATAAGAAGTACAAAGCTTAACTAGGCTGGAAGGAATATGTTGAAAAAATTCATTCTGAGCCAAAAGGGCATTCAAAGCCTGGGCTGAATCAGGTAGACCCAGATGTGGTCCTCTACTTATGTGTATGAAGAAAGCGGTTCATTAAAAGACAAGAGAATTCTCTCAGGGCTGAGTCACTGGCAAGGAAATTACAAAGTAACTGCCCTACAGATTTTTGGAAAGAAATTAAAAGAATGAATGATAAAAAAATATCTTTACCGACACATATTGATGATGTGAGCGAAGCAGAGCAGATTACTAAATTATGGCAGAAACATTATCATGACATTTTTACTTGCTGTTAAAAGTAATTCATTTATTGTTGGAAATGTTGATAGGAATGAAAATGTGTTTGTGTCCCCACAAGAAGTCTCTGAGATTGTGATGACAGGCTCAGGACAAGCGGCCATCTGCTTTGACCGGCTGGGTTTGAGAGTACAGGAAGGAGAGACAAACGAACACAGAATGGCAGGTCCAGATGTGGAAGTCCTTTGAATGAAGAATGAAATGTCTCAGCCAAAAAAAAAAGAAACCGTCCAGATGACCTGACTGAACATTGTTGGATTTTATACCTATACTGAGCATGAACTTTGGTGTTTTGAACCACTTCGGCATGACTGTTTCAGAGGAGTTGACAGGGGAGAGGGCGGGCCCTGGAGGCCATTTTAGCAGCAGCAAACTGTTTTTTTTCCTGGAGTATACTGTTTATGGGAATCAGTTTTGTTTGGTGGCCTCTCAGATCAAAGAAGTCCTTTAGATGAAGGACAAAAGTTCTCAGAAAAAAAAAAGAAACCATCCAGATGATCTGACTGAACATTGTTGGATTTTATACCTGGATTATTGAGCATGAATTTTGGTGTTTTGAACCACTTTGGAAGTTTACTTGCTTCTTGTGCCTCTTTCCTGTGGGGTCCAACAAGGTTCTATTCTTGGTCCTTGTGTTCTCTTTGTATCTGCTCCCCTTTGGACCTATCCTGAGGAAACATGGTCCTTCAGCATTGTTATTCTGATGACTGCCAGATTTATCTGCCTTTAAAACCCAACAGTTCCAGCTCCATTTGCCTTTTGTTAAAATGTCTCGATGATATCAAGGCATGGATGCTTCAGATTTTTTTAAGTTTTAATGATCAAAAGACTGACGTTGTGTTTAGCCCTAGCTCTACCGTTCTCACTGATCCCATAAAGCTTGACTCTCTTCAGGCCTTAAGCAGTCTGTCACGAATCTTGGGATGGCTTAGACTCAGACTTTAAGTTCAATAAACAGATTAACTCTGTTCTTCAAAAAAGCTTCTACCAATTAAGGCAGATAGCTCAGCTTAAGTCCTTGCTGTTCAGATCTGACCTTGAAAAATTAGTCCATGAATTTGTTACAACCGGCTGGATTACTGTAACGCGGTTTATTTTGGGGTTGGTCAGGCTTCCCTTTCATGTCTCCAGCTCATCCAAAATGCTGCAGCTTGGCTATTGACATGAACGCATAGGTTTGATCATGCACTGGTTTTGTCCTCCCTTGAATGGCATGTCAAAATTGATTTTAAAATTCTCCTGTTGACATTTAAGTGCAACGGCCTTGCACCTGCATACCTCTCTGACCTACTTCAACCTTATGTTCCTTCTTGAGCATTGAGATAATCTAATGATCTGCTTTAGGTTGTACAAAAAAACAAGTTGAAAGTCAGAGGAGATGGAGCTTTTTCAGTCATTGGCTCTGAACTTTGAACAATCTGACCATCAACATTAGATAGGACATTCAGTCCCTGCTTTAAATCTCTCCTGAAAATGCACCTGTATTCACTGACATTTCACAAAGTATGATCTGATTTATTATCCCATTATTTCTCATTGTGTTTGTGTTTTTTATGGTTTTATTTTTAATGCTTTTAATTAAATCTTATTTTTTACTTGATGCTCTGATTTTATTTTTAAGCACTTTGGTAATAGTTTCTGTTTTAAATGTACTTTATAATTAAATTTGACTTGACTTGACATTACTATGCAAGACAGATGAAAAGATAATAGAAGAGATTCTTTAAATTTAGTTATGACGTTCTCTGATAAACACCTGCTATAATGAAATGTACTCTCAGTGACTGTGTAGTCAATGTAAACTCAAAGGTTAGTAAAATATGGTCAGACAGAACATAATTTTGAGGATGTATTAATTAATCTCTATGCCATATGTCAGAACCAGATCAACAGTGTGATGATGAGAATGAGTAGGTGTGCGGACGTTCTGGGTAAAAACAATGGAATCTAATAAATTATTAAAGGCTATGCTTAAGCTATCACTTTCAACATCTACATGATTAGTGAAACACCCCATTATTATGACTTTATCCGTATTCAGTAATGTCAGATTTAAAAAAAATCTGAGAATTCAGACAAAACCTGAGAATAAGGGCCTGGTGGACGATATATAACAACTAATAAAAGTGGCTTCTCTGATTTCCATTTTGGAAGAGGAAGACTGAGGGAAAATGACTCAAAAATAATTATAACTAATAATTGGATTAGTATTATTTAGTCGAAGACCACAAGGAGGGAAACGTGTCAGGAGACAGAGGAGAAGAGGAAAATGAAGAACGTAGGACTGAGGGTTGAAGCTATAAATGTGGGGACAATGACAGGCAAAGGTTGAGAGCTGGTTGACATGATGCAGAGAAGGAAGATAGATGTTTTATGTGTCCAAGAGACCAAGTGGGAGGGCAGCAAGGCTCACAGCATTGGAGCAGGGTTCAAACTGTTTTACCATGGTGTGGATAGAAAGAGAAATGGAGTAGGGGTGGTCCTGAAGGAGGAGTTGGCAAAGAATGTAGTAGAGGTGAAGAGAGTGTCAGATAGGGTGATGTGCCTGAAGGTAGAAGTAGAAGGTCTGATGCTAAACATTGTCAGTGGTTATGCTTCAGAAGTTGGATGTGATGAGGAGGAGAAAGATACATTTAGGAAAGATCTGGATGAAGTGATAGAGAGTATTCCCAGGGAGGAGAGAGTGGTGATCGGAGCAGACCTGAATGGACATGTTAGTGAAGGAAGAAGAGGGGATGAGGAAGTGATGTGTAGGTTTGGTGTCAATGAAAAAAACCAGGAAGGACAGATGGTGGTGGATTTTGCCAAGAGAATGGAAATGGCTGTAGTCAACATCTATTTCCAAAAGAGGGAGGAACATAGAGTGACCTATAAGAGTAGAGGAAGGAGTACGCTGGTCGACTACATTCTGTGTAGAAGAAGAAACCTGAGGGAGATTGGAGACTGTAAGGTTGTGGCAGGGGAGAGCATGGCCAGACAGCATCGGATGGTTGTGTAGAATGACTGTTGTTGTGAAGAAGAGAAAAAGAGTAAAATCAGAGAAGACCAAATGGTGGAAGCTGAAGAATGAAGACTATTGTGAGAAATTCAGAGAGGAGCTGTTTAAGGCTCTGGGTTGTGAGAAAGAGCTTCCAGATGACTGGACTACTACAGCAACAGTAATTAGAGAGACAGGTAGGAAGGTACTTGGTGTGTCATCTGGACAGAGAATGGATGATAAGGAAACCTGGTGGTGGAATAGTGAAGTGTAGGAAGCTGTTCAAAGAAAGAGATTAGCCGAGAAGAAATATGACAGTGAGAGGACTGAAGAGAGGAGACAGGACTATAAGGAGATGGGACGTACAGCAAAGAGGGAAGTAGCTAAGGCAAAGCAGAAGGTGTATGATGAGTTGTATGGGAGACTGGACACTAAAGAGGGCGAGAAGGACTTGTACTGATTGGCAAGACAGGGATCAGGCTGGAAAGGATGTGCAGCAGGTTAGGCTTATTAAAGCTAGGAATGGTAATGTTCTAACAAGTGAGGAGAATGTGACGGTAAGATGGAAGGAGTACTTTGAGAAGCTAATGAATGAAGAGAATGAAAGGGAAAGAAGAGTAGAGGTCATAGAAATTGTGGACCAGGAAGTAGAAAAGATTAGTGAGGGTGAAGTCCAGAAAGCTCTGAAAAGAATAAAGGGGAAGGCAGTAGGACCTGATGACATACGAGTGGAGATTTGAAAATGTCTTGGAGAGATGGCAGTGAGGTTTTTGACTCAAATATTCAATGGCATATTTGAGGGTGAGAAAATGCCTGAGGAATGGATAAGAAGTGTGCTGGTGCCCATTTTTAAGAACAAGGGTGATGTACAGAGTTGTAGCAACTACAGGGGAATTAAGTTGATGAGTCACACAATAAAAATCTGGGAGAGAGTTATGGAAGTAAGACTTAGATGAGAGGTGACTATCTGTGAGCAGCAGTATGGTTTCATGCCAAGAAAGAGCACCACAGACTCCATCTTTGCTTTGAGGATGCTGATGGAGAAGAGGGTCAGAAAGAACTCCAGTTTTTGTGGATTTAGAAAAAGCATATGACAGGATGCACAGGGAGGGGGTGTGGTATTGCATGAGGAGATCTGGAGTGGCAGAGAAGTATGTTAGATTAGACCACCGTACACTGTGAACGATGGTGGATTCTCCACAGGTGGTGGATTCTCCATTGGTGATGGTGGATTCCACCATCATTGGTGGTTCCCAGTTTCGGATTCTCCACCAGCAATGGTGCGTGGTGATGGATTTTCCGCCGGCGGTGGTGTGCCCCCGTTTTTATTTTAATTTTATGTAGTGGATAAAATAAAGTAAAAACAGCGAGGCAGGCATTGGTGGGATCCACCATGGGTGGTTGAATTGGAAGAGTCATTTTTAGTGAAAAACTTCCACACTGTTGATGAAGTTCTACCTGTTTGGCAAAACTTTGCCTGCTCTTCGCCTTCCATCTTCTTGGAAGAATCCGTTTTGTAGCCAGTGGCCCGGCGCTGATCATGTGACACAATCACTGACTGTGACTAGTCGATGTGAAATTAAAAAACTTGTGAGATGTCCTAGAATCGACTAGTTGATTCAACTCCTAATAGCTAATACATTGTTTAATGACACAAACAAATAAAAAGTAGTTAAAAGACCTAAATGAAAACATATTAAATCTGTTCTTCTCTTTAAATTCAGAAAGCAAACATTTCTGTGAATCTTTGACCTTCAGAATGCGTCTCACGACTTTGTAATTGAAGGAGAAAGTAACTCTGGTGAGAAGTTGTGCAGCATTATTGACAAAATGTCACCTGAGAAATCAGAGGCACACTAACAGTTTCTGTTGCTTTCCCCCACTTTGTGGTTTGATCACGTCTGCAACGGCAGCCTTCGGCTCAGCACAACATCACTGCTGCTGTCCACAGCGACAAACATTCACCCTGCAACAAAGAAATAGACTTTATAGTTCGGTTTCAAAACAATTCATACACAAATAAATTCCACCCAGATGTTTTGTTTAGCTCTCTGGTGTTTTGTTTGTTTAGATCTGTTTTAATACTTTTTATTGTCAAAGAGAACCTGAGTCCACGATAACACTCAAAACCACTCAAAATGTGTGCAAACACAAGTAAATCATGACAAACTGAGTCAGTGTCACACTTTGTGACACACTTTCCATCACAGAGCCAAAAGGGGAATTGGGAACCATCCGTCCATCTGTGACTGTTGTGAGCATGATCACTTGAAAAATAAGTGTTCGACTCCAACAAAGAGATTTTCATGTTATGTAATAAATAGGACATAGTCTAAATAGTCTGAAGGCTAAAGTACTGGAAGAGGCAGGGAGCTACTTTAACAGGAAGTGTTTTAAATTGTTCAAATGAAAGCAACAACAAAACCTGGAATAAAAGGTGAAACTCACTTTTTTCAGTTTTTACCAATTTAATGTAATAATATTTACACTCAACGTTCAGAATACTGTAATGCAGCTTTTTTTTTTTGTTATAGTTTTATCACTTAAATTTATTTCCATTCTTTTTTTTTCACAATGTAATGTCATTTCCTGTACTGAAGGCCTTAGATGTCTGATTGGTGGAGAGTCGATTGTTTTGGGGCTGTTCATCAGTTCAGCACAGAGCAAGAGTGAAGAGCAGACGATGACCCTGATGAAGAGCAGACGATGACCCTGATG
>NC_056516.1:964249-970819 GCF_014905685.2 Nematolebias whitei | reverse complement strand
ATGAAGAGCAGACGATGACCCTGATGAAGAGCAGACGATGACCCTGATGAAGAGCAGACGATGATCCTGATGAAGAGCAGGGAGGGTGCTCCAGAAAGAAGCCTCAAGAAACTTCGAGTTCCTCATCCCAGGTTGTGAAACTTGGAGTCGTTGGTTCCAGGAAGGCTTGAGATTAAATCACACTCTTAACTTTGAGTTAAGAGTGTGATTACGTGCAGCCATGCTCATTTTACACTTTGTAAAAATATGTTTTCTTAAAGTTATGCCTGGAAAAATAGATTGTAAAACCTATAACCTGATCTCATAATAAATCATTTTGATCTCAAAACTTGTAAAAAAAAAAAAAAAGAACTGATGTTTGTCAATGAGAGGTTCAACATAATACTTTATGAGTTTGTGAAGAGTACCACATTGTTTTCCCCCAGCACACATGCCCAATATAAAACCTCTCAAGTTGTTCTCATCAGAACCATTCTCTTCACTCTCCTCATGGCTGATCTTGTTTCACACCTGTAGGATTTTTAGAAATGAATAACTAAGCACTAATAAGCACAAATTGTCACTGAAGATTATTCACCGTTGGACGTTTACAGGCAGTACCTCTTAAAGATTCATAAAAACACAGGATTCTGTACTTGGTGGGTTGATTACACGGGAGACATGTTGGGGAACACACGTCAAAGGTGTAAACTGGACATGCAGCCAGAGGATGCAGCTGAAATAAATTAGACACTTCATTAAAGAGTAAAAGTGTTCAAACGAACAAACTCGAGGTTTCTTGTGGTCAGCCTGCCACAGAGCAGGTTTGGTTCCCAGACTCTGTTACAATGGATATTTGAGGTGTTTTAAATATAGTTTTTTCCACAAACTTCATAAACTGCCTTTGGATTTTTCTATTGGAAACTTTCTTTTTGTTTGTCTTCCATCACAGAGCCAAGAGAGAGAATTTGAAATACCATCCATCCATGCACGTTATGAACATGATAATTTGAAATCTAAGTGAGGTATCACGTCAGACTGAAGAAGTCTTTTGGATGAAAGACGAAACGTTTCTACAATTATTTTTTGAACTCGTCCAGAGGACCTGACTTAACTTTTTTTTTAGATTTTTCTACCTGGATTATTGAGCATGCATCAGTATAAGTGAGGTGTCAACTTCCATATTTGTGTGTGGCTGCATGTAGGTGTAGAAAAGGTCACGATTGAAAACTGGGTTGTCATGTCAAAATATAAAATGTCCACCACTATTTGTAAATGGGCCAACCCTTATCATTTGAAGAAACTATGCTTTCTAGTTTTTATATTGCATAAATGTATAGTTTCCTCAAATGAATGAGGTGGCTGAAGATTAATTTATGGGGGCCACAACCCCCATTGGCCACCCCTGACTCCTCCATTGCACTTGGTGCTGGGATTTAATCGCTCCCTCCACTCTCCAGGATACATCACTCTGTGCTGCCTCGGACAAAAAGCAAAACAAAACACAGTGTAACTGTTCCCCACTTTAATAACTTGCACCAAAAACATTTAGGTTTACTTCATATTCAATTTGAGTCCAGAAAAACACAACTTCAAAAACTACAAGCACTCACTGTTCAAATCCCTCGGCGACGGGGGACATCGATGTGCTGCTTGTTACATCAGCCTGTTTGACTTTGTTTGTAACTATAAAAACTTGTCATTAATAATATTCCAACCAGTGTTCCCAGTATCAAACAGCTCTGGTGCAGATGAACGCAGATATGACAGAAAAGTATTTCCTGCTTTGCTGAAACTTGTCATTTTAGAAACGAGCCGACTTGCTCCACCTCAGCTTCCTGTTTGCAGGTAAAAAAAAAAGCTACTTAACCAGAGTGAAAGTAATTTGCTGGTTGTGAGGTGTCACAGCTGTCACCTGGGTGCCCTCAGCAGTCAGGCGGTGTTGACGCGGCATTCTGGGCTTTTGAATGTTGCTTTCAGCTCTTTAATCTGGAGAGCAGAGCGCTGTGAGTGACAGGCAGGCGGAGAGGAGCCAGCTGTGACGGCTGCTGTCGCCTCTCTGCCTGCCTTATGATGAATTACCTCTCCTGAACGATCGCGCTGCTCCTGAGTGATGTCGGCACTGGATTGTTGTGCCGGCGTCTCACCAGCAAACGCAGAATAAATAAATAAATAAACAAGCTGCTGTGTCTCCCCATCTTTTTATTTTTCATTAATGTTGCCTCCTCCCCTACATTTCCGTCTGCAGCCAGATGAGGCAGAAGCTCGGAGGAAATAACCACAGATACGTTCCAAGTTGAAAACGGCTGAAAGCTCCCACTGTTGGTTTTTACTTCCAGCTGAATGTAAACTTCCATGACTGCAGCTACACATACTAAATATGATAATGAATACTGCTTTGACCCAGATGGAAGTGAAAAGTTACACATTTATTAGCCCATAATTGCTGCATATTTGTTGCACATTATCTCCTGATTCTGACTTTAACTTTCCATCTGCTTCCAGCTCAGACGACTACTACGAATACGAAGAGAGCGGCGAATCGTATGATTCATATGGTGAGTTCTTTTATTCCACCACTGCTTTTACTGTCGGAACAAAATTATGCTGTGAAAACGTGTTCAGCTCTTGTTTTTACTTTCTATTGTTACATTTATTTGTTTCAGCTCATCAAACAAATGTTAGACAATGACGTCCTAAAATGCAGTTTTTAGATTATTTCATTTTAGAGGATTTGCTTTTCAAACCAGTAACCGAGTGTCCTGATGCAGGTACATGAATCTAACGAGGTTAAGTCAGGTCATGTGGACAGGTTCTTCTGTTCAGAGGAGAATAATCTGTCCACTTTGTTATAAAAACTGAATAATTCCTCCCAGATCTAAGAACTGGTTGTGTCGCCCTTGTCAACAACAACAACAACAACAACAACAAAGTGTTTGTGAAAACTGCAGTCAGTTTTTCTCATGACTGTTGAGGAACGTTGTTGCTGTTCTTCACATAACTGTCCTGCTGCAGAAGGTAAGCCTAAAATCAGAACTGGTGGCCAGACGTTCTCCTTCAGGCTTTTCTAGAAAGCTGAATTCATGGTTCCATCAGGTCCAGAAGCAGCAAAGCAGCCCAGACCACCACACTACTACCACCGTGTTTGACTCTTGGTGTGATGCTAGTCTTACAGCAGGTTTAACAGGACACACCTTCCAGAAACTTCCACCTTTGTGTTCAGTCCTAAAGTCTTGGATCATCAGTTGTTGGTCAGTATGAGACGGGCCTTTCTGTTCTTTTTGCTCTGTGCTGGTTTTGACCTTTGAACTCTTCCATGACGCCTGCTTTGGCTCTTCGTCTCCTTCTTTTGTTGAATCATGAACTCTGACTTTAACTGAGGCGGATGAGGCCTGCAGCGCTCCACATGTAGTTCTGGGTTCTTTTGGGACCTCCTTGACGAGTCGTGGAGGAGCTCTTGGAGTAATTTTGGTCTTGAGAAGGTTCACTACAGTCCCATGTTTGTCTCCGGTTGTACATGACGGCTCTGTTTGATGGATTTCTTGTCCCTACAGGTCTGGCAGTAATCAGAGTACTGAATCTCAACTCAGGCTGATTTAACTAATTATTTTTTATTTAAAACCAGGTTAGTTTGGATAGATTTTCCAACCTTAATGAATAAAATCATTATTTAAAACTTGCATTTTATCTTTACTCTGGTTAGCTTTGACTGATATCAATAATTTCTACAATGATTTGAAACATTTAGGTGTCATAAAAAATAATTAAAATACACTTAAATCCACTATGCTATGTTTTTAATTTTCTAGACTCCATTCAGCTTTCCATCAGTTGCCATGGTGACTGACTAACACTGTTTGAGGTTACGTGAATAAAATAATTTGTTACAAATTAGAACCTCTTCAGCTCATTTGGATAATTAAGTGGAAGCAGCGCAGCTCAAAATTAAAATCCATTTCTACAAGTACATCCTCATCTTAACTAACAAGCACAAACTAAATGCTGACACCAGATGGGAATTTTCCTTTTTTTAATTAGAATTATTTGAAAAAAAGTTTTTCTGTAATTCCTCTGTATGAATGCAGAAACGTTTCATGCTGCAGCTGTAATTTTCCCATTTCTGAAGGAACACGTCAATATTTGAACTGAGTCAGAATTATTTTTACGTTTTCTCTGAAACTTCAGAACATGAAGCAGCAGTTTATATAGATGTAATTATCTGTTGTCTACCATCAGATGTTCACAACAACATATTCAAACTTCTTACTAGAGACAATAAACTAAATATTACTCCTGCAGCAAACATCTACAGTATAAGACTGCAGCTGCGCAGACTCGCTGTAGGCAGCAGGGGAATAAAAACATCCTACAAGACGAACCGTCACAGGATTTCCTTTGTGAAGCATCAAGTTACAGTCAGCAGGACTTCATTAAAGTTTTTTTACCAAAGATGTCCTCGTTTCTTCAGCTGTTTGTGTTGAAGTGTTTTAAACAGGTCAGGCACTAGGACCACAAGGAACATCACTCAGTGCAAGGTTCCCTGCTCTCCTGTAGCCTCTGTAGCTACATGCTGAGAAGAAGAGTCCCTGCTGCACATTTATTTAAAACAGTTCTATTTTGTATAGGAGTAACTGGAGACCCCATAGCATGGATTTAGGATTTGATGACGTTCATAAACCAGCAGTGAGTCGATGTTGTAGGTGAAAAATGACAAAAACAGAAAAAACACCATCACTGCAGGCAGAGGTGGAGGGCAGACCATGCACAGCGGCACCATCTTCCCGGAAGTGGAAAAGTGATGACTCCTAACTTGTGCTCCAAAGGGTGATAAGAGTCAAACTGCAAATACTGGTCTGTGTGGGTGGGTTTGTGGTACACCTCAGTTTGCAAATGTCCTCTATCAGAGACTGAGACCTCACAGTCCAAGAAAGCCAACTTGCCATTTTTTACATCTTCTCGTGTGAACTTGATGTATTTATCCACAGAGTTGATGTGGTCAGTAAAATGTTGGACTTCCTGAGATTTAATTTTAACCCAGGTGCCATCAACATACCTGAACCAATGACTTGGTGGTGTCCCTGAAAAGGACAGCAAGGCTCTCTTTTCTACCTCCTCCATGTACAGGTTGGCAACAATAGGAGAAACTGGAGACCCCATAGCACACCCATGTTTCTGCCTATAATATTGCTCCCCATATGTGAAGTAGGTTGACTGCAGGCACAGTTTCAAGAGTTGACACAGTTGTTCTGTGGAAAGTGTGGTCCTGCTGCTCAGAGTGGTGTCTGATTTTAATCTTAAACTGACCACCTCTACTGCATCATCAACAGTTTCTCCTATTGTTGCCAACCTGTACACGGAGGAGGTAGAAAAGAGAGCCTTGACATACTTTTCAGGGACACCACCAGGTCATTGGTTCAGGTATGATGACGACACCTGGGTTAAAATTAAATCTCAAGAAGTCCAACATTTTACTGACCACATCAACTCTGTGGATAAATACATCACGTTCACACGAGAAGATGTAAAAAATTGCAGGTTGGCTTTCTTGGACTGTGAGGTCTCAGTCTCTGATAGAGGACATTTGCAAACCGAGGTGTACCGCAAACCCACCCACAAAGACCAGTATTTGCAGTTTGACGTCCATCACCCTTTGGAGCACAAGTTAGGAGTCATCAGGACTCTGTACCACAGAGCAGACAGCATCCCCACTAACTCAGGAGCCAGGCAGAAGGAGAAATCCTACACAAGACAGGCTCTAGAGCAATGTGGATATCCTAACTGGGCCTTCCTGAAAGCAGAGAAGAAACCCAAACAGGACTCCAGTCAGCCATCAGGTGAAAATGGAGGAACTCAGACCCAGACCAGTGGTCATTCGATATGTTGAGGGTGTATCAGAGAAACTGAGGCATTTATTTTCTTAACACAACATCCCAGTGGCTTTTAAACCCCAAAATACATCACGGCAAAGACTGGTTCATCCCCAAAAAATCCAGTCCCCCGGCACAAACAGAGTAATATTGTGTATGTTGTTCAGTGTCAGGAGGGCTGTGATCAGTCTTACATCGGGGAAACTAAACAGCCACTGGCCAAAAGGATGGCCCAGCACAGAAGATCAACATCATCAGGCCAGGACTCTGCGGTCTACACTCATCTCCAGGCCAGCGGTCACTCTTTCAGGGATGAAGATGTTCACATCCTGGACAGAGAGGAACGATGGTTTGAGAGAGGAGTAAAGGAGGCCATCTTTGTGAAAAGAAATCGTCCATCGTTAAACAGGGGTGGAGGCCTACGGGTTCAACTGTCCCCCTCTTACAATGCTGTGATTGCTAGTATCACTCAGCCCTCTGTGAACAGTAAACAGTCATCAGTGTGCTAATGATCCATCGTTAGGCTGATGGTCCTTCTTGACCATGTGATCAGCTGGTTTTGGTTGTCAGCAGCAAACTGGTTGATCCACTCTGAGAAAGTGCTATTTATAAGACTGAGCTGAATACAGCACTTCAGACTGAGGAAGGCTCTTGGATGGAAGACGAAACGTTTCTACATTTTTTTGTTTGTTTGTTTTGCTTTGTTTTGTTTTTTGAATGTCCA
>NC_056516.1:946353-959249 GCF_014905685.2 Nematolebias whitei | reverse complement strand
ATCTCCTCTGTGGTCCACACTGCGCTCAACCACCTGGAGCAGAAAAACTCTTACGTCCGTATGCTCTTTGTGGACTTCACATCCGCCTTCAACACCATGATCCCCCAAACCCTGATGGACAAACTATCCACACTAGGACTAAGCCCCTCCATCTGCAACTGGGTACTAGACTTTTTAACAAACAGACCACAGTTAGTGAGGATCCACAACCTCTCCTCCTCCACCATAACCCTCAGCACTGGCTCTCCTCAGGGATGTGTGTTGAGCCCCCTCCTGTTTACTCTGCTCACGTATGATTGTGCAGCTACCCATCCAGGCTGTCGCATTGTAGAGTTTGCAGATGATACAGCGGTGGTGGAATGCATCACAAACAATGATGAGTCCAGCTACGGGCAAGAGGTGGAACACCTGGAGAGCTGGTGCGGAGAGAATAACCTTCACATCAATGTGAAGAAGACAAAGGAGATGATTGTGGACTTCAGAAGGAACAAAAACACCTACACCCCCCTGAACATAAGAGGATCTGCGGTGGAAGTGGTCTCCAGCTACAAGTACTTGGGTGTACACATGAATGACAACCTCAGCTGGAGCAACAACACCACCAGCCTGATCAAGAAAGCTCATCAGAGACTCTACTTCCTCAGACAGCTGAGGCGAGCTGGTCTGGGAAGCTCAGTCCTCACCTCCTTCTGCAGGTGTGCAGTGGAGAGCATCCTGTGCTCGAGCATCAATGTGTGGCATGGAGGCTGCACAGCTGCAGAAAGAAAAGCTTTGCAGAGAGTGGTGAAGGCTGCACAGAAGATGTTGGAATCAGCCTCCCCACCATCACAGACATCTACACCTCCAGATGCAGGAAGAGGGCCACCTGCATCATGAATGACCCCACTCACCCAGCACACACACTTTTTGCCCCACTCCCCTCAGGAAGGAGGTTAAGGAGCATTAAGTGTAGAACCACTAGACTGAGGAACAGCTTCTACCCTGAGGCTGTTAGACTCATGAATCTCTAACTAGAATAACCACTGTGAAAAACCATATCATGTTGCTGCTGATCTGTTTCAATGTTGATGTGTTCATGCGTGCACATCTGCTCACAGACTCATGTTCATGTTTGTGCTGATGTTCAATGTTTTATGTTATGAGTGCTTAGTGTATATTTAGTTGATGTTTTTCTTAGTTCATATCTTAGATGTTATTACAGTTTTTCTTATACATTTTATTGTCGGATGTAACTGGGACCCTGTGTACATAATTTCGCTCCACCACATGTACCACATGTGGTGCGAATGACAATAAAGAAACTCTGACTCTGACTCTGACTCTGAAGGCACTGTGGAGAAACTACGCAATCAGCCCGAACTGGTTACATGGGAGCCCAAAAAAGCCCTGTGGATAAGGAGCTTTAGAGACAAACAACCATTCACTCTCTCTCACACCTAGGAACAATTTAGAGATACCAATCAGCCTAACATGCATGTTTTTAGTCTGTGGAAGAAAACCAGTGTGCACAGAGAGAACATGCAAACTCCACCCAGAAAGGCCCCCAGCTGGGATTTAAACCGGTGACCTTCTTGCTGAGAGGCAACAGTTCTACCAACAGTGCCACCGTCACTTCTATATGATAACAAATAAAAATTTAAAAAAGGGAAATGAGTTTCACTCATGTACTTCAGAAAGTCCTTGGATGTCACCAGTCAGACATACCAGAGCAGATCAGAGCTGCAGCCCATCTGAATGTTTTTAATCCATATCTTGTTTTTATACGTTGGACAAAGACGGACACATTATGGTACAGTTTCTGTCCATTCGTCCATCTGTTTGTACCTCCGTTCACAAACTTTCCCTTAACTTATGACCCGCTCAAGACAATTTATTGAAAGTTCATACACATATGAATCATCTCTTGGCTGAGTGTTGTGTATGCATTTCATCACCCCAGCTCCAACAGCAAGGTCACAAATCAAAGTCAAATATTCTACGTCTTTGCTAGTACGGGCCATTGCTATGAATTGCTGTATAATTTATTTTCAACAGGCATATAATATGCCGTATACAATAGTCTTAATATATATTTTTATGTTTCCTGTAATTTTAAGGTGAAATGCTTGTAGCATTTTCAATTTGTGGCAAAGGGGTTTCATTAGAAATCCAAAAGAAAAAGTAATGAAAATATATTAAATATAGTGAAAACATAGAATAAAAGTATTTTATAAAAAATAATAATAATCAGGAAACATTTACTGTATATTCTAAAATAATGTATGGCAAAAACATAATTTCTGCATGTGTTTTACCATATAGAAACTGAAAAATGTGGCAAATGTATTTTGTTTTGTATGTATATATTTGAAAAAGGTTTTGCCCTTGATCAGGTTTTTTATTTTGCTCCATGTGAATGAGAGTTTGGCCCCCCTGAGTTCAAAGGTCACACGACTTTAATAAGAAGTTTGAAAATCTTTTTCTAATGTTTGAAGGGACTCATAAGGAACCAGATAGGGGAGAGGACAGTTCATTTTGTGGCAACACATTTTTCTTAAAATATTCTTGTGAACCAGGATTTTGTCCTGAGAGATGCGTCTCAGCTTTCTAACAAGCTAAAATTCAGTCTGTAAATTTATTGACCTGCTTTTTTTTAATCATCCAACTACTTTTTGGATTTGAGGTTTTTCTCTCTGATATATGTTTAAGTCTTACAAATAATACCCCCTGTAAGCTTTATATCTGACCTTTAGCTTTAAAAGAAACAGAACCTCTGTATATTTTAGAAGCACTTGTATTTTTGCTCCAGTTTAGAAGCAATTCATCAAACGTGGAATGAGATGTGGATACCTGCCTCAGCAGCACAGTTCAGGCCAAATGAACACCACCGAGACAATGTTCAACAAAGCTGTGTCAGCTTTTTGACAAGAGTTGGGCCAAGGTCATCTCTGCTGCAGAGTGCACGGTCCGACAGTGGCGCCATGGTTTGCAGCTGTCGGAGCTGCTCCTGCTGCATTATGTTAAATGGTAATGGACTGTACTTATATAGCGCCTTTCTATCTTATTTCAAGATACTCAAAGCGCTTTACACTACAATCTGTGTCCTCATTTACCCATTCATACAGCACTCTACTAGATCTCTACAAAGCTAATGGAACAAATCATTCTAAAGAGACTAATCAGTGCTTTATCACATTCAATCACAGATGGGACACACATCAGAGGCTATGAGGGGTTCAGTGTCTTTCCCAGGGACATTTCGGCATGTGACTGCTGGTGGATTCTAACCCCCAACTCTTGCATTGGAGGACAACTGCTCTAACCACTCAGCCACAGCCGCCCCATGTTGTGTTGGTTGTTTGGTCTTTGTGTGATCTGCAGCTTTTGAGTCCGTCCAAGTGTGTGCAGTTTGAGTGTCATCAAATAATCTCAACAATCCAGTCTGGATCTTCTCCCATCCTAAACTGGAAAGAGTAAAATAAGTGTCACACCTGAGGTGTACACTCAGATAGTAAGGACTGAAGGATCACAGACTCAGAATACTTTAAAATAAATAATTGATTTTACAGTGAAATAATGCAGTCTCTATGTGCAGGTGGCACACACTGGACATTCCTGGAATGGAAGGGGAGATGGTCAGAGACTCTTTAGATTCAGTATGTAATATTACAGCTTGATATTTTTTCCTTACAGTGAGTTGGAAGAAGGGCAGCACAAAGAGGAGGTTGTAGGAATCCAAATCCAGGAAGGCTCATTGGGTGGTGTATGGGTGGAGTGAGAAGGCAAGTGGAAGGAAGGCGGAGGGGCAGTTGGAGAGGACCCACAAAGGAGAGCTCTTTACTCACATGTAAGTATTGCTATCAAGTTCCACAGGACAGCCAATTAGGTCCAGGACTGGAGGCGCAGGAAACCAGTTTCTGTCAGAGCACGAGGAGAAACACAAAGGTAAGTTTGATCAAGATCAATAATGTTTCACTAGGAGGCTGAGAGCACAAGTATCATGAAGTAGGTACCGCTCCATCACTGGATGAGGCGTGTCTGCAGCCTCCTAGTCCTGATGGTAATTAGTGGAATGGCTGTCAGATGTGACCTGCTGAATCTGCCTCTGGAACCAGGAACCTGGAAACCTACAATAAGTTTTGCTTTATACAGAGTATTTTAAAAAAATTAATTCTGAGGTCATCAGAACCTGAAATGGAGGGAAAGCTTTAGTGTATTTGCATATTGATCAACTAAGGCCATCTTATGTTGAGAAATTATGGAGTCATTTGAAAAAAGAAAGCATAATCTCATGAATATGTTTATGTTGTGAATAGCCCTCAACTTCTATCACACCACATTTTAGCTCAAAATCTCTAAAACTGACTTATTTACAGGCATTTTTGTTCTTGCTAAGCCAGTTGTCTGCCATCAAGAAATGGGATGTTTATAATTTGTAGAGCCAGTGAGTCCTTTCTGAAAGTTTCATACAGATTTGTCCATTTGTGTTGGTACCAGACACAAACACATAGATACTGGAATAAAAACATCAATGTCCTGTTTGCCTCTGTTTGTTGACAAATGTTCCAACCAGGGCTTGAGTGGAGGGCTTCATACTGCTGTTTTTTTAGGTAAACCATGTTTTTCACTTGGCGGCACGGTGGCGCAGTTGGTAGAGCTGCCGCTTCTCGGCGAGAAGGTTGCCAGATCAAATTTCGGCCGGGGGCCTTTCCGGGTGGAGTTTGCATGTTCTCTCTGTGCATGGATTTTCTCCGGGCACTCCGGTTTCCTCCCACAGACCAAAAACATGCATGTTAGACTGATTGGTAACTCTGAATTGTCCCTAGGTGAGAGAGAGGGAGTGAATGGTTGTTTGTGTCGTTTGTCTCTACGTGTCCTTGTGATGGACTGAAGACTTGTCCATGTGTCCTCCGCCTCTCGCACAGTGACTGCTGGATATGGGCACCAGTGACCCCCATGACCCAGAAAGAAAGAAGTGGGTAAAAGATAATGGATGGATGGATGCCTTGTTTCTACAGTATATTAAGATATTTTGCTATAAGAAACAAACCATTGCAACCTGTTTTAGACTTTAGCAATGTGTAGTATGATCTCTAGCAGGTTGCCACAGATTTATTGGTCATGTTGAAAAACTCTGTAGCGTAACCTTTAAAATACCACATTATGTAGCAATGACCCAACAATACCAGTACACAAGCTCATACTACATTATACTAATACTTTTCTGCACTACCACAGTACTGTGGCATACTTGTATAGCTTTTATGGGCAGTATGTGTTACCATTGTACTTTGTATGATGTGGGTATTGATGTGCAACTAAATGTGAGGGCTGAAACAGTTTTGCAAGACTCACATACAAAAACAAGCTGATTTATTTTATTTGATCAAAAACTGTGACTTCAACAGAAATTTGTTGTTTTCCTGCAATTTTGAGTCACCAAAAAAGTCTTCAACATTCCACTGGCCAGTGATAAGCTACATTGTCAGATTAAAACTGTGATGTCAACGCCATTAAAAACTTCCCCTAACTTTTCTGACTACACATGGAAGAGCTAACCTCTTATTTCTGCTCATTAGAGTGATGCCTACCTGAATACATGGAATAAAAATAATCATCCCGCTGTTCAGGTCAGGCAGAAAAGAAGGCGCCAGCTTCAAAGAAACAAACACTGTTGATGTGCTTTCTTGTTCTGCAAACACAAGGTTACCTTGGTGTGTTTCTTCAAAGTGACTGTCAGTGGAAGGTGACAGGTTTAATTAAGGGGTATTGGCTGTGTGCTGCCAACAGAGAGCCTCTACTCAGAGAAAAAAAAGTCTTTGTAAGGCTTAGCACTGGGGAAGTCTCAGCGCTGGCTGAAGATCAGACAAAAGGTGCAGTCAATACTGACACTCTCACATCGACAGTAGCAGGGGGTGAACAGGCCTGATTTGGGCTAATGGTAATTGTGACCTTTTTGCTGGGAGCCACTAAACGGGTCCTTTTCAAGTAGCTATTTGATCCTCTCATTCAATTATCTGAGATGAATCCTTCCAGGCAAAAGCTAAGCTTCTCGATGTGAGTCGCCATTTGTTCCCCTAAATTGAAGAAGCTGCTTCTGTTTCACAAACAATCCCAGATTTCAGCTGCAGTCGCTTCCATTAAATTTTCATGGAGAGTGTTAAAGACTTTAGAGCATTGTTGTAAGTAAATGATTTAAGTGCAGCATCTGTGTAATCACTCCCCATCTGTTTCTTCTGTTTTCTTTCTAATCAGGTCAGGAAGAGTGGGCAAACAGTCGAGGCAAGGCTCCATCGGCGCGAACGACCAAGGGGGTGTTCAGAGACCAGCCGTACTCCAGATATTGAACTGTTTATACAAGCCATGCCTGACTCCTCATGCCTGGTTCAACCCAAGTAATGGATTTTTTTTGTACGGACGTTGCTACCTTTTTAGAATTGAGAACTAAACTACAAAATAACTCAAGTAAATCCTGAACCCAAAATGTTTTTTTCAGTAATGGAATCCTGCCTCTTGAACATAAACCAGACTCTTGACTGGGTAAACTGTAAAACCCTTTAGGTAAACTGACAGTCCCTCACCCCTAACGGAGGCTCAACTGGATGTTCGGACTGAGAACGACTCTGTACAACATTGTTTCTCTCTCAGCTCTGTGATTGTGAAGAACAACATTTTATCAGCTCTTTTATTGATAACATTATTATTAGTAAGTCTGTAGAAGCTGTTGGATCCAGTGTTTCTAACAGCTTTATTTATCAACACCCCCCCACCCCCCCAACCACACTCATTAGACCTCTGACCATCAACATGTATTATAATCCTAGACCAAAAGACCCCGACTTCTCTTGTTGTTGGGTGGGTAGTGAAGCCAGCAGGTTTATAAGAGCAGCTGTGTTGGAGCTTTTTTTGAACTAGAGTCTGTGCACTAGTGACGGGGGAGTTTTAAGTCCCATCCCACTCCCCCGCACACAACCCTGGTGTCACACGACTCTTTTAAATATTACTAAACATATCCACCTTATTCCTGGGGCTCTACTGTGTACATAATTATGGGTACAACTTCCTGTCAGACAGGAAGTAGCAGTAAGCATTGGTTAACCATGGTGGTGGAGCACAGACTGCGGTTTATTTGAAAGTACTTTGCATACAGTTTATCAAATAAAACACAGTTTTTGTTTTGTTCACATTTATTTAACAATCATAAAGTTTACTGAAATAGCCGTGCTGCGTTCATGTACCTGTTGTGTTCACGGCTGCAGAACAACCAGACCAAACTAAATCAGAGGCTACAACAACAGAGTTTTGAACAAGGACCAAAAACAAAAAAAGTGTTGATGAGAAAAGAGGTATAGTTTCCATGTTCTACCTACAGATGAGGAATTAAGAAGAATGTGGCTGAAAAATGTGAACTTGAAGAGACCACCCAAAACTCTGTATGTGAGCTCATTTCACATTGTTGACAAACGGCCGACGGAGGAAAACCTGCATCCTACTTTGTGTCTGGACGACAATAAATCACCGGAGAAGAGACACTGGATCCTCAGAAGGATTGAAATCAGTGCTGAGAACATCAGGTTTGATTGCAAGTGTATGGAGGCACAGCATTATAGTATTTGTTCATCTTCAGTTTTATGATTTTCTCTGTAATTAACTCAAGCTCAGTGATGGAGGACTTTAAGGCTTTGGCTGGACTCCATGTTTGTTTTAAGGTCTATAAGATTGTGTCCCACCTCTTTTAACAAAACACCACCGACCTTATTACTGTGTAGATACTGATACACTCAGAGCTTTTTAGGTTGTTCCTCACTTCATTGTCGGAAGCAACCAAGTCAATGACGTAGCTAAATTATGCTAGTAGCTGTAATCTGCAGCCACTTCTTCAGCTCGTCCTCCATCCCTGGTCCTCAGCAGGCAGCAGTATGATTATATTGTCCTGTTTGAGCTCTGACAGGTGGTGTTCCTATATGTATACAGTGCTCGGAGAAACTACATTAGCTCGTACTGTTCACACATAAACAAAAGCAAGTTCTGGTCTGCACTGGAAGTCGTGCTCATAATTCATGCAAGGCACCATGGGGGCTAGGAATAAGGTGGATAGGAAACAATATTTTTTTTAGCACAAAGCAGCAAGTCCAAAGAGAAAACCTAAAAAAAAAAAAAAAAAGATTTTGTTTGTGTGGAAGGGGCGGTACTTCAAACTTGTTCTGGCACCATCCTATAGGAACGCTGGTACCTCTCCGGCTTCATCCTCCCATATGGGCTCCAGTATTATAATAAATGTCAATGCCTCTGAGGTGTAGTAGCTTAGTTCTAGGAAAGTGCAGTTCTGTAGATATTTTTCCTGAAGGCTAACTGGTGAAATTTGTGTCCCCTGTAAATGGAAAAAATTTACAAACAAAAAAAAAGAGAAAGTCATACTCAAAATACTGTACGCTGTTTTTATTTTATTTTTTATTTTTTGTAAAATAATAGTCTGTTAGTGTTAAAGGGCTTATAAAAGCATGATGTGCACCTGTGGATATTGCTGGCTGTTTTATTCTAACACGCCTGTGTAGTCATGTTCAATATGTCCTAAAAACATCCGTTCAAACACGTTGCTACAAACCATCTGCACAGACTTCATGTACAGTGAACAACTGGAACTATACGGTAGTTTGGACGAGTTTCATTGTATTCATTCAACCTTTATTTAGACAAGTATATTTTTTAACATTTCATTTGAGGATTATAACCACTCTTTTGGGGGTTGTTTTTCTATTTTTAGTTTTAACATCCTAAATTGTCTCTCCATAAGATTTGTTCAACTTTATGGATTGTGAGCTTATGTAAGCCCTTTAATATCTTCTTTGTTGATGCTGAATAAAAGATTAAAAAAAATGTGTTGAAGACAATAATACATTTTTTAAAACCATTTTATAATTTAAACTAAACAAAATATTTATAATTTATGAATAAATTGTGCATCTTGTGGGCACACATCAAGAGTTTTGCTTATTTGTCTAATTCACAAAGCTCTCATAAAGTGATAATTGCAGAATAAGCTTTGTGCTGGCATAGTGTGGCAACATTAAATCAGGTTTTATGATGCATTTAGAGAAAAATGAATGCTCAGGTTTAATAAAAATGAAGTCCTTGCTAAAATCTTCTGATTCTCTCAACTCAGTGCTGTTTCAGACACTGTTTCTGTGAATTATCTTTCTGGTGAGTTTGTTGTATTCACATCTCAGGAGAAGAAAGTGAGGAAGAGGAGTGTTCTGCTGCACTTTCCATCGTCTGTACAAAAAATAGGGCATGCATGACGAGAAAAGTGTATTTCGCTCTCCTGTGCCAATAATGTGTCAGACAATGGCATTTATAAATACACATGATCAAAAATGTGTGTTTTTGTTTAACATTTTATAACAAAATTACTTTTGAGAAGCCCAACATTTTTCAGTCAGGTCATTTGGACAGTTTCTCTTTTTTGTGCTGAAACCTTTCGCCTTCGGTCCGGAAGGCTTCATCAATGAAGGAAACACACAACAAAACGTTGGTTACATACTGTAACCCCAGATTCTATGAGTATAGGCGTAGCCCTTTAAGGCTGTCGCTTGTGGGTTTTATCCCGTCACGCAAAGCGTTGCACTTAGTCCACGCCCACCTGTCGTGTGGGCCCCACCCGGTCCGTATAAATTACGTTGAGAGCGGGTAATCGGCTCCCAAATAGCTTTTTCATCAGCCATTTAGGAGCCAGTGAGGCCCAGAGCTTAAAGGGCTACGCCTATACTCATACAATCTGGGGATCCAGTACATAACCAACGTTCTATTTCATATAGGCTTCGCCCTTTAAGGCTGTCGCTTGTGGGTTAAGGGTGAAGCAGGATGTAGTCTTTGCCTCACTGGGTCCATTCGAACTCCGTATGAAGCGCCCGCTTGCACCAAAAAACATTTTATCACTCAGCCCTCCATGTGCGTAAATATGCGCTGCGTAATTACGTGCACCATGTACGCGCGCGCGCGCTGTGTAATTTATGCATTCCGTGTACATGGGCACCTGGAGAGAAAAGTTCTCGACGGGAAAAAGGGGAGAGGCTGAAAAAACAGTGAACAGATTCAAAATAAATTAACTGATTAGTAAGCAAATGAACTGATTGGTAACAGTATTCATGAACTGATTAATGATATTAGAACAAAAACCAGCAGTCACAAACTTGTGACAGATGTAGTAGACTCGGCCTCCGACCAAAACCTGCCTCTGAGGACCTTCATGGGACAGGAACTGTTATTTCATTGATTTGAATCCAGAAATACAATATAGCTCATCTAGAGACTGTCTAATTGTATCCTGAAGTAATCAATTGAAAGAACACTCTTCTTTTTATATTGTCATCACTATTTTACAATATCTTGATAAATCAAAGGTGTGTTTAGTTCATACCATTTCTAAATGTTGAAGTGAACCACTCATTTTAAATCAACTATGAAACAGTATTAATGATTTTTTTAATCCTCATTCAAATTAGAAATCAAGTTAAATGTCTATTTTACAAAGTAATTATGCATTTTTGATCTTCTGTCTGAAATGAGAGAGTGATGTCGGTCGAAAGTCAGAAGAGGAGTTATTAGAACGAAGTGTCGTGTTTTTAAACCTAGTAGACAGTAAACAAGAAGCTACTGGCCTCTCTTCCTCCCACTTCGGCATAACAAGTCTTCTGTCTGTACGGGACGTTTTTAAAACATTCCTGCTGTTTTCTTGACTTGTAATGACCCTCTGACATCACTAGAACCACCCCCTGTTTGTTGCTTCAACCAATCAGGAAGTACTAAAGTGACCGGAAGTGAGAACTCTTTAAAAGTCGACACTTCCTGGAACTGTTGTGTTCTGGAGTCAGTGCTACAGTTCTGCAGTTCTCAGTCTTGAGTTCTCAGTCTTGAGTTGAACTCAGTCTTCATGGAGTCTTCCACTTCTGAGTGGAAACTCTGAACGGACTCACAGATGCTTGCTGTGAGTCCACCCGGGCATAAATGCCCTACAACTTCGAAGGGAGCTGAGCCTTTTTGTTGAACGGAATAAGTGACACAACTTCTGCCGAGTCGCAGCCGCCCTGAGGAGACGCTGAAAGGTAGCGTGCCAAGGACCTCTTGATCGTAGCGGACCCATCTTCTGCCAAGGTAAAGAGTCGTCACGAGCTTCACGCACTAAGTGGACCGAGGGCGAGCTGCGTTTGAAAGGAGCGTGCTGTTTCTGGTCCACAGACATACATCTTCCTTCAAACCTCTTCCTTTAAACTCCTCCATTTCCCATCTTTAAACTCTTCTATTTTGCCAGTAATTAATCTAGAGGCCTTCAGAAATGTCTGTTGTTTTTATTAAGTAAAACGTGCCAAGTTTTATTAATCAGAACCAGATCAACTAATCAAGTGTACAATGTTTTGATGTTAAATTTTGATTCTGTTCAATAAATGACCACATTGATTCTGATGGGTCAAAGAAAATTAACATCTCATGTCACTGATTAAACCATCTACGCACCGTTACCTCGGTCACATGGCTGTAATTTAGCTCGAAAAAGAGAGAACCCGTTATTTAAATTATATTGTAGTGAATGTACAGCAAAGCTGACCTTGACACACTACACTGATAACAATTTTTTTTCTTTTTTTTTTTCCCTTGTCCTGTCCGGCATTGTGACACTTAGAATTATTGTCCGAGTGTCAAAGTGATGCCCAACAGATTTACTTTCACAAGCAGAGCATTATGGCTGGCCTTAATGCTCCACTTGATATATAAATTAAATTTTATTAGAATATGCTTTGGGTTTGTTTCAGATGTAATGGACACGGGGATGGAAAACAAAGAAGATAACAAAGCAGAAAAGTGAGAGAAGAGTTAAAATGTAAAGAAGGAGATAGGAATAGAGGAGAGAGAGAGGGATAAAGAGAACACAAATCAACATCATTGAAGTCTGCCTCTAGACCTGTGGAAAGAGAGAGAAAAAAAAACCCGGCAAAACCAAGAAACCACAACAACAAACAACTTATATAATGATAGTTATAACATCATTAGAAAGTATTTTATACATTACATGGTAATACAATATATATTTGATGGCCACCACAACCCAACTGAGTGTGTATCTGATAAACACCTGAATCTAAACACCTGTGTGAGCATGCTTATCACTATAAGGTTTCTCATAAAAATGTTCAATATTGGATGTGGGGACCCATAAACCCGTCCCCGTAGGACACAAAGGTAACACAGGGAAGCCCGGAACCACAGACACACAGCGGCCCCCAAGCCCGGAACTCCGGTAGTCCCCCAACAGGGACACCCGCACCCCACAGAGAGAGAAGCAAGGGAAGCTCCGGGCGATCCTCAGCAACCACAATGCAGAAACCCCCAGGAGGCCGTAGCGACGAGTCAACAGGCCCCGCCGGCAACCTGCCCCTCCAGAGTGGATCCGGCTATGGACCCCGAGTCCCGAGGTCATACCACCCCCCAACAGAGGCCCGACAGAGCCAGGGCACCCAGGCCCCCGCAGGCAGCCACCAGGGCGGGCCTGCACACACCCCACCACCCAGCCCCAGCTGCTGAGAGCCGCCAATGCACCAGCGGCAGGGGGGCCCACCACCTGGGGGGAGCACGACCCACCAAATGGGGGGCCAAAACTGGTTCAAGAGAGGGGGGCCACCCAAAGCCCAACCTGAGACAAACAGGCACACAGAGACAGCCCGACAGAGCCTCTGTCGGGCTGTCCATGCGCCCCACCTGCCCAACAGTGATTTGGGCTCCCTGCTGCTCTGGCCGGGGGCCAGAGCAGCAGGGAGCAGCAGACGAGGAAGACCGGCCCAGCGCACCAATGCATCCCTAAAGCCCCACACCACAGGTCCGGAGAAGCCCCGGTATGCCACCCATGCACCCCCCCCCCCCACACA
>NC_056516.1:945558-945953 GCF_014905685.2 Nematolebias whitei | reverse complement strand
CACAGCCAGGCAGGAAGACATCCAGGCTGAGTCCACCCGTCCCCCCCTCCCCCGTGGCAGAGGCCCCAAAGCCCACCAGTGCACCAAGGGCCCCCAGGCCAGGGCCGGGTGTCGGCGCATGCACCGGCCCAAGACCCTGACAACATACCTGCCAAGACCCGAGACCCCCGGATCAAGCCGGGACCCCAGCCCGGGAGCGACACTCCCCCAGAACCCCGAACCCGCGCCCACCCCAAACCCACCCAGGTGCAGCCAGGCCACCAGGCCAGCAACCTGCGCCCGCCGGCACAGACCGCCCAGAGGCCTGCATGCAGCCAGCAGAGGTCAACGCCCAGAACCACCAAAGCCATCTCCCCAGTTGAGCACCATTGCCCCAGGCCCACAACCCCCCCCCC